>NC_041385.1:294719367-294749251 GCF_002162155.2 Triticum dicoccoides
TATGTTTCTTTTCCATTGGAGTTATAGATTGTTTTCTATGAATTTTTGAAATTTTAAATATTTTTGGAATTTCCTGGATTATTTTTAAATCCAGAAAATTGTTAACCGCGTCAGCATTATGTAAGCATGACATTTGCAGGTCAACTACGCAAACCCAGGTCAAACCTGACCAGTGGGGCCCGCACGTCAGTGGCATACTTAACTAAAAGTGGTTAGTTAGCTTATTTATCTAGTTAGTGGGCGATGGGGTCCACATATCAGTGACCTACGGCCATGAGGTTACCGCCTAATCTTTAGTTAGGCTCGCGTTTAACCGGGGTTAACTCGCCGGTGAGGAGCCGCAGCGGCGGGGTGGCTCGGGGATTGCTTCCGGGGAACGGATCGATGCATCGATGTGCTCTCTGGAAAGCTCATGCGACGGCACGTCGGAAGGTGGCAGTATACGGGCCTGGGATGGACGAAGTCGATGGCAGCGAGCACGGATGCAGCGCCCGTAGCTCGGGTGGGTTGCTGGTTTGGTGTTGCAGCTCGCAAATGAAGCAACTAACACGCTAGTCATGCTCTATGTGTGTCCGCAAGCTCGTTGGATGTTGGCGCGTGATTAAATGTTCACCGGAGTGGCACCAGCGTCGAGCTCGTGCGGCGGTGGGTTTTGGCCTTGACGGAAACATTAGTTAGAGGACGTGCTGGAGTGAGGGGACAGGGGAGATAGAGAGAGAAGTTCACGATGGGGCTACCAGAGGCGACGGCGAGGTCGGAGAAGTGTTGTGGAAGGTGAATCAACGACGACCGTGACGAAGCAAAGGCAGTGATAGAGATGACAAGGGCGCCGCTCTGCTGCTCCTGGGGTTGCGTGCGTCGACAAGGAGATGAAGAGCGGGATGGCAGAGCATCTGGACCGCCCGGAGAAGTGAGGGGGAGGCGGTGGATGCGGCGGTGCTCATCGGTGCTCTCGGGCGCCCAGGAACAAAGAGAACAGAGGGGAGAGAGGCTGCGAGTGAGGGGAAAGGACCAGGGGCTCGAGCATCTCCAGGCTCTCAGTCGAGGACGGGGGTTGAAGTAGGAGGTGGCGTCAGCTGCGCGCGCGGGCGACACACCTCTGCCAGTAGGAAGAGGTAGACGAGGAGGAGGAGGAGGTGGGCTGGGCCAGCGCGCTGGGCCGCCAGGTAAGTGGGCTCCTGCCAGGTTAGTTTCCTTCTCTTTTATATCTTATATTTTTCTGCTTTCTATTTTCTTTTTTTGCTTTCTGGATTTAGTAAAAATACTAAATCATTTAATATATTCCTGATATAATCTATGGGCACTGTTAGAATTATTTCCAATAGCCCTCAACAACTTTCAGAATTATTTGGGCATTTTAATTATTTATAGAAATTCAATGCCCAAATTCAAATACTTTATGAATTCATTCAAAAATCGAAATGACCTAGAAAAAGGTGCACCATTTTTGGCAGAGGTGTTGGACCAATTCAAAAATGATGAACTTTTCTAAAGGTCATTTTGGGTTCGTTGAAAAGATTTAAGTTTGAACATAGTATTTTCAGAGAGGTGCTAGGGTTTGATCAATCCCCATTTAAATTTTCACATAAATTTAGACATGATGAATGGAAGCAATGCCACTATCTGCAACCAAATTCTAGGGTTGTGATAGCCCACTCCAGATGAAGAAATACCAAAGACAATTATCCCTGGCAAGGAGGTGCCTCAGGAGTGGATCATGTATTTCGATGGTGCTTTCTCGTTGCAGGGCACTGGAGCTGGCGTGCTTCTTGTTGCGCCCACCGAAGAGCATATCAAGTATGTGGTTCAAATGCACTTTCCTCGGGAGAAGGCCACCGACAATAATGCTGAGTATGAGGGGCTCCTTGTCGGGCTCAGAATTGTGGTAGAGTTGGGAATCAAGAAATTAATCATCCGCAGAGACTCGCACCTCGTGGTGAGAAAAGTCAATAAGGATTACCACAGTCCGTTGATGGAGGCATATGGAGAGGAAGTGAGAAAGTTGGAGGAGCACTTTGATGGATTACAAACAGAGCACGTGCCACGTGCGAAGAACAACATTGTTGATCATTTATCAAAGTGCCTGCGCAAAAGCTCCTTGTGGAACCAGGAACTTTTTCCCTTCACCTAACTAAACCATTAGTGTCCCCATCAATGATGGCCAGAAAAAGGAGGAAGTTGGACTCTGGCAAGTATCTCCCGGCAGTGCTTCCCAAAGCCACTAGTAGAGAGACTGCCGGGAACAAATCTACTTCGGTTGGTGAGCAGCACTCTCTTGTGGAACCACAAGTTCTTGCAGTCGAGGTGAGCACTCCCACGAACGAGGAGGTGCTGTTAGTCCTTGTTGTCGAGCCTCATGCACCAATCTGGGTGCAACACATAGTCCACTACCTTCAGACAGGAGAACTTCCCGAAGAACAAGAAGAAGCTGAAAGAGTAGCCCGATGGTCTAGTATGTATCAGTTTGTCGATGACACTCTGTACAAAAGGAGGCCAAATGGTGTGAATTTGAAGTCCATTTGCCGAGAAGATGGACAGAAGGTGTTGGCAGAAATACATGGAGGTGTGTGTGTCTCTCACATTGGATCAAGAGCCCTCATTCGAAAAACTTTCTGGTAGGGTTTCTACTGGCCCACAGCCCTCCAAGATGCAACTGAACTAGTCACCAAATGCGAAGACAGCCAGTTCCACTCCAAGAACATCCATCAACCAGCTCAACCTCTCCAGACGATCCCTTTATCCTGGCCATTTTTGGTCTGGGGTCTCGACATCTTGGGCCACTTCCCCCATGCCATCGACAAGTTTACAAAGTGGTCAGAAGTGGAGCCAGTAAGGAAGGTGACCGCACAGTCAGCTATCAAGTTCTTGAAAGGATTGGTGTGCCGTTTTGGAGTACCCGCCTGAGTGATCACCGATAATGGCACCCAATTCACAAGCCGCGCCTTCATGCAATACATACAAAACCTTGGGAGCAAGGTCTCTTTTTCTTCCGTTACTCATCCCCGGATTAATGGCCAAGCTGAAAGAATGAATGATGAATGCTGCATGGGCTCAAGATAGGGACTTTTGATAAGTTGAAGAAATGCGGCAAACGCTGGAATGACGAGCTGCCAGTGGTTCTTTGGTCCCTCCGTACGACACCGAATCGAGCCACCGGTCAGAGTCCCTTCTCCCTAGTGTATGGGGTAGAAGAAGTGCTCCCCACAAAACTCATATATGGGTCACCTCGAGTACTTGCCTACGATGAATTAGAGCAAAAGCAGCTTCGGCATGACGATGTCGTGCTCCTCGAAGAAGATCGTCTACAGGCAACTATGTGTGTTGCACGCTACCAGCAAGCCCCGTGCCACTATAATAGCCGCACGGTCGAGGAGGACGGGCGATCATGCAGCGCCTCCCCTCATCGCAGGGGCTGTCGCATGACCGATGGCCCCTGCCACGAGAAGACGCGTCGCCGCGGATGCCAAGGGAGATGCCAGCTCCCGGAGAAGCGCGCATGCGCCCCATGGACGCCGCCATCGAGGGTCATGGCATGGTTGCGAGGACGGACACGACCCCTCTTGGGCGGTGGCAAAGCTGGCCCCTCCTTAGGGGCCTGACCTTTCTCAGCGGCCGTGAACCTCCTCGTCGGCGCCATGAGCTTCGCAACTGTGGCAAGGTGGACAAGAAGAAGGAACGGGCAGCAAGAAGATGAAGATAGAGATGAGCGAGGATGGCTCTGCCCCTCCCCCCTCATTTATAGCCGGAGGGAGGCCAACCGCCGGCCTCCATGATCCCGCGCAATGATGATTCGCCCTGCATGCAGCAGTGACTCATCAAGTCGGGCAGTTGCCGAGGAAGCATGGGGAAGCGGAGACGCCCATGTCCCATCAATCACCACAAATCACCCAAGGCCGCAGGCGGTTAGGGCCCGCAGTGTTCCGCACTTGCCCTTTGGCTTTGCCTAGAAGCCAAGTCCGAGCGTGCCTTGGGCCCGGGGGCTACTGTCGGCATTCTAGATATGGGGGTACCCGGACTTGCCTGCTTGCGACCGGCAGTGTGGCTCCACCAACGGCCTGGTACGACGTAGTTTCGACATCGACAACCCAGGACCCTCGCGAGGGGCCAAGCCTCGCGAGGCGGATGACACCAAGACCTCCATGGGAATCAGCCTCCTCAGGCTCGCTCCTGAGGAGCAGAGATTTCTATGCAAGGCTCACCTCGTGAGGATCGGGTGACGTGAGCCATGATGATCGAGGCCAAGCGGGCACCAGGCAGACGCCAGCTGGTGCAGTCTACCAGTTTCCTCTTTGGTGCCAAGGGGGAAGCAGCAGGCATGGAGTCCCGAGGAAGTAGCCAAAGGTTTCCATTCACGTGCAACAACACCAAGACCGCCAGGACGACAGGACGGAGGTCATCGCCGAGCCCACCGCAGCGTCACGACCAGAGGCTTTTGCAGGCAAAGACCACTTTTGTTAGGATAGGATGTACTTGTTGTCTCCTTCAAATTTGGTCGTTGTGGGATCCCTTCCCGCCTCCATTCGGGAAGAGGACCAAGGCCACTATAAATAGGACCTAGCCACCACCATATAGCGGGATCAGATCAATTCCACCCTCACCATCTCACCAGCTCACTTTAGCCCAAGAACAAATCACCTGAGGTTATTCTCCATTGTACTAGTTCTTCCTCAGCCCCTCAAGGCAAATCCACCACAAAGTAGGAGTAGGGTTTTACACCGCAAGCATGCCTGAACATGGGGAAATTGTTGAGTCCCATTTCCTTTGAGCTCGACGCGCTAGGCTATGAGATCGGCGAGTAGGAAGGCTAGGGAGATTGAGATCTTCACACACACCCCACAGTTCAAACCTCTCAAGGGTTTGTGGAACCCGAAATCCGAAAACGGCGCCAGAAATTGGCACGGAGACGGGGGAAAGTTGTAATAGATTGGATAAATAGATTGCAAATAAAATAAAGTGCAGCAAAGTATTTTTGTATTTTTGGTTTAATAGATTTGAAAATAAAAGCAAATAAAAATAGATCGCCAAGGAAAATATATTAAAGAAGAGACTGGGGGGCCATAGGTTTCACTAGTGGCTTCTCTCGAGAAAAATAGGAAATGGTGGGAAAAAATTACTATTGGGAAATTGATAGAAATTAAAATACTCATGAAGATATCCAGGCAATGATCATTATATAGGCATCACGTCAAAGATGAGTAGACCGACTCCTGCCTGCATCTAGTACTATTACTCCAAACATCGGCCGCTATCCAACATGCATCTAGTGTATTAAGTTCATGGAAAAATGTGGTAATGCAATAAGAACAATGACATGATGTAGACAAGATCTATTTATGTAGAAATAGACCCAATCTTATTATCCTTAATAGCAACAATACATATGTGTCGTTTCCCCTTCTGTCACTGGAATCAAGCACCATAAGATCAAACCCATCACAAAGCACCTCTTCCCATTGCAAGATAAATAGATCAAGTTGGCCAAACAAAACCCAAATATCGGAGAAGAAGTACGAACCTATAATCAATCATGCATATAAGAGATCAAAGAAGACTCAAAAAACTTTCATGGATAAAAACATATATTTGATCATAAACTCAAAGTTCATCGGAAACCAACAAACACAGTGCATAAAGACTTACATCATATGGATCTCCCAGAGACCATTGTATTGAGGACCAAGAGAGAGAGAGGAAGCCATCTAGCTACTAACTACGAGCCCGTAGGTCTACAAAGAACTACTCACGCATCATCGGAGAGGCAGCAATGGACATGATGAACCCCTCAGTGATGGTGTCTAGATTGGATCTGGTGTTTCTAGAACTTACGGTGGATGGAATTGATTTTCGTCGACTCCCCAAGGGTTTCTGGAATATTGGGGTATTTATAGAGCAAAGAGGCAGTGTGGGAGGCCACCGAGGTGGGCATAACCAACCTGGGCGCGCCCGGGCCCCCAGGTGCGCCCTGGTGGGTTGTGCCCCCCTCAGGGCACCCCTCTGGTACTTCTTCGGCCCATCTTGTGTCTTCCGGTCCAGAAAAAATGCACAAAAAGTTTCACTGTGTTTGGACTCTGTTTGGTATTCATTTCCTGCGATGTAAAAAACAAGCAGAAGACAACAATTGGCACTGGGCACTATGTCAATAGGTTAGTACCAAACAATGATATAAAATGATTGTAAAACGTCCTGGAATGATAATATAACAGCATGGAACAATCAAAAATTATAGATACGTTGGAGATGTATCAGCATCCCCAAGCTTAATTCCTTCTCATCCTCGAGTAGGTAAATGATACAAACAGAAATTTTGATGTGGAATGCTGCCTAACATGTTCATCACATATTATTTTCTTTGTAGCATGGACATTTGGACTTTTATATGGTTCAAAGCAAGAGTCTAGTTTTCACATGAAGACTTTATACTCAAGCATATCAAATAGCAACCATGTCTTACAAAATATCAAAGCTATAGCAAGTTATCCCAAGCCCATTATGCTCAATCAGTGATCCATTCATGAAACATACTAGAATACTAGCTATACAAATGCTCAAGTACGATCATAGTGCCCCTTAATAAGTTGGTGCTTTATAAGAGAAGATGGAGACTCAACTTAAAAATAAGAATTGCATAGAGTAAAATAAAGGCCGTTCGCGGAGGGAAGTAGGGATTTGTAGAGGTGCCAGAGCTCAAAGCGAAAATTGAGAGATAAAAACATTTTGGGAGGCATACTTTTCCCACCAACAAAAACGACTTAGAGTTCCCAACAGTTTCCATGCTAGATATATCATAGGCGGTTCCCCAAACAGAAAATAAAGTTTATTCCTTTTTCCTTCATACTTTCACTTTCCATGGCTAACCGTATCCACAGGTGCCCCCCATACCAACACTTTCCAAGAAATTTATTATTTGACAATGTAAAGTAAATTCATTTTTCATTTCGGGACTGGGCATCCCTAATACCTTTTCCATACGCCCGTGCAATGACAAGTGATTAAACACTCATCGTGAGAATAACACTCATCGTGAGAATAACACATTTAGCATGGAAAACACCCCTCACCGCCTCGCAAGCGGTATGAGCACACAAAAGAGAAATTTATTTTGAAAATTAGAGATGGCACATGAAAATTTGCTTAGAATGGCACGGAAATACCGCATATAGGTAGGTACAGTGGACTCATATGGCAAAACTGGTTTAAAGTGTTTTGGATGCACAAGTAGAGATCATACTTGGTGCAAATGAAGGCTAGCAAAAAGATTGAGAAGCGTCCAACCAAGAAACAAAAAATCTCATAAGCTAGCATTAATCGCATAACTAACACCAAATAATGCACCACAAGTAGGATGTAACTTTATTTTATAACTATTGACTTTCGTGCTTGCTTAGGGAATCACAAACCTTAACACCAATATTCTTACTAAAGCATAATTACTCATCAACATGACTCACATATCATATCGTCATATCTCCCCATTACAAAGAACCAAGTCTATTTTGTCCAATGATCTTCATGAAAGTTTTTATTATATCCTCCTTGGATATCTCTCACTTTGGGACTAGTTTCATATGTTGCTTTTAATAGGCACAAACAGATTTAAGTGAAGAACATGAGCATAATATTTCTTTCTCCCAAAATAATATAAGTGAAGCAAGAGAGAATTTATGAAAAAAATTACTAACTACCAAATAAATCTAAGTGAAGCATGAGAGCATTTCTTCAAAAATAACAAAGCACACCATGCTCAAAAAGATATAAGTGAAGCACTAGAGCAATTCCATGGCTCTAAAAATTTAAGTGAAGCATAGGAGCAAGGATAGCATAATTTGTGGCTCTCTCAAAAAGGTGTGTCCAACAAGGATTCAAGACTTAAAACACAAAGAAAAACAAGAAAAGACTCATATCATACAATACGCTCCAAGCAAAACTCATAATATGTGACGAATAAAAATATAGCTGCAAGTGAAATAGCGATGGTTGTTAGAAGAAAGAGGGGATGCCACTCAGGGGCATCCCCAAGCTTTGTTGCTTGCTACTTCTTGAATATTATCTTTGGGTGCCTCGGGCATCTCTAATTTTAGCCTTTTGCTAATACTTATTCCTTCAACCATCATAATATCACCCAAAACATGAAAACTTCAATCACACAAAACTCAACAAAACCTTTATATTATCTTTGAGATCCGTTAGTATAAGAAAGAAAACCAATACTATAAGTATTGTTGAAAACCCATTCATATTTTGTTTTTTATTATATCAACTGTATTACAACTTTTCTATGTCAAAAACTCTTCAAATAAAACTGTAGAATCATCAAAACAAGCACACAACACAAAGAAGACAGAATCTGTCAAAAACAAAACAGTCTGTAGCAATCTGGAAACTTCGAATACTTATGTAACTCCCAAAATTATGAAATATTAGGACAACGTGATAAATTTGTTTATTAATATTATGCAAAAAGAATCAACTCAAAGGCATTCTTCTGTTAAAAATGGGAATTATTTTCGTGAGCGCAAAAGTTTCTGTTTTCAGCAAGATCAAATCAACTCTTACCCAAATCATCCCAAAGGCCTTGCTTAGCACAAACACTAATTTAAACCAAAAATACACATCTAATAAGATGCATAATTTGGTATGTTATTGAAAATAGCAAGAAAACCAAAAAGCAAAAAAATACAAGTTGGGTTGCCTCCCAACGAGCGTTGTCGTTTTACGCCCCTGGCTAGGCATAATGCGAAGGATCTAAATGTTGTCATCTTTAGTTCTAGATCCATATGATGCCCTGATGATTGACTCATATGGTGGCCTAATTATTATTCTAGGGAAGAGTTACATACCCTTGCTTAGTGGAAATTGAAAGTTAATATTGACTTCTTTCATATCAATCATGGCACCAATAGTACATAAAAATGGTCTACCAAGTATAATTGGACAAGGCGGATTTCAACAAATATCAAGAACAATAAAATCTATGGGAACATGATTCCTCTTTGCAAGAATAAGAACATCATTAATTCTTCCCATAGGCCTTTTAATAGTAGAATCTGCCAAGTTCAAATTTAAAGAGCATTCTTCAATATCGGTAAGACCAAGCACATCATATAAAGATTTCGGAATTGTAGAAACACTAGCACCTAAGTCACAAAAAGCAAAACACTCATAATTTTTAATCTTGACGTTGATGGTAGGTTCCCACTCATCATGTAATTATCTAGGAATTGAAACTTCTAATTCCAACTTTTTTTCAAAAGCTTTCATCATAGCAACAACAATATGTTTTGTAAAATCTTTATTTTGTTCATAAGCATGGAGTGAATTTATCATGGATTGCAACAAATAAATACAATCAACCAAAGAGAAACTATCATAATTAAATTCTTTGTAATCCAAAATAGTGGGCACATCACTAGTTAAACTTTTGACTTCTTCAAACCCACTTTTATCAATTTTCTCTTCAAGATTTTCACCCTTCGAATTATCGGGATGCCTTCTAGCTAAAGTTGACTCTTCTCCAGTCCCTTTTTCATCAATCTTAATTTTACTAACAAAGAATCAATATAAGAAACATGAATCATTTTAAGATCTTCATCACTTTTATCTTCTAACGAGATTGCTTTCGCGGCCATTTGATGTACTAAAGTAGCTTGTGCATCGGGTATTTTACCTAGCAAACTTTCAACAAAGTCATACTTAGATTGGAGATTGCAAACTTCCCTACTAATATCATCAAGTTGTTTTGTTATACCCTCTAACACAATGGAGTGCTCCTTAAGTTCTTCAGTAAAATATTTATTATGCTCAAATTTTGTAGTCATATATTCCTTAGTACTTTTCTCAATTTCTAGCAAAATAAATTTTGGTAAGGAAAATCATAATATTTTCATTGAGCATTATGACTACGCAAACAAGAATGCACTCAAAAACAGATCGGACGAGAAAAAGGCAAACGAAAAAGAGGGCGAATAAAACGGCAAAATTTTGTGAAGTGGAGGAGAGGAAAATGAGAGGCAAATGGAAAATAATGTAAATTACACGGAGATGAGATTTGTGATTACGAACCTGGTAGATGTTGATGATGTCTCCTCGGCAACGGCGCCAGAAAGCACAGTGACGGGAGACTATCTTGACTTGATCCCCCCTAGCAACTGCACCAGAAATTCCTTTTGATGTTTTCTTGAACTACATCGGTATTTCCTCGAAGAGGAAGGGATGATGCAGCACAACAATGGTAAGTATTTCCCTAAGTGATGAGACCAAGGTTATCGAAGCAGTAGAACCACGCAACACAACGTAAACAGCTCCTACACACAAATAACAAATACTCGCAACCCGAGGTGTTAAAGGGGTTGTTAATCCCTTTCAGGTAACGACACCAGAAATTGGCACGGAGACGGGGGAAAGTTGTAATATATTGGATAAATAGATCGCGAATAAAATAAAGTGAAGCAAAGTATTTTTTTAATTTTTGGTTTAATAGATCTAAAAATAAAAACATATAAAAATAGACTGCGAAGGAAATATATTAAAGAAGAGACCTGGAGGCTATAGGTTTCAGTAGTGGCTTCTCTCGAGAAAAATAGCAATCGGTGGGAGAACAATTACTGTTGCGTAATTGATACAACTTCAAATACGCATGATGATATCCAGGCATCGATCATTATATAGGCATCACATCCAAGATTAGTAGACCGACTACTGCCTGCATCTACTACTATTACTCCACACATCGACCGCTATCCAGCATGCATCTAGTGTATTAAGTTCATGGAAAAACGAAGGAATGCAATAAGAATGATGACATGATGTAGACAAAATCTATTTATGTACAAATAGACCACATCTTGTTATCCTTAATAGCAACGATACATACATGTCGTTTCCCCTTCTGCCACTGGGATCAAGAGCACCTCTTCCCATTGCAAGATAAATAGATCAAGTTGGACAAAACCCAAATATCGGAGAATAAATACAAAGCTATAATCAATCATGCATATAAGAGATCAAAGAAGACTCAAATAACTTTCATGAAAACATAGATCTGATCATAAACTCAAAGTTCATCTGATCCCTACAAACTCACTGCAAAAAGACTTACATCATACGGATCTCCAAGAGACCATTGTGTTGAGGATCAAGAGAGAGAGAGAGAGAGAGAGAGAGAGAGAGAGAGAGGAAGCCATCTAGCTACTACCTACGGACCCGTAGGTCTAGAAAGAACAACTCACGCATCATCGGAGAGGCACCAATGGACATGATGAACCCCTCCGTGATGGTGTCTAGATTGGATCTGGTGTTTCTAGAACTTGCGGCAGCTGGAATTGATTTTCGTCGACTCCCCTAGGGTTTCTGGAATATTGCGGTATCTATAGAGAAAAGAGGCGGTGCAGAAGGCCACCAAGGTGGGCATAACCCACTTGGATGCGCCTGGGCTCCCAGGCGCGCTCTGGTGCTTGTGCCCCCGTCTGTTGATGCAACAGACCCGGGGCCTCTTGCCCTGACTGTGCACGGGCACAAGATCAAGATGGAAGCATCAGAACAAGGAGAAGAAGATACCAAGAGATTCAAAGCATCAACCAATAGTCAAGAAGGGCCAAGGCCGAGACAGAAGAGCAAAATATTATCAAGGAAGAAGCCTGCCTTGCCGAGTAGGCGAGCCCGGCAAAGGGCGAGGCCACCCCTAGAAGGAGATGACAAAGGCTTCCCAGCAGGGGCTGCCGGGACTCACGGAGACCAGATCGCCTCACCGACTACTCCACCATGACCCGCGTCGTCAATCAGTGCGGTGTCAAACCGCGGAGTGATTAAGTGGCAACCATTCGCCACATGGCGGCCACTTCCTACCAAGGTAAACTACATATGACACCCATCCAATGACATGTCAAGTGAGCAGGCATGGAGCTAGCAAGATAGCCCGGCAAGTCTTGTCGGGCAACCAACAATGTGATACTAAGCGGTGCATTAAATACACACTAACGGCCTACATAGTTAGGTATGATAGCACTATTTGTTATCATATTAGTGTCTAATGACTAAATTGCCACTGTGGTGACTCCTTAGCCTATAAAAGGAGGCCCATGGTAACAGTTCGACAGGTTAGAAAGTTAGACCACTCGCACCCCCGTACGCGCATAGTCGCTGCCGCCCCGAGGTAACCACTCCCGGGGAAGTGTACTACGCACTGTAACCACCTTTCCACCATCAATCCACCAAACCATGAGTAGGGTTTTATGCCTCACGGCAGCCCGAACATGGGTAAAACTGCCTGTGTGAACTCTACCGCGATGCCCTATGTTGGTCTTCTCTTTGTGCAACGTGGCTCCCCCCTGCCGAACCAGCAAGGGGCCGTCCAGGTCCCATAGGTTGACATGGTTTACCATGACATCTTTGGCACGCCAGGTAGGGGGATCGCTTGTGCGAACCGTAAGAAGTAAGCAGCGCGTCATCTTCATCGCCATCCGCATCTTCGACGGCGCCATCAACCATGCCGCCCAAGAAAAAACCAGCTTCTTCGGCTCATCAATCCACCTCGAAGGCTCCGCTACCCGCGGCCTCCATCGCTGCGGAGGCACGGAGATGCGCGAGGGTGTGGACTGTGCTGGGGATGTGGTCGGAGTAGGCGACACCAGCACCATTTCCCCCGCGGCTGACGCAAAAGTAGGACATACCGGAAGAGAGCAACATCAGCAACACCTCGACGGCCGCACGCTGCTCGCCGACTGCCATAGCCACAGTGATGGTGCTCGGTCTGGGTAAACCACCGCCCTCCGGCTGCCCTTGCCACAGGCGCAGCTGCTGCGCGTGCGAGCCGAGCGATGGTGCGATCGACTTCGTCATCATCTGTGCCAAGCACAGCCTCGGCAGCCATGGCGCGGGCTTAGCTGCTGCTGACGTTTCCACCAGCGGCCAAGCAGATGGACGGGTGGCGTTCCACCATCCAAAGTCTGCTCGATTTCGCTGAAGCCGAGGGCTCATGACGAGCTGCCCCGCCGTGACCTGCCCAAGCAACGGCAACGGCGCACGCTACTGCCCGTATGGACGGAGCCATCCCAATGTTGCAGTCCGCGCCACGGCAGCCGGCATGGGCGCGACCAAATCAAGACCCCGATGACGTCTCGATAGCCTTGTCTGATCCTTGAGCACGTCCAGGCCAACGGCGAACCCCGGAAGATAAGCGAAGAGGAGACATGTGCATCATCAAGCAACGCCATGGCAACCTCCTCCGAGCTGACTGGCGCGACGGCCCCGACATCGACGAGCCCACTCTCGGTGTTGGCGGGCCCCTGCCCATCAAGGTTGGCTGCCCTGCCTTCATCCGTGAGCTGTGGCAAGTCTGTTGGCCGTCCGTTGGCATGTTCAAGCCAGAGATACCTGAGAAATACGACAGAAGTCTGAACCCGGCAGAGTTCCTGAGCATCTACACCATTGTTGTTCAGGCTGCCCGAGCATCTTCCCATTTGTAACACCCTCAGTGTCGTGCTACAGTAATCCCCTATTAATGGTGCCAGGTCACCATGCTTACTGAGATAATTATCACTTGATGAAAAATCAAATTCAAATTCAAATTATGAGGGGAATTCAAAATTTCTCAAACATGAAAACAAAAATGTTCATCATGTACCAAATATTTCACAACTAATATTGGTGGTGAACCAGCTTTTTTTTGCAAAGGGTTTAAGTGGCCTAAACTACTTAAAACAGTGACCTAAGCAATAAATTAAATGCCCTTTTTAATTTATAAAATTGGTAACTATTCCAAAAGCTTCCCAACCTTTTTGAGGCAGTGCACTTTAGTTCTTTGAAATTGTTTTGGCCAGTGGCATAATTTTGCAAAGTCAATTGTGGCTAAAAGAAAATGCAAAAGCTGCTGGAAAAGAAAAGGAAAAACAACAAAAAGAAAAAAGAAAAGGAGAAGTAGAGGGGAGAGAGAGAGGCCCTCTGCCTCACTTAGGCTTCGGCCCACCCGAGCCAGCTGGCCCAACAGGCTGGCCCACACCCCCTGGGTCGTCGCTCTCCCCTCCCCCTATTCAACCGACCGAGGGCGCGCGCCCGCGCGTCGCCGCCGGACCAACTCGCCGTCGACAGGACAGGATAAGGCCGCCCCGATGCCTCGGCCCCCTCGCCTCCCACTCGCCCACTTGCCCCCCTTCTCTCTCGCCCACGCTCTCGCTCTGCCCCTCCTCTTCCCAGATCGCGGCCCGAGCGCAGTCGCTGTCACCCTCCGTCGTTGTCGCGGACACCGGCGGCCCCGCGTCCGCAGACCCTGTCGGTGAGCTCCGCCAGGGTCGACTACGTCGACTGGTGGCCTCAGCTGGAGCGGGGAGGCACCGCAACCGCCGTTCGTCCTCGTCCCCATCTCTGGCCACGGCGACGTCATTGTTACTCCACCAACACCCCTACTGTTCCTAAGCCGTCAAGGGTCTACGTGTGAGCCGCGCGGTGAGCTTCTCCGTCTCCTGCTCCTCCTTGTTAATCCCCTTGTACGACGTAGCAAGCTCGATGTCTCGCCCGTGAGCCCACCGCCGCAGTTCACCTCGACCCCATGGCCACGCTCTCTGTCGTGCTCGCCTGAGCACGCGCACGCTCCCTCCTGTGTCTCCTGGCGCCGTCCCTGATGAGCGCCCGAATGCATCACCGCGGAGCTCGCCGCCGGCGAGGCTCCGGTGACCTTTTGGTCATGGGCTCAAGCCCGTTGGACTCGCCGCACCACGGGGATCATCCGCAGCCTTTCCTTTCGCTCCGTAGCATGCTGCTTCGCCTTCCCCGTCACACGCCCGAAGCTCGTCGCTACCACTGCTCAACGCCGGCGTGTTTTCGGCTTCCACCTGCGTGTTCCGACGCCGTAGATGGACGCGGTGCGCTCTCGCCGTTCTAACGCAAGCTGCAACGCACGATTTGGTGCCCCGTACGCGATTTTCGATCGCCTCCGGCGAGAGCGCCACCGCGGGAGGCTCGTCGGAGCAACTCCGGCGGCTCCGCTGAGCTAGCGCCGCATGGGGTCCACCCCAAGTCGCTGCCCGTGGGTCCCCGGACCCCAGCTAACCACGTTGACCTGGTCAACCGTGCTGACTGGGCAGGCCCCAGCCACTGACGTGCGGGTCCCACCGCTTAATCCTCTAATTAAAACATTGTAATAATTAAAACTAATTAGTTTAGTTAATTAGACACTGACAGGTGGGCCCAATAGTTTTACTAACTAAATTTAGATTAGTTTAAACCCTGTTTAACCCACTGTCTATGACAGGTGGGTCCCCCATGTCAGTTTTGACCGGTCAGCCGTCCTGTTGGCTGTTGACGTCACTATGACGTCATGCTGATGCAATATTCCTTTTCTGTTATTTTAAATAGTTTCTGAAAATGCTCTAAACTTTGAAAAATCATAGAAAATAAACCGTAAATCGCATGAAAAAGTTTTCTACATGAAAGTTGCTCAGAAAAATCCAACGAATCCGAATGCGCGATCCGTTTACATGTCAAATGCCTCTAACTATCTGAACATGGAACATTCCCCCTCTGGTCATCTGTCTGACATAGGTCCGGAACCGGGAATACATTCCCGGTTGACTTCCCCCTTCGCCGGTATCGTGTAGCCCCGCGGTAGAACACGTCTAGCTCTGCCTATGGTCCTGTTATGCATTTGCTTGCTATGTATTTACTGTTTCTCCCCCCTCTTCTCTTTGGTAGACCCCGAGACCGATGCCGCCCCTGTGATCGACTACGTCGACGACGACCCCTCCTTGCCGGAGCAACCAGGCAAGCCCCCCCCCTTTGATCATCCCGATATCGCCCATTCCATTCTCTTATGCTTGCATTAGATTTTGCTACTATTATTAATTGTTCCTATTGTGATGCATAGCCTGCTTATTGTACCTTACCTCCTTATCCTAAACTGCTTAGTATATGTTGGTTAGTGACCCATCAGTGACCCCCACCTTGTCCTTGTTTCCCCTGCTTCATCATTGAAGACCCGATCAACGGGATTGAAGACCAGGCCCCGACACCGCACACCACTTTCCCCCTTAGTTGCTCGACACTGCTGGGTTACTATCGAGTGCCAAGGGTGAGACCTCTACAACACTTCTGATGTTAACCCTGTAGTGTAGCTATTCGGTCGTGGTCATCGAGGGTGATTCCTCCTTAACCACTTCTGATATGACTCTGTCGTGCAACCCCTCAAGTGTGAACCTCAGGGGTGATTCCTCTTACGTTCACCTTGATGATTACATTGAGTGGAATTCACCAGGGGTGATTCCTCGGGTTTTCCCCTTGATGTTTAGACACACAGTTACTATGATTACTATGACTTTACAGTGAACCATGTTACTAAAGACGGGTCGACCCTGAGGGGTACCCGCGCGAGCATAATTGTGAGTGATGAGGAGTCGGGTTGACCTGGAAGGTGCCCGTGAGGTAATTACGAGGCGTGGCCGGGCATTCTTAGCCCTTGCCGCAAGTCCTCGAGACGGGGCAACGGGGTCACATCTTTCATTAGTCTCTGCTTGTTACCGCGCGTTCCTAATCCACTACGATTTGGATATTTGATCCGAGGGGCCTCTGGCCTGAGAGCACTAACTATCACGTGGGCATAGTATGGGCGTTCTGCATCGTATAGATCAGCCGAAGCTTAATAGACGTCAGGGACTGAGCGGCGCGCGCCGGGTTGGACTGCGTAAGCACCTACCTTGTTGAAGGAGGTAGCTAGGTCTGCTCACCGGCCGCGTACGCAACATGCAGGATTTTCCGGGGAGATGGCCCATGACCCCTGGGGGCATAGGTTTAGTCCGGCATGCTGGCCTCTCTATTAAGCCTAGGTCGGGTTGCGGCGTATTGTTCGGCCAAGGCCGGACATGACCCAGGAAAGTGTGTTCGGCCGGAATTAATCGAGCGTGGTGGGTAAGTTGGTGCACCCCTGCAGGGAAGAAAACATCTATTGATAGCCTGTCCTACGGTAATGGACACATGGAGTTGTATCCCGATCGATACAACTAGAACTGGATACTTGTGATGAGAATTGGATGGTGATGAGAATTGGATTGTGATGAGGTGATAACTGGATAGTATGGCTCTGGGATTGCTTTCTCGCAGGGAGTCGAGAAAGGATCTCTGGCCGAGGTTGATAACACTACTACTACTTTACTTTATGCTACTCTACTCCCCTTTGTTTGCTGCAAGATGGAGGTTTCCAGAAGATGCTAGTCTTCGATAGGACTAGGCCTTCTCTCTATTCTGGCATTTCTGCAGCCCAGTCCACATATACAGCCTTCCTTTGATAACGTTGCATATGTAGTGTAGATCCTTGCTTGCGAGTACTTTGGATGAGTACTCATGGTTGCTTTGCTTCCCATTTTCCCCCTTTCTTCTTTCCGGTTAATGCAACCAGATGTCGGAGCCCAGGATCTAGACGCCACCTTTGACGACGACTGCTACTACCACGAGGGTGCATACCTACTACGTGAAGACCGCCGACGACCAGGAGTAGTTAGGAGGCTCCCAGGCAGGAGGCCTTGCCTTTTCGATTGTAGATGCTTTTGTGTTAGCCTTCTTAAGGCAAACTTGTCTAACTCATGTCTGTACTCAGATATTGTTGCTTCCGCTGACTCGTTTGTATTCAAGCTGATGTATTCGATCCCTTGAGGCCCCTGGCTTGTAATATTGAGCTTGTATTATTTTAATTTGTGTCTAGAGTTGTGTTGTGATATCTTCCCATGAGTCCTTGATCTTGATCGTACACATTTGTGTGTATGATTAGTGTACGATTGAATCGAGGGCGTCACAAGTTGGTATCAGAGCCGACTGCTTGTAGGTAGCCCCCTTTCCAACTCCTTGGCCGAACTTGAGTCTAGTCACTGAAAAACTTTTACTAACATTGGCTGTGTGGCTTACAGGCCCACGTCGCCATTGGGTGGTATTAGGATCTTTTATTCCTCGTCTATACTCTGGGACTCTGATCTCTCTTCTATTCGGGTTAACCATTTTACTAAACTCTGACATTAGGTTCTCGTACCCACTTCCTCTCGGAGAGCCTCGACATTATCGATGATCGATTGCTTCGCCAGAAGATTCTGCGGATACTCCTCAATGTTTCTCGAGACCCTGTACCAACTGCCTTGCAGTTCCTGACCACCGATAATCCCCTTGAATAACATCCTTGCCGCTTGTACCTTCATCCCTAGTTGCTTCTGATATTACAAGATTCCCCAAAATTCTCTATTGTTTCGAGAATCCTTTGAGCTTACTGCCTTGCAGTTCTTTGCCCCATGAATACCCCCCCTTCGAATAATTCTTCGCACTCACCGAGGATCAATTCATCCTCAGTTGTTCGTGTGATTCACAAACCTCTTCGAAATACTATTTGATCTTCCGAAAGTCCTCTACAACCTGTTGCTCTTGGAATTCTTGCATACTTGCTTTCTGGTTAATTCCATTTGTCTAGCGATATTCGTTAAAATCCTTTGGGATTAATATTCTGATCTTGTTGATTCAGCATGTGTGAGGATGCATACGATCATCAATTAATCCTTGGAAATTTTCTTTCCGGCTCAGGCATTGTTTCGAATATGAGATTGTTCTTGCCCAATCAAGATTTGATCGGGTGCACCTCTAAGTCTATACAACTTACTCATCTTTTGATCAGAGCCTCTGCTTCCGATCCTTCGTCTTGAAATCATAATTCCTGTGTACCCAAGCATCGAATCATGCAGACGTTTATATAAGACGATGCCTTTGGATCCCCTTCTTCATCTGATTGATTACCGATACTCCCATCAACTCTGTCGTGAATCGCTAGATCCATTGCTGGGTTGTTATTCGACAGTGTCCTTCACATCCAAAATCTTATCAGTATTTCCCTGATACATAATACCTTCGGTATATTGTATCATCTGCTTTGACTTCGATACTCTGCTTTCGAACTCGTATCTTTTGCTTGGTTGATGGTTGTATAGATTCGTAAAAAATGCCCCGATGGGTTGAACTTATGCCTTCCGTAATCCGAGTGAACCGAGAGTTCTGACGAGTCTTACTCTTCTGGTACTTCGCCAGATAAATCCTCTGCACTACATTTTCTTTGAAAAACGAGGAGTGAATGAAAGGTTATGCATTGAAGAAGTGGAAGCTACTCGTAAAAATGATTACCCCTTGTTATAAGTTCATCTTGTATCGGTGGTTTGATCATTCATAACCGTGGTTCCGACCATAGTTTCTCCTTAACTCCATTTCCCGGACAAGTTAAAATACTTGTCTTCTGCAGATCATTTCATATGTCTAACCTCTATTTTTGATCTACCTCAAGTATTGCCGCTTGTTATCTCAAGTATATTGTGTCATTGCACTACCACTTGTGAATTCTCATTGGAATGATACTCCATCGCATAATTCCTAGCTAGATCGGTTATATCATTATCATGCTAAAATTTTAACTGTGCTACTAGGTCCTTTCCGGAGCACCATTTTCGACGACGAGCTAAGCGTATGTCGATCTTCCTCGTCATACCATTTTGCCATGAACAGCAAGCTTGCTTTCGAGTTTGTGTCATACTCGTGGTTCAATTAACCTTACGCTTCATAATTTCTTTTGCTTAATGTTGTCGTTGATCGATTACATCTTCATGAAACCTCTCGACAAATGTGTCGTGATCATCATCATCATTCCAAACTTTTCTAGGATATCAACCGAATTCATGATGAGAAGTACCATCCTTGCCCCCTCGATGAATTGTTGCTGAGCCCGTGGGCCCCATCCTCATCTTTTCCTTGCTGAAATTGTATGACTTATTTTATAAGTTGTTCCAATGGATCCTTTGTGTATCTGAAGTCTGACCTTTCTCCGATGACCATGTCAACACTATCCCGAAGCATGTGTGTGGTACTCCGATCATCAACAAGAACATTGGGAGCGCAATGCTAACTGTTCTTGATCAATTATCCAAACACCGTTGTATGGGTAAACCTCATAAATTCCTTGCCCCTTTGTTTAAACGGCTTAATACTTGGAGCCCTATCATGCTCTACCTTTCCTTAGGAAAGTTATACTCTAACACTTGGGTATAAACATCTTTCCTTTCCATTGGTATGGTTATCATAATAATAACATTTTCCTTTCCATTGTTTTGTTTCACCTTTCTTGTCATCTAACTTGTCTGAGCAGAGATAAATCCCTGCTTAAGTAAGCACCTCGGTGTACAACTCTATCAGTAAGACCCTGTTACTATTGTTGATGACATTCCGGTAACCACCGATGGACGAGAACTTTTCCTATTGGTCCGCCTCGCATTACGAGCAGGAAAATGGTTCTCTTCGTCCCTCGCCCTTGGTACCAACGCTGTTGCCAACATAATTGGCAGGCTATCCTCTGACCTGCCTAGCTATCATGGCCGTGCAAAATTTTAGTGCCTTCCTGCTTTTAACCCACATGGTGGGCCCATAACCCACAGTTCCACATGATTGAAACCTGACTCTCCTGTATATCTTTGATTCCGAAATATTCTTGCATTTGGCTTCGTATCATGTCACGAGCCACCTTCCTGAGGGATGATCTATTCCTGATACTCTGAACCCCTTCTCACACTCTGTTCAAGTATCGATCGATTGTCCATCCGCTTGAAACTTCTTATTGTACCTTCATATTTTGCTCTCGACGTTATTCTTAAATTTCAACTCGAGAGATACTTCTGTCACATTACCTCCATTGTTCACCAGACAATTAAACCTATAAGGGTCAGTTCTCCCGAAGTTACTCTTTTCTTACCCACTTAAATCTCGGGACGAGATTTCTTGTAGTGGAGGAGATTTGTAACACCCTCAGTGTCGTGGTACAGTAATCCCCTATTAATGGTGCCAGGTCACCATGCTTACTGAGCTAATTATCACTTGATGAAAAATCAAATTCAAATTCAAATTATGAGGGGAATTCAAAATTTCTCAAACATGAAAACAAAAATGTTCGTCATGTGCCAAATATTTCACAACTAATATTGGTGGTGAACCAGCTTTTTTCTTGCAAAGGGTTTAAGTGGCCTAAACTACTTAAAACAGTGACCTAAGCAATAAATTAAATGCCCTTTTTAATTTATAAAATTGGCAACTATTCCAAAAGCCTCCCAACCTTTTTGAGGCAGTACACTTTAGTTGTTTGAAATTGTTTTGGCCAGTGGCATAATTTTGCAAAGTCAATTGTGGCTAAAAGAAAATGCAAAAGCTCCTGGAAAAGAAAAGGAAAAACAACAAAAAGAAAAAAGAAAAGGAGAAGTAGAGGGGAGAGAGAGAGGCCCTCTGCCTCACTCAGGCTTCGGCCCACCCGAGCCAGCTGGCCCAACAGGCCGGCCCACACCCCCTGGGTCGTCGCTCTCCCCTCCCCCTGTTCAACCGACCGAGGGCGCGCGCCCACACGTCTTGTCACGCCCAATATGCGATACTATCCTAAAGAGACTCGAAGGTCCCACCAAGGATAGAACCGCATATTGAAACGCTTTTGCAAGGTGGATATCATTACATCAACATTACATAATAGATGGGGATACATACAAGAGGCATACAATGCCACACGAATACAACATCATCATACACAATATCAACATCCGACTACGGATGAAACACAAACAGAAGCTCAAACGACATCCACCCTGCTAGCCCAGGCTGCCGACCTGGAACCTATCCCCTGATCAAAGAAGAAGCAGAAGAAGAACTCCAAAACAAGCAACATCGCTCTCGCATCATGATCATCGCATAACCTGTACCTGCAACTGTTGTTGTAGTAATCTGTGAGCCACTAGGACTCAGCAATCCCCTTACCATGGGTATCAAGACTAGCAAAGCTTAAAGGGAAAAGAAGGGGTAAAGTGGTGAGGTAGAAGCAGCGTCTAAGCATATATGGTGGCTAACATACGCAAATAAGAGCGAGAAGAGAGCAAGCGGAACGGTCGTCAACTAGTAATGATCAAGAGGTGATCCTGAACTCCTACTGACGTCAAACATAACCCAAAACCGTGTTCACTTCCCGGACTCCGCCGAAAAGAGACCATCACGGCTACACACGCGGTTGATGTGTTTTAATTAAGTTAAGTGTCAAGTTATCTACAACCGAACATTAACAAATTCCCATCTGCCCATAACCGCGGGCACGGCTTTCGAAAGTTTATACCCTGCAGGGGTGTCCCAACTTAGCCCATGATAAGCTCTCGCGATCAACGGAGGATATACCTTCTCCCAGGAAGACCCGATCAGACTCGGAATCCTGGTTTACAAGACATTTCGACAATGGTAAAACAAGACCAGCAAGACCGCGCGATGCGCCGACAATCCCGATAGGAGCTGCACATATCTTGTTCTCAGGGCAACACCGGATGAGAAATCCATACAACTAAAACCAGACCTCAAGTTTCCCTGAGGGGGCGCTGCAAAGGGCTCCGGTTCGGACCAACACTTAGACAAGCACTAGCCCGGGGGGGGGGGCTAAAATAAAGAAGACCCTCGGGCTCTGGAAACCAAAGGGAAAAAGGGCTAGGTGAGGCAAATGGTAAAACCAAGGTTGGGCCTTGCTGCAGGAGTTTTATTCAAAGCGAACTGTCAAGGGGTTCCCATAAATCACCCAACCGCGTAAGGAACGCAAAATCTGGGAACATAACACCGGTATGACGGAAACTAGGGCGGCAAGAGTGGAACAAAACACCAGGCATAAGGCCGAGTCTTCCACCCATTACCAAGTATATAGATGCATTAATTAAATAAGAGATATTATGATATCCCAACATAAACCTGTCCACCATGGAGCAATCTTCGAACTTCACCTGCAACTAACAACGTTATAAGAGGGGCTGAGCAAAGCGGTAACATAGCCAAGAAATGGTTTGCTAGGAAGGGTGCAAAAGTTTAGAGGCTAACATGGCAAATTGGGAGGCTTGAAGAGCAAATGATAGGTAGCGCAGCATAGTGATAGAACGAAGCAACTAGCATAGCAATGATAGTAGTGAGATCCAAGGTGACGGTCATCTTGCCTGAAATCCCGCAAGGAAGAAGAACGAGTCCATGAAGAAGACGAACGGTAGTAGTCGAACGAATCCTCATAATCGCAACATTACCGGAACTAAGAAGCAACACCGGAAAAGAAACAAACAACATGGTAAACACACAAGCATAGTCATGGCATGATGCACAATCAAGTATGATGCCTGCCCGGTTTAATGAGGCATGGCATGGCAAAATGCAACAACCAATACTACAAGTTAAGTGGAGCTCAATATGCAATGAGTTGCATATTGACGAAACACCACATTCAAGTTATTTAGTTCGCTCTCGTTTAGGTACACAACAATATTAAATGTTGTTAAACATGGCAAGAGGTGAAACATAATGAAACTACATATCTAGGCAAGTTTAAATGAGGCCGGAAGTTACAAACAACAATTCCGGAAAATCCCCATGTGTATATTTTAGATTTGGTACTGTTCTTCCCTAAACCATATTTTAGAGTTGTTAAACATGCAAGATGAGTGCACCATGTTAAACTAGGCATTTTTCCACCCCATTTACATATAAAGTTTATTTAAAACCGAGCTACGGTTGTTTAGTTATGAAATACATCATTTTAACATGGCATTTAAGAAAATTTAATCAAACAGCAATTTAAACATTTCAAACATGGATGACAATTGAATATTATGAAACTAGACAGAATTCTAAGCATTTTACATATATAAAACATTTTAATTCGATGCACGGTTAAAGAGTTATTATATGCATGATCTAGAGGGACTTTTCTGTAAAACAGTAAACTCCTGGATAATGCGAAAATCGCAGATCTGAGAAAAAAACTACTCGGGCCGAAATTGGAGCTACAGGAACTGGGCGGCTCACCAGGCCTCATGGGCCGGTTGATGAAGGAGGACCGACAAGGGGGTGCAGTTGGGCTTGGGGGTCGGCGCGCTAGGCCGGGGAGCTCGGGAGGCCCACGCGGTGGCGCCGTCAACGGGGCACCGGATCGAGCAGCTCCTCCGCTTGATCCCCTACCAGGGCGGCGGCGACAGCTTCATGGCGACGGCGAGGCCGAGCGAAGGACGCCGGAGGGGGGCCGGGAACGGCGCCGGAGGCCGGATCCGGGGCGGTGATAGCCGGAGGCAGCGGTTGCGGTGGGGGTGGCCGGAGCGGGCGAGGGCGAGCTCCGCCGGCGGCGGACCCTGCGCGGGGCATCGGGAGCGGAAGGTCGTGAGGGCAGGGGAGCCAGGGCGGCGACGGAGCTGGCTTCCGGCGCGACAACGACCTTCCAGCGAGGCGGCGAGGGCGATGGTCGGCGGCTGGGACGGGCGGTGAAGGCGCTTGCCGGCGGCGGGGCGCGCTGGATCGGGAGCTCTCCTGCACGAGGAGCTCGGGCGCGAGGGCGGTGGCGGCTCGGGCCCTGGATGGGCTCAGGGCAGGCTCTAGATGGGCCCTGAGGGCCGCGGCGAAGTGGGGGCTTGGGGAGGCGACGTGGCAGCGCAGGTGAGGCTGGCGGGCACGAGGATGGCTAGGTGGCTGCGCCTGATTGGCCGAGGGCGACGACTCGGCGGCGGCTGGTGGTTGGCGGCGCGACAAGTGGCAACGAAGGGGAGGTCCGGCGCGGAAAAACGATGGGGGAGGCGGTTGGAGGCACAAAATTCGAGGGGGGTTGGTGGAGGCCTAGATTAGCCCAAATTTGGAAGGAGGGGTCTATATATAGCAAATAGGGGGCTAGGGTTGGGGTTTAGGAGGGGTTTCGAAGCCTCCGATGACGATCCGACAACACCGGTCGGAGGGGGGTTTAAGCAGGGTTAGATGGGCTGTGCGGTGGGGGGTTGGGCTGAGAAGAGAGAAGAGAAGGCAGCCCGGCAACAGTTTCCGGAGACTGAAAATGTCCGACGTAAATACCGGCAATGGTGCCGCTATATATTTAACGGTTGGGCTATCAAACGAGCTCCGAATGTGACGAAACTTGACACGCGCTATGTCTACACTATAATAAGATCGCACGCCAAGTTGCATCCCATTCTGAGAACATTTTAAGCCACTTATAAAATAATATTTCGGAGGTGCCGCGGGCGCGTGTGAGTGTGGTCGGGCTCAGACCAGACAACGGAGAGAACCGGGGAAACCCGGACGGATGCAAGTTTTATGAAAACGATGCCGATGTAGTGCGCATGATGCTATGAGATGAGATGCATAACAAGAACAAAATGCAAGACAACAGACAAAACCCAACCACGGAGGAAATAACATATCGCATCTCTGGAAAAGGAAGAGTTGGAGTTACGAATATGGAAAGTTGTATCCGGGGCGTTACAACACTCCACCACTACGAGAGGATCTCGTCCCGAGATCTAGGATGGCACCGGAGGGAAAACAGAAAGGGAAGAGAAGAGGTAAAACTAAGTTGCTTCTTCGACAAATGAGTGAAACCACGAACCTTGAGAGGTTGAGCAATATAAAAGAAAGAATACAACAGAGATGAACGAGATTGCAAACAATCTGTTAGAAAAGAGGAACAAGGAACATTACGAGAACTTGAAGGTTGCATAGACATGAATCAAGAGTTTAATGGACAAGATAGAATTCGAAACCACTCCGGTTAAAACAAGATGAGAGAGGAAGAATTCGGGCAGCACTCCGGTTGAACATGGACGGAATATAATTTGAACTTGGCAAAATGAAAGCACTTGGATGAGACTCTGGTTAAAAGATGAATGATAGACACAACACTCCGGTTAAGTGGATAAGCATGGAAAAGAACATGATCTTGACAAAACAAGATGATGAGTGAAGAGAACAACATCACAATGCCTTCGGAAGAAAGAATAGAAGATAGATCACTGGAATAAAAGAATGGAGAATAAAATGCCAACTTGTGCCACAAATGAGATTGGAAAGCACCCTTGCAAGATGGTTACAACGGGGTTGTTGGAAAACCAACAATGAAAAGAATAAGCTGTAGTGGGCTTATGGAAACATCTCAAGACTATGAGATGACATTCTGCCACTAACGGAAAACAATTGATTGTTTGAGATCAAAGAAGAGATGAAAAACCTCTCACCGAGAAGGATATGGAGAAAGCTTGGATCAACGATAAGCACCACAAATAGCAACATTCCCAATGGAAGGCTTTAGGTGAAATATGACACAAGATAACTCCAACGAAGAGATTAATATGGGTTGAAACAATTCATGATCGACGAGAAAATGATGGTTTCACAATATCTCATTCTTGACAACTTGTGAATCATAAAACTTGAAGGGAAACTGTCAAGAATGATATAACACCATCTCAAAAGATAACGTAGGAGAATTGCACCTCAAAATGCAAGATGAAGAATAATTGAACTCCTCAAAATAAAACATGTGTTGAGCACCATGTTTATTTTAGAGTATAGCTTGGCGGATCTTAACTCCGAGAGAAATCTTGACGAACAATTGAAGAATGAAAAGAATCCTTGACGAACCACCATGTAGAGCCTCCATGAAGAACTCCGGTAATAAAAGGATGATAGAAAGAAAGAGAAGTTGAAAACACAAGGTGAAGCCTTGCAATGATTTAGATGAAGCTTTGAAATGATATAACCGAGAAAACTTGGAACTCCGGAAAGAAAGATGAACAAATGAAATCAAGAATTTTGATGAACCTCTGGAATAAGGAATTGAATTTACTCGATGAAACAAGAATAAGAATTACGTTATGCTCATCCTTCACTAATTAAATTGATGGCAAGCAATGGATTTGACATACTACTTATTCTCGTAGAAAGAATTAAAAGAGATATAGCGCAAACTTGAGGAAGGTCTTGAACGACCACCAGTAGGATTGAAACAACAAAAGAACGAGTGAATTGATACGATAACGAAGGAAGAGAAATCTTGAACTAACCACCGTAAGAATTGAAAATGAGATTAGCAAAGGCACAATTCACCGGAAAGAATTGGAAAATGAATGAAGATACTTGAAGGGATTTAGATACAGAGAATGAAGAGATCATGAACTGATTACAGGATATTTGAACGATGCACCGGTAAGATTCGGAGAATGATAGCTACACGCTGAGAATGAAGAATTATGACATGGTGGCCTTCGGAGGAAAGAAATGGAAACAACTCATGAAATGCTCCAGATGGTAAGAAAAGAAATCTCACAATCAAAACAATTATGAGGATAGCATGAAGCTAGAACTATGAATCTTCAAGAGAATGGACCAAGATTTAGAGGAAACACTTCTTCGGTCTTCAAAATCCGAAAATGACAAGGAGAAACACCACCAAATTGTTGAGATACTCCGGGATAAAATTAGAAAGGTTGAACCAACAATGAAAAGAATTTGAAATTGATCTTGGAGAAGGCATGTGACTGATGAAATCCATTCTTACATCACACTTTGAAAAGAATTTGGGAATGGCTCCGGGAAATTAGAGGAGTCAGGTAAGATCCTGGGAAAAGACCTGTGGGTTAGGGCCCACTCTAAAGAAACATCGTTGAAGGATTTCTTGAAATAGAGATTGCACCGGTAGAATTAAATAGCTTGAATGAGATAACAACCTCAAAATAACTTGAACAGATAGAGAATGGAAGCACGAATCTTCCGAGATATCTTCAGCACTCCGGATATGAACTGGGAGAGGTGAATAAATAATAGAGCCTTGGATAAGAAATTCACATGGGAAGATATGTGAAACAACAGGAAGAGATATGATCAACACCGAAACTTGAAATTAATCCACCGGAGAAGAATACGAGAATGAAGAATGATGAACTTGAAGCTCCGTTAGAATCTTCCTGAGAATCACCGGATAAGAACATTGATTGAAAAGAGTGAAGAGACTTCACACGAATAAATGGATACTTGATTAAAATATATGAGTCCTTGTAGAAAAGGGTGGGAGGGCGGGAAAACAAAGGCAACTTGGGATGGATGAAACAAACACCGGTGAGAAAACTTAGAGTTGATCTTGTGGATGTTGAAAATGATCGGATCCACTAGAAGAGAAGCACAACAGTTGGAGAGAATTGACATGACAATCTCGATGATCAAAAGGATTAGTACTCCCATAGAAATATGAGAACACCGCTTGAAAGATATGGAATCAACACTTGACATTGAAGCAACTTGAATACCCCAACTCAAAACAAAATAAAGGATTTGGCTTGTAGAATAAGCCGGAACAAATACATATGATAGAGATTTACCCAATCCCATATCAAGCATCTATCGGAAAGATATTCTAGGAGCTACTTGAATTCCCACCTATAAACTCCCGAAACTTTCTGGTTATGCAATCTGGTGTTGGGGATACAGGGGAGGCAATATATCTCACCCAAACTAACAATCCCTACATCCAGTTGTATCCATCCGTCAACACATAACCAAGAAACCTTCGGAAATCATGTACCTCAACCTTCGGAAAGCATCCGTTATACGAGCTATGGCAATACTCCCGAACTCCCGCCCCAGTACTGGGTGGCGTCGAGGTTATCACACCAACAACTGGATAAAAGAGATTTTCGATGTCGGCAAAACTCAGGTATTCCAGAACTGCAATGATAAAATTATGACGACAACACCTCGGAGCTCTACTCCCTGGGTCACTGCCACATAATAGACAGGAGGCGCCAAGAACAATGTTCTCGTCACAAAACCATCGGAACGATTCCAAGATACCCGCGTGATCCTAAAAAAATATTTGTGAAAATTTGAGGAGAGGAAAGACAAAACATCTACGTTAGGAGACCTCACCAGAGCAACGAAGGGACTGAGGAGTAAAAAGAATCCTACTCTCTGATATATATAATCCTAAGACTCAAAAATAGTTTTCTTCTAGATTCAACAATGGCCAACAATCAAGGGGGCTCCTATGGTCGGTCGAGGCTCTGATACCAACTTGTCATGCCCAATATGCGATACTATCCTAAAGAGTCTCGAAGGTCCCACCAAGGATAGAACCGCACATTGAAACGCTTTTGCAAGGTGGATATCATTACATCAACATTACATAATAGATGGGGATACATACAAGAGGCATACAATGCCACACGAATACAACATCATCATACACAATATCAACATCCAACTACGGATGAAACACAAACAGAAGATCAAACGACATCCACCCTGCTAGCCCAGGCTGCCGACCTGGAACCTATCCCCTGATCGAAGAAGAAGCAGAAGAAGAACTCCAAAACAAGCAACATCGCTCTCGTGTCATGATCATCGCATAACCTGTACCTGCAACTGTTGTTGTAGTAATCTGTGAGCCACGAGGACTCAGCAATCCCATTACCATGGGTATCAAGACTAGCAAAGCTTAAAGGGAAAAGAAGGGGTAAAGTGGTGAGGTAGCAGCAGCGTCTAAGCATATATGGTGGCTAACATACGCAAATAAGAGTGAGAAGAGAGCAAGTGGAACGGTCGTCAACTAGTAATGATCAAGAGGTGATCCTGAACTCCTACTGATGTCAAACATAACCCAAAACCGTGTTCACTTCCCGGACTCCACCGAAAAGAGACCATCACGGCTACACACGCGGTTGATGCGTTTTAATTAAGTCAAGTGTCAAGTTATCTACAACCGGACATTAACAGATTCCCATCTGCCCATAACCACGGGCACGGCTTTCGAAAGTTTATACCCTGCAGGGGTGTCCCAACTTAGCCCATGATAAGCTCTCGCGATCAACGAAGGATATACCTTCTCCCAGGAAGACCCGATCAGCCTCGGAATCCCGGTTTACAAGATATTTCGACAATGGTAAAACAAGACCAGCAAGACCACCCGATGCGCTGACAATCCCGATAGGAGCTGCACATATCTCGTTCTCAGGGAAACACCGGATGACCAATCCGTACAACTAAAACCAGACCTCAAGTTTCCCTGAGGGGGCGCTGCAAAGGGCTCTGGTTC
>NC_041385.1:294749630-294751258 GCF_002162155.2 Triticum dicoccoides
GGAAAAAGGGCTAGGTGAGGCAAATGGTAAAACCAAGGTTGGGCCTTGCTGGAGGAGTTTTATTCAAAGTGAACTGTCAAGGGGGTCCCATAAATCACCCAACCGCGTAAGGAACGCAAAATCCGGGAACATAACACCGGTATGACGGAAACTAGGGCAGCAAGAGTGGAACAAAACACCAGGCATAAGGCCGAGTCTTCCACCCTTTACCAAGTGTATAGATGCATTAATTAAATAAGAGATATTTTGATATCCCAACATAAACCTGTCCACCATGGAGCAATCTTCGAACTTGACCTGCAACTAACAACGCTATAAGAGGGGCTGAGCAAAGCGGTAACATAGCCAAGCAATGGTTTGCTAGGAAGGGTGCAAAAGGTTAGAGGCTGACATGGCAAATTGGGAGGCTTGAAGAGCAAATGATAGGTAGCGCAGCATAGCGATAGAACGAAGCAACTAGCATAGCAATGATAGTAGTGAGATCCAAGGTGACGGTCATCTTGCCTGAAATCCCGCAAGGAAGAAGAACGAGTCCATGAAGAAGATGAGCGGTAGTAGTCGAACGAATCCTCACAACTGCAACATTACCGGAACTAAGAAGCAACACCAGAAAAGAAACAAACAACATGGTAAACACACAAGCATAATCATGGCATGATGCACAATCAAGTATGATGCATGTCCGGTTTAATGAGGCATGGCATGGCAAAATGCAACAACCAATACTACAAGTTAAGTGGAGCTCAATATGCAACGAGTTGCATATTGACGAATCACCACATTCAAGTTATTTAGTTCGCTCTCGTTTAGGTACACAACAATATTAAATGTTGTTAAACATAGCAAGAGGTGAAACATAATGAAACTACATATCTAGGCAAGTTTAAATGAGGCCGGAAGTTACAAACAACAATTCCGGAAAATCCCCATGTGCATATTTTAGATTTGGTACTGTTCTGCCCTAAACCATATTTTAGAGTTGTTAAACATGCAAGATGAGACCACCATGTTAAACTAGGCATTTTTCCAGCCCATTTACATAGAAAGTTTATTTAAAACCGAGCTACGGTTGTTTAGTTATGAAATAAATCATTTTAACATGGCATTTAAGCAAATTTAATCAAACAACAATTTAAGCATTTCAAACATGGATGACAATTGAATATTATGAAACTAGACAGAATTCTAAGCATTTTACATATATAAAACATTTTAATCCGATGCACGGTTAAAGAGTTATTATATGCATGATCTAGAGGGACTTTTCTGTAAAACAGTAAACTCCTGGATAATGCGAAAATCGCAGATCTGAAAAAAAACTACTCGGGCCGAAATTGGAGCTACAGGAACTGGGCGGCTCACCAGGCCTCATGGGCCGGTTGATGAAGGAGGCCCGACAAGGGGGCGCAGCTGGGCTTGGGGGTCGGCGCGCTGGGCCGGGGCACTGTGGAGGCCCACGCGGTGGCGCGGTCAACGGGACACCGGAGTGAGCAACTCCTCCGCTCGATCCCTTACCAGGGCGGCGGCGACAGCTTCATGGCGACGGCGAGGCCGAGCGAAGGACACCGGAGGGGGGGCCGGGAACGGCGCCGGAGGCCGGATCCGGGGCGGTGACAGCCGGAGGCAGA
>NC_041385.1:294751771-294765676 GCF_002162155.2 Triticum dicoccoides
GGAGCGGGCGAGGGCGAGCTCCGCCCGCGGCGGACCTTGCGCGGGGCGTCAGGAGCAGGAGGTCGTGAGGGCAGGGGAGCCAGGTCTGCGACGGAGCTGGGTTCCGGCGCGGCAACGACCTTCCAGCGAGGCGGCGTTGGCGATGGTCGGCGGCGGGGACGGGCGGTGAAGGCGCTCGCCGGTGGCGGGGCACGCTGGATCGGGAGCTCTCCTGCACGGGGAGCTCGGACGCGAGTGTCACATCCCTGGTCCTGGTATGCAGTAGGCTAGCCCTTCATGTGTGCATCATGTTTAACTTTTCAAATGAACTTGAAATGGGGACTGATCAAACCCTAGCACTAAATGAATTCAACTAGGGCTTACTAAAATCTTTTCAATGAAACCAAAATGCCCTTCATAAATGTTCACCATATTTGGTCCTGGCTAAACCCTCTGCTAAAAATGGTTTCATATTTTTGGAGGCTATTCTGGATTGTTGAATTAATTTATATAGTATTTGCAATTGGGCATTTAAATGCTATATATTATTTTAAGTGCTCAATTAATTTTGAACTTAAGTGTGGGCTGCTAGGAATAATCCTAACAGAGCCCACAACTATTTTCAGGATTTTTGGAAACGTTTTTGTATTTTTAATAAAGCCGCAAAGATTACAAAAAATAGAAAACAGAAATAAAAGAAGAGAGGGAGAGCTTACCTGGCGCTCACCTGGCAACCCAGCCAGCCCACCTGGCAGCCCACTGGCCGGCCCAGCACTGTGCTGGCCCGTGCCAGCCACCTGCTTCCTCTTGCCAGGCAGGCAGAGAGGAGCGCGCCGGCGCGCGCGCGGGCGCCACGCCACCAGGCTGTCTGCCTGCGTCGCCTGGCCACCGCGACGCGTCGCGTCTTCTCCTCGGCGCCACCCCACTGCCCCCCGACTCTCTCTCGCTCTCTCTGGTCCCCATCCCCTCCCCTGGTTCTCTCCCTCGCACGCACCAAACGCAGCCGCCGCCGCCGCTCGCCATTGCTGCGCCCACTGCCATCCCCTCGCCCCCTCGACGCATCCAGAAGCTTCGCTGCAGCGCACAACGTCACCAAGCTGGCGCGCTCGAGCCCGTACACGCTGCATCGTCGGCATCGGCTGCATCTTCTTCCTCGGGCTCCGACGAACGCCGTCGCCGCTCCGCCGTCTGCAGGCCTTCCCCGAGCCCCTCGAGCCTCCCGTCCGAAGCGTTGTGAGCTCCTGCGTCTAACCCCCCCTCTTCCCGAGCTCGATTATGCCCCGTAGACGTCGCCCCCTTGCTGACCGAATCGTGCTGCCTCCTGTCCACGTCGCCGACGTGGCTCCGGTGACCAATTGGTCACGTGCGTGTGCCGTTGCGCTCGTAGCAACGCCTAGTGCCTCTCTAGCCTGCTACTTTTCTCAAACGCAAGCCGTAGTGCCAAACCCGCCGCCACCCGAGCTCCGGCGACCGCCAAGGTCGACGCCGGCGACAACTCCGGCCTCCCCAGGCCCAACCGCCAGCACCACTCGATGCGCGAGTTCACCAGCAGTCCGTAGCACGTCTCCGTCGTCGATTTGGTCGACGGAGGACCAAATCCGAGCCTCGCCGCCGTGTCTGGCCTCGCCGGCGTCGAGTCGCCGGCGAGTTTGAACTGTTCGACCTGGGGTTTGACCTCCCTGGGGTCAACACACGTGGGCCCCGCCCCTGACTAGATTAGTTTAGGACTAATTACCCCCCCCCTTGCTGACACTGACAGCGGGCCCAGTGGCTGTTAATTTGATTAGTTAGATTTAATTAACCCTGTTAGTTAATTGTGTCACTGACGTGTCGACCCCACTGGTCAGGTTTGACCTGGACTGGGTCAGTTGACCTGCTGACGTCACACCTACATCATGCTGATGCAATTAATCCTTTTCTGGAATAAAGATAATCCAGGAAATTCCAGAAAATGTCCTAAACTTCTAAAAATCATAAAAAATCAACCGTAACTCCAAATGAGATAAATTATATATGAAAAATGATCAGAAAAATCCAATCTATCCATCTGTACCATTTTCATGCATGTTAGAACAACTTGTAGCTGCTTATTAGCACAAATCATATAATGGCATTTAAATATCCACATATGGAGTTTGAATTTGAATCTTGGATTCAAACCAACTTCATTTAATCTGGTTGCTAGTTGCATTAACTCAAACCACATCATATTGCCATGTCATGATCATGCATCATATTGTGCATTGCATTGATTGTATTCTTCCTTGTTTGCGGGTGTTTGCCCCCTCTCGATAGACGTGGTTTCGACGATGTGATCGATGACACCGATGAAGAACTATATTATCTTCAGAAGTGCCAGGCAAGCAAAACCCCCTTGTCCATTCCGATAGAATCCCACTCTCTTGCCCCTGCTCTCTTTTACTGCATTAGGACAACACCGATTCATCTGTTACTTGCTGCGGTAGCTGAACCCCTTTATCCTTTGCATGACCTGTCATTGCCACAGTAAATAGATGAAACCCACTAGCATGAGTAGGAGTTGTTTGAGCCCTGATGTGCCTACTCATTCATGTTTGTTTGTCATGCCTGCTACTGCTTAGAGTTGAGTCAGGTCTGATTCATCGGGAATGAATCGGAGGTGTGTGAGCATGTCCTACTGTGTGTGAGCTAAGTGTGTGAACACGTTTTGGTAAAGGTAGCGGTGAGAGGCCATGTAGGAGTACATGGTGGGTTGTCTCATTGTAGCCGTCCTCAGGAACTGAGTTCTGTGTTTGTGATCCATGAACAACTACTACCACACATTGGGATCCTTAATTGACTCTCTCGACTTATTAGTCAACATGATCTCTGTCCAGGAGTTGCAACTAGTTTCTGGTGTTTGTAGGTAGAGTTAGTAGTCTACCAAGTGGCACCCGGTACAGGTGGGCTTGGGACAGACTAGGCACAGTGGCACGGTGTACCAAGTGGCACCCGGATGGTGGGCTTGGGAACCCTGCTCACATCGTTTGGGGCCGTGAGCGACACCCCGGCCGGATCTCCTTGCGGATGGAACCCGAATAGGCGATGAACCTGGATGAGAGACTTGTGTGGTTAGTCAGGTCGTGGCCGACACCCTCGCTGGGCTTCCGCTTGAAGGTTGCCGAGTACATGTTGTGTAAACGGCGGTAAGTGGTGAGAGCGTGTGTGAAGAAGTACACCCCTGCAGGGTTAATATGATCTATTCGAATAGCCGTGTCCGCGGTAAAGGACTTCTGGGTTGCCTGTACAGTTCATAGACAAGTGAAAGTGGATATTCTAAAATACGCAAGATAAGCGTGAGTGCTATGGATGGCGTTCTCGTAGGGAGACGGGAGCGGATCCATAGTGGTGTATTGATATGGTGAATATGTGGACTCGTGTGCGCCACCTCAAAAGAGTTACTTGAAGTCGTAGTTCAGGTTAGCCACCGAGTCAAAGCTGGCTTGCTGCAGTTAAACCCCACCACCCCCTTTGTTGATAATGATGCATATGTAGTTAGATCTGATGTAAGTCTTGCTGGGTACATTTGTACTCACGTTGCTTAATTTATGTTTTTGCAGAGAGACTTCAGTCTCACTAGTAGTACCGCGTGGACTTCGACGTTTAGCTTGTTACCTCAGCTACGATCTTGTGCCCTCGGCAGGATCTGGTAGACAGTCAGGCTTCTCAGCCTTTTTCATTTGTAGATGTCTGTACCAAGACATGTTAAGCTTCCGCATGTGCTTTGACTTGTATCCTCTGATTGTTGGGTCATGCGACCCATGTTTGTAATATCTCGCTCCTTGGAGCCTATTGAATAAAATACTTGAGTCGTAGAGTCATGTTGTGATGCCATGTTGTATTTGCACATATCGAGCATATTGTGTGTATGTTATTGAAATGCTTGGTATGTGTGGGATCTGACAACCTAGTTGTTTATCATTGGTAGCCTCTCTTACCGGGAAACGTCTCCTAGTGTTTCCACTGAGCCATGGTAGCTTGCTACTGCTCCGGAACACTTAGGCTGGCCGGCATGTGTCCTTCTTCGTTCCTGTGTCTGTCCCCTTGGGGAAATCTCACGCGATGAATTCCGGAGTCCTGTTAGCCCGCTACAGCCCGGTTCACCGGAGTCCTGCTAGCCCAGTGCTACATCCTGGATTCACTCGCTGATGACCGACACGTTCGTTGTTGGGTCATGTATGCCTGTCCCTGTAAGTTAGTGCCACTTTGGGTTCACGACTAGCCATGTCAGCCCGGGTTCTTTGTCATATGGATGCTAGCGGCACTATCATATACGTGAGCCAAAAGGCGCAAACGGTCCCAGGCCAGGTAAGGTGGCACCCGTGAGAATACCGTGTGTGAGGCCACAAAGTGATATGATGTGTTACATGCTAGATCGGTGTGACTTAGGATCGGGGTCCTAACAGCTTTGGTATCAGAGCTTGACTGCCTGTAGGATTACCAAGCCAAACTGGTCGAAGTTGAGTCTATAAATTCTTTAGTTATATAAGGGAATTGATTGTGGGATGGAACGTAAGGCTCTTTTTACTCCTTATACCTTATGCCCTTCTGATCTGAGTCATCTTATCTTTCCTACGGGGTTAAAGAATTAGGATTTCTCTTCTTTCTATCAGGATCACGTGTTACTAATCCGTAGTCCTATAGGATTGATGGTTCTAAGCTTGCGTTCAGTTCCTACTATCTTCTGTATGTTCATAATTGATCTTAGAACCTTGATATTATGATGATCAAGTGGTTATGCCACCATTTTGTAGCATGTCTCAAATCTTTTCGAGCATTTATAGCTGTTATGCTGTCCGAGTCATCCCAGGTTTCTAAACAATCTGATGCATTTGCAAAATCCTTTCCCTCTGGTTTCGATGTTCCTTTATGCCAGCTCAATCACACTAATTGTTGAGTTGAGGTATTCTATTGCCTTGACATTTATGTTGGAGTTATTATTATGACCGTAGGTGTCTTAGGGGATCATCTAGTAGTCTAGCCATGTTTTGTGATCCCAGTGTGATGACTCTGGCCATCATTCTCGAGAGCATCTCGTGATGCCACTTAGTAGTAGGTATTCTATTCCTGGGTTTTCGAACCAAGATTCACCCTACTTGCTTCATGTTGATAGTTTTGCTCGTTCCTTTAGGTTATTAGCAACCTTTGCAATAGTCCTCGAAGTTCGTGGTATTTCCTTCTTTCAAATACTATGAACCACTTTATGGCAGAAGTTTGTTGGATCAAAAGATCACAACAGGAGTGCCCTCGATGAGTTCTCCATCCTATATTGTGACTCTGCTAGATCTACCTTCTCCGCATGGGTTATCCGGAACAAACCTGTTGAACTTGGTTCGACATGCTAATCCATGCATCCACAACTCAGGAAACCATATGTTCCTTTGAGTTGTCCCTCTTCAGTTGTTTTATGACCTTCGTCTATCAATTGATAGTCAAGAGTATTTGTGCATTCGTTCATCGTTGCCTATTACTCTTGTGGTCCGTCAAGCCATTCTATTCCAGAATGACTAGGAGAAACAAACTCCAGTACCTCATCCATATCCAGGATTGGGTCAAAGCAGTTGTACCCCACAGATCAAAATTCCAATCCAGCTTTTGCTCTGCTCCACCTTGGAGTATTACCATCTTTATATCAAGATTATCATGGGAATTGCACATCATCTTATGAATTCTTGGTGCAGTGATACTTCTCGCCATGATTATTGATTTCTCGGTCCCCGTGTTGTTGAACCGGAATGCCGACAAGTGAATCGTGATGTGTGAAATCAATACTGCTAGCAACCTCGTTGCTTGGTAGTTAAAGGACAATAATTTAATTCTTAGTGTGTTGGTTCTTGAATCATCATTCTAAGATAGATTGTGCTATCTAGTCCTTATTGTTGGCGCACTCTTCGATCAGTGAGTTAGGATTTTGTCAATCGCTTGCTCATTTGATCATATCATCTTGCCTGGAAAGAAAGGTTGCTCTCGAGCTTAGTAACATATCGGTGGTTCGTGATTTTCTGTATATCTTCTCGGAAGTATCACCAGGTCGTCACCTGACCGCTATGTTGAGTTCGTGATCATATTGGTTTTCCTCCAAACCACCCATTCTCCAAGAATCTATGTGGGATACCCCTGAGCTGGTTGGTTAAGCCAAACAACAACTTGGAGAGTTGGAAGATAAAAGCTTGTCTGACTTAGTTCATGTTAAGGGATATCTTTTTGTGTGTGTGTGTGTTGAAGAAAGATGATATCTTCACCGATTGGTCCCTGTGATCAGTTAATGGACCTATCATCTTATCCAATCTTTGATTTGAATGTGGGCTATTCTCAAATCAAATCAGAACCAATGATGTTCGTAATGTTGTCTTATTCGTGGTTGAACCCTCGAGCATACACCATTACATCTTTTGGTCTGACCAATGCTATCACCTTGTTCACCTAGTCGTGGAATTCCATTTTATGGAAATTTTGATAAATTGTTATTGAGCCCATCGACAACATCCTTATCCTCTCCATGATTTTGTCGGACATCAAGCTAGTGTTGGAAACGTGTGTAAGCATTTCTTCGTGTTTTGTTCATGAAGCATATGTTTGGATGAAAGAAGTGACTACCTCTGATTCACGTGTACTTGGTGAAAGTTGTCGCCGTGAATTCGAGAAAGTTTGTCTTGCCTCCTCTGGAATCATCTCAAGTCAGTCATGCATGTGTGAAGTATACATTGGTTTGTGATACTAGCTACCTTCATTCCATATGTATCCCTAGCATACTAAGCCACTAATTGATTTGTTCAAGGAGAAGAAGTTCCTTCTTAAGAGCATGCCTTATGTAAGGACTTTGATATCCTCGATGATGGTTCCCCACCTGAACTCGGTAGTGTTTAATTATAATACTACTATGTGGTCATGCTTGTCTGGGACAACATGTTCACATGTATGTAGCAGAACCAGCTCACGTTTTGGAGCTTGCTGTTGTAGTCCATTTCCGAGAATCTCGCAACGTCGTCTCGTCGATTGTGTTGCAAACTTTCATTTTCCGTTCCAGACTTGATGATTCTGGAATATCCTGTTACCAACCAGATCTGAATCTCAGGCAGATATGATGGTTGGAACATTTCCCAAGAACTATAATAATGGTCTCTCTGTAACCGGTAAAGTGGATGTCGTGGCCAACACACCCAGCCGGAAGACCTATTATTGTAGTATCTTGATTGAGGAAGTTGGCCACCTCCCCATAAGGATTTCATAGGATTTACCTCCCTAGTTGTTCCTTATGGATTTTTGTGGTCCTAAAGTCCGACCTTTTACTTGATGTTCTAGATATCAAACCATATCTATGAATGGGATACACTAGCACATCAAGAAGAACATTAGAAGCAGAGTGCTAAATGTCTCTCGGTCGATTATCCAGATCTTGCGACCTTGGCATTTCTAAGGTGAAATCTGAGAAGGTGTTATCTTCCTTTGCATCTGCATCTTCCACCGGTGTTCATCATGGTAGTACGTTGTGTTGCCAGGATCCTTGGCACGGATGTTGGTAAAACCTTGATGAATATGGAAATGCTCAAAGTTCTTGAGAGCACGCGCAAGTGCTAGGTTTTATCGTCGGCATAAATTGCATAGTGCTCTCAGTTTCCTCGGTTATGCTATAACCTTTTCAAATAGTGGACTCACCCTCTACTGTTGAGCTTCTCCCCAGTTACTAAAATCATTCCTTGTGTTGTTTTCAATAAGGTAATCCACATCATCCATTTTAATCCGGGTATGCCATTCTACCGAACTCCTTCAGATGATCGATTGTGATTTGCCTTAAGCTGGTATAAAGAGCTCTAATGATCCCTGAATCAAAGGTAATTCTTTTTGCCACTTAAGGGAATATTTCTACGAGTCACCTCTCCCAAGGTGCCCCGTTGTGGGATCATAGTAATTGTTTCCTCGCTACTTTGAAACCCTCGTCAAATTGTTTCTTCCATCCCTCGATGCATGTCTTGCCTCTCAGCTCCAGAGATATTTCTACGTCTCATTTCGTGAGTTGATCATCAGTTTCTCGATCTTTGAGGAGATCAGTTCCGTAGAATTTCTTTCTATCATCATCGTGGTGGATGAAGATCTCGAAAAACAAAGACATCAAGATCAATTTGAAGCAATGAATCAACATCTTCGAGAAGAGCAATTGGATCATGAAGATTGTGTTAGTTTGTGTCCCCTTTGTCCTCTTACCTCACGTCTTGAATCTCGGGACGAGATTCTAGTTTAGTGGGGGCAAGTTGTCACATCCCTGGTCCTGGTATGCAGTAGGCTAGCCCTTCATGTGTGCATCATGTTTAACTTTTCAAATGAACTTGAAATGGGGACTGATCAAACCCTAGCACTAAATGAATTCAGCTAGGGCTTACTAAAATCTTTTCAATGAAACCAAAATGCCCTTCATAAATGTTCACCATCTTTGGTCCTGGCTAAACCCTCTGCCAAAAATGGTTTCATATTTTTGGAGGCTATTCTGGATTGTTGAATTAATTCATATAGTATTTGCAATTGGGCATTTAAATGCTATATATTATTTTAATTGCTCAATTAATTCCGAACTTAAGTGTGGGCTGCTAGGAATAATCCTAACAGAGCCCACAACTATTTTCAGGATTTTTGGAAACGTTTTTGTATTTTTAATAAAGCCGCAAAGGTTACAGAAAATAGAAAACAGAAATAACAAAAGAGAGGGAGAGCTTACCTGGCGCTCACCTGGCAGCCCAGCCGGCCCACCTGGCAGCCCACTGGCCGGCCCAGCACTGTGCTGGCCCGTGCCAGCCACCTGCTTCCTCTTGCGAGGCAGGCAGAGAGGAGCGCGCCGGTGCACGCGCGGGCGCCACGCCACCGGGTTGTCTGCCTGCGTCGCCTGGCCACCGCGACGCCTCGCGTCTTCTCCTCGGCGCCACCCCGCTGCCCCCCGACTCTCTCTCGCTCTCTCTGGTCCCCATCCCCTCCCCTGGTTCTCTCCCTCGCACGCACCGAACGCAGCCGCCGCCGCCGCTCGCCATTGCTGCGCCCACTGCCATCCCCTCGCCCCCTCGACGCATCCAGAAGCTTCGCTGCAACGCACGACGTCTCCAAGCTGACGCGCTCGAGCCCGTATGCGCTGCATCGCCGGCATCAGCTCCATCTTCTTCCCCAGGCTCCGACAAACGCCGTCGCCGCTCCGCCGTCTGCAGGCCTTCCTCGAGCCCCTCGAGCCTCCCGTCCGAAGCGTTGTGAGCTCCTGCGTCTAACCCCCTCTTCCCGAGCTCGATTATGCCCCGTAGACGTTGCCCCCTTGCTGACCGAATCGTGCTGCCTCCTGTCCTCGTCGCCGACGTGGCTCCAGTGACCAATTGGTCATGTGCGTGTGCTGTTGCGCTTGTAGCAATGCCTAGTGCCTCTCTAGCCTGCTACTTTTCTCAAACGCAAGCCGTAGCGCCAAACCCGCCACCACCCGAGCTCCAGCGACCGCCAAGGTCGACGCCGGCGACAACTCCGGCCTCCCCAGGCCCAACCGCCACCACCACTCGATGCGCGAGTTCACCAGCAGTCCGTAGCGCGTCTCCGTCGTTGATTTGGTCGACGGAGGACCAAATCCGAGCCTCGCCGCCGTGTCTGGCCTCGCCGGTGTCGAGTCGCCGGCGAGTTTGAACTGTTCGACCCGGGGTTTGACCTCCCTGGGGTCAACACACGTGGGCCCCGCCCCTGACTAGATTAGTTTAGGACTAATTACCCCCCCTGCTGACACTGACAGCGGGCCCAGTGGCTGTTAATTTGATTAGTTAGATTTAATTAACCCTGTTAGTTAATTGTGTCACTGACGTGTCGACCCCACTGGTCAGGTTTGACCTGGACTGGGTCAGTTGACCTGCTGACGTCACACCTACATCATGCTGATGCAATTAATCTTTTTCTGGAATAAAGATAATCCAGGAAATTCCAGAAAATGTCCTAAACTTCTAAAAATCATAAAAAATCAACCGTAACTCCAAATGAGATAAATTATATATGAAAAATGATCAGAAAAATCCAATCTATCCATCTGTACCATTTTCATGCATGTTAGAACAACTTATAGCTGCTTATTAGCACAAATCATATAATGGCATTTAAATATCCACATATGGAGTTTGAATTTGAATCTTGGATTCAAACCAACTTCATTTAATCTGGTTGCTAGTTGCATTAACTCAAACCACATCATATTGCCATGTCATGATCATGCATCATATTGTGCATTGCATTGATTGTGTTCTTCCTTGTTTGCCGGTGTTTGCCCCCTCTCGATAGACGTGGTTTCGACGATGTGATCGATGACACCGATGAAGAACTATATTATCTTCAGAAGTGCCAGGCAAGCAAAACCCCCTTGTCCATTCCGATAAAATCCCACTCTCTTGCCCCTGCTCTCTTTTACTGCATTAGGACAACACCGATTCATCTGTTACTTGCTGCGGTAGCTGAACCCCTTTATCCTTTGCATGACCTGTCATTGCCACAGTAAATAGATGAAACCCACTAGCATGAGTAGGAGTTGTTTGAGCCCTGATGTGCCTACTCATTCATGTTTGTTTGTCATGCCTGCTACTGCTTAGAGTTGAGTCAGGTCTGATTCATCGGGAATGAATCGGAGGTGTGTGAACATGTCCTACTGTGTGTGAGCTAAGTGTGTGAACACGTTTTGGTAAAGGTAGCGGTGAGAGGCCATGTAGGAGTACATGGTGGGTTGTCTCATTGCAGCCGTCCTCAGGAACTGAGTTCTGTGTTTGTGATCCATGAACAGCTACTACCACACATTGGGATCCTTAATTGACTCTCTCGACTTATGAATCAACATGATCTCTGTCCAGGAGTTGCAACTAGTTTCTGGTGTTTGTAGGTAGTGTTAGTAGTCTACCAAGTGGCACCCGGTACAGGTGGGCTTGGGACAGACTAGGCACAGTGGCACGGTGTACCAAGTGGCACCCGGATGGTGGGCTTGGGAACCCTGCTCACATCGTTTGGGGCCGTGAGCGACACCCCGGCCGGATCTCCTTGCGGATGGAACCCGAATAGGCGATGAACCTGGATGAGAGACTTGTGTGGTTAGTCAGGTCGTGGCCGACACCCTCGCTGGGCTTCCGCTTGAAGGTTGTCGAGTACATGTCGTGTAAACGGCGGTAAGTGGTGAGAGCGTGTGTGAAGAAGTACACCCCTGCAGGGTTAATATGATCTATTCGAATAGCCGTGTCCGCGGTAAAGGACTTCTGGGTTGCCTGTACAGTTCACAGACAAGTGAAAGTGGATACTCTAAAATACGCAAGATAAGCGTGAGTGCTATGGATGGCGTTCTCGTAGGGAGACGGGAGCGGATCCATAGTGGTGTATTGATATGGTGAATATGTGGACTCGTGTGCGCCACCTCAAAAGAGTTACTTGCAGTCGTAGTTCAGGTTAGCCACCGAGTCAAAGCTGGCTTGCTGCAGTTAAACCCCACCACCCCCTTTGTTGATAATGATGCATATGTAGTTAGATCTGATGTAAGTCTTGCTGGGTACATTTGTACTCACGTTGCTTAATTTATGTTTTTGCAGAGAGACTTCAGTCTCACTAGTAGTACCGCGTGGACTTCGACGTTTAGCTTGTTACCTCAGCTACGATCTTGTGCCCTCGGCAGGATCTGGTACACAGTCAGGCTTCTCAGCCTTTTTCATTTGTAGATGTCTGTACCCAGACATGTTAAGCTTCCGCATGTGCTTTGACTTGTATCCTCTGATTGTTGGGTCATGAGACCCATGTTTGTAATATCTCGCTCCTTGGAGCCTATTGAATAAAATACTTGAGTCGTAGAGTCATGTTGTGATGCCATGTTGTATTTGCACATATCGAGCATATTGTGTGTATGTTATTGAAATGCTTGGTATGTGTGGGATCTGACAACCTAGTTGTTTATCCTTGGTAGCCTCTCTTACTGGGAAATGTCTCCTAGTGTTTCCACTGAGCCATGGTAGCTTGCTACTGCTCCGGAACACTTAGGCTGGCCGGCATGTGTCCTTCTTCGTTCCCGTGTCTGTCCCCTTGGGGAAATGTCACGCGATGAATTCCGAAGTCCTGTTAGCCCGCTACAGCCCGGTTCACCGGAGTCCTGCTAGCCCAGTGCTACAGCCTGGATTCACTCGCTGATGACCGACACGTTCGTTGTTGGGTCATGTATGCCTGTCCCTGTAAGTTAGTGCCACTTTGGGTTCACGACTAGCCATGTCAGCCCGGGTTCTTTGTCATATGGATGCTAGCGGCACTATCATATACGTGAGCCAAAAGGCGCAAACGGTCCCGGGCCAGGTAAGGTGGCACCCGTGGGAATACCGTGCGTGAGGCCGCAAAGTGATATGATGTGTTACATGCTAGATCGGTGTGACTTAAGATCGGGGTCCTGACAGCGAGGGCGGCGGCGGCTCGGGCCCTGGATGGGCACGGGGCGGGCTCTAGATGGGCCCTGAGGGCCGCGGTGAAGTGGGTGCTTGGGGAGGCGACGTGGCGGCGCAGGAGAGGCTGGCGGGCGCGAGGATGGCTAGGTGGCGGCGCCTGATTGGCCGAGGGCGACGACGCGGCGGCGGCTGGCGGTTGGCTGCACGACAAGTCGCGACGAAGGGGAGGTCCGGCGCGGAAAAACGATGGAGGAGGCGGCTGGAGGCACAAAATTCGAGGGGGGGTTGGTGGAGGCCTAGATTAGCCCAAATTTGGAAGGAGGGGTCTATATATAGCAAATAGGGGGCTAGGGTTGGGGTTTAGGAGGGGTTTCGGAGCCTCCGATGACGATCCAACAGCACCGGTCGGAGGGGGGTTTAAGCCGGGTTTGATGGGCTGTGCGGAGGGGGGTTGGGCTAAGAAGAGAGAAGAGAAGGCAGCCCGGCAACAGTTTCCGGAGACCGAAAACGTCCTACGTAAATACCGGCAACGGTGCCGCTATATATTTTACGGTTGGGCTATCAAACAAGCTCCGAATGTGACGAAACTTGACAGGCGCTCTGTCTACACTATAATAAGATCGCACGCCAAGTTGCATCCCATTCCGAGAACATTTTTAAGCCACTTATAAAATAATATTTCGGAGGTGCCGCGGGCGCGTGCGAGTGTGGTCGGGCTCAGAATGGACAACGGAGAGAACCGGTGAAACCCGAACGGATGCAAGTTTTATGAAAACGATGCCGATGCAATGCGCATGATGCTATGAGATGAGATGCAAATACAAAACAACAGAAAAAACCCAACCACGGAGGAAATAACATATCGCATCTCCGGAAAAGGCAAGAGTTGGAGTTACGAATGTGGAAAGTTGTATCCAGGGCGTTACAGCCGCCGGACCACCTCGCCATCGATGGGACAGGATAAGGCCGCCCCGACACCTCGGCAGTCACATCCCTAGTCTGGTATGACCTAGACTAGCTAGTCATTGTGCATCATGTTTAAATTTCATTTAAACTTGAAATGAGGATTGGTGGAACCCTCAGAATCATTTTTGAAAATGACCGAAATAAAAATTTCTCCAAAAGGGTCCAAGAAAATGCTCATGTTGCCCTCTGAAAATATTGGACAGAGATAAAAATCAAACCAATATTTTTAGGATCTCATGGATATTTTATTTTGGCCATTCGGATTAATCCGATAATTATTTGCTTTGGATATATATTGTTATATATATGAAATATGGTCCAAAAATTATGCCATCTATAAAGGAGCTCTGGAATATTATAGCTAGCTCCTGCAAAAATTGGCATACGGTAATTAAATGATTTAATATTTTAATTAAATCAAAACAAATGTCAGAAAAAAATAGAAAACAGAAATAAAGAGGAGAAGCCTACCTGGGGCTCCCCCCTGTGCAGCCTAGCAGCAGCAGGCCGGCCCAGCCAGCAGGCGGCCCAGCCCGCCTCC
>NC_041385.1:294766458-294774767 GCF_002162155.2 Triticum dicoccoides
GATTAGCTTAGTGCTAATCACCGCTTAATTAACCCCCCCCCCTGAGGCTGACAGTGGGCCCCAGCGCCACTAACTTTTAATTAGGATTAAATTAACCCCCTGTTTAACCCCCTGTCACTGACCTATGGACCCCACACGTCAGGTTTGACCCCAGTCAGCCGCAGTTGACTGCTGACGTCGTGCTGATGTCATGCTGGCGCAATAATATAATTTCTGGATTTAAATTAAATCAGAAAATTCCAGAAATTGTTTTAAACTTCAAAAATTCATAACAATTCAACCGTAGCTCAGATTAAAATAATTTATATATGAAAAATTATCAGAAAAATGTAATCTATCCATCTGTACTAGTTTCATGCATGACAAACCAACTTATACATGCTGAATATGAGAAAACACATTATGGCATATATAGGAGCTTAATTCGGAGATGCATTTGAACCTTTGGTTCAAATGGACTTCAAACCAAATGATTACTAGTTGCATTAGCTCAAACATCATCACATCTACATGCCATGTTCATGCATCATATTGTTGCATATGATTGTGTTTTGATTGCCGACACTGTTCCTTCTCGATAGGTCCTGCTCCGGAGTCTGTTCCAGAGTGCCTGTCTATGAAGCAGTGCCTTCCTTGCTGATCTACCAGGCAAGCAAACCCCCCTTGTTCATTTCGATAAAACCCTACTCTCTCTCTCCTGCTCTCAGTTATTGCATTAGGACAACAACGATTCATCTGCTACTTTGTGCTGCGGTAGTTGAACCCATTCCTCTGCATGACCTGTCATTCCACAATAAATAGTTGAAACCCACTAGCATGTGTAGGAGTTGATTGAGCCATTGTTGTGTTCCTACCATGCTATGCCTGCTATTGCTTAGAGTTGTGTCAGGTCGGATTCATTGGGAATGAATTGGAGTGTTACGATGTGTTCTGATGCTGAGAGTTAAGTGTGTGAACACGATTTGGTAAAGGTAGCGGTGAGAGGCCATGTAGGAGTACATGGTGGGTTGTCTCACTGGAACCGTCCTTAAGCACTGAGTTCTATGTATTTGTCCAATGACTCGATACTACCACACATTGGAATGCTTAAGTGCCCCTCTCGACTTATTAGCCAACTTGATCTCTGTCCAGGAGTCGCAACTAGTTTCTGGTGTTTGTAGGTAGTGCTATTTTTCTACCAAGTGGCACCCGGCAGGGTGGGCTTGGGACAGACTAGGCACACGTGGCCTGGTGTACCGAGTGGCACCCGGTTGGTGGGCTCGGGAACCCTGCTCACATCGTTTGGGGCCGTGAGCGACACCCCGGCCGGATCTCCTTGCGGATGGAACCCGAATAGGCAATAAACCTGGACTAGAGTCTTGCGTGGTTAGTCAGGTCGTGGCCGACACCCTCGCCAGGCTTCCGCTTGAAGGTTGCCGAGATACATGATGTGTACATGGCGGTAAGTGGCGAGAGCGTGTGTGAAGAAGTACACCCCTGCAGGGTTAACATGATCTATTCGAATAGCCGGGTCCGCGGTTATGGACTTCTTGGATGCCTACATGGTACATAGACAACTTGAAGTGGATACTCTAAAATGCTCAAGACAAGTGTGAGTGCTATGGATGGCCTTCTCGTAGGGAGACGGGGATGAATCCATAGTAGTGTATTGTGTGGTGATTAGTGGACTCATGTACGTTGTCTCACCTCAAGAGTTTCTGGTAGTCGTAGAACAGGATAGCCACAGAGTCAAAGCTGGCTTGCTGCAACTAAACCCCACATTACCCTCTTGATACAAATGCATGTATGATAGGATCTGATGTAAGTCTTGCTGAGTACCTTTGTACTCATGTTGCTTTATCTATGTTTTTGCAGCGGAGACTTCGGTCTTACTAGTGTTCTCATGGACTTCGACTAGTGTACCTCAGCTACGATCTTGATCGGATGTTGTAGATAGTCAGGCTCTTCAGCCTTTTTCATTTGTAGATGTCTGTACCCAGACATGTAATGCTTCCGCTTGTTGCTTGTATGCTCTGTATGATGGGTTTTGTGACCCCTGTTTGCAATAAATTCTATGATGGCTCTTCTGAGCCTTTATCTATATGATTGTTGAGTTATGCTGTGATGCCATGTTGTACAGCACATACTTGCATGTTATGCGTATGTGTAATGTGTATTGCTATGTGTGGGATCTGACTATCTAGTTGCTTATTCTTAGTAGCCTCTCTTACCGGGAAACGTCTCCTAGTGCTTCCACTGAGCCCTGGTAGCTTGCTACTGCTCCAGAACACTTAGGCTGGCCGGCATGTGTCCTTCTTCGATCCTGTGTCTGTCCCTTCGGGGAAATGTCACGCGATGAATACCGGAGTCCTGTTAGCCCGCTACAGCCCGGTTCACCGGAGTCCTGTTAGCCCAGTGCTACAGCCTGGATTCACTCGCTGATGACCGACACGTTCGATGCTGGGTCATGGATGCCTGTCCCTGTAAGTTAGTGCCACTTTGGGTTTACGACTAGCCATGTCAGCCCGGGCTCTTTATCATATGGATGCTAGCGACACCATCATATACGTGTGCCAAAAGGCGCAAACGGTCCCGGGCAAAGGTAAGGCGACACCCGTGGGGATACCGTGCGTGAGGCCACAAAGTGATATGGGGTGTTACATGCTAGATCGATGTGGCATTGAGTCGGGGTCCTGACAGCGCTGGTATCAGAGCCTGACTGCCTGTAGGATTACCAAGCCAAACTGGTCGAAGTTGAGTCTAGAAATTCTTTAGTTATGTAAGGGAATTGATTGTGGGAAGGAACGTAAGGCTCCTTTTACTTCTTATACCTCATGGCCTTCTGATCTGAGTCATCCTATCTTTCCAACGGGGTTAAGGAACTAGGCTTTCTCTTCCGTCTATCAGGATCACGTGTTACTACTCCGTAGTCCCATAGGATTGATTGATCAGAGTCATACCCCAGTTTTCGAGTATTTCCGGTGTAGTCTGTTTAGTATGATCTCAGAACCTTGAGTAATGATGATGAGTATGTTATTGCCCCATTTTTAGTAGGATGTCTCATTCTGAGCATTTTACTGCCGTTATGCTGCCGGAATTTTCCCTAGGAGTTCGAGAGATACTAATCCCTTGTCCTACATTATACAGTCGATAGTTGATGCTGATTCCGTCCTTGGTTTCGTTTCACAGGATGTCATCTAGTTCTATTACTCGTAGCCAGAACCATGGAGATGGTAGGAATGAGGATCCTCCCGACCCGCCTTCGTTGACAGAGTTCATGCTAGAAATGGAGAGGAACAAGCGTGAGTCTAACCGCTTGTTGGCACGTATCGAGGAGAACACCGCACATCAGTCTAATAAGTCTGCGACCATTCATGACTTCATTCGCTTGCATCCACCCACCTTTCATCATTCCGTCGAGCCACTCGATGCAGATGACTGGGTCCGTAGCATCACTCATAAGATGCGTTCCGCGAACGTAGCTGAAGATGACAAGGTCACCTATGCCACATATCACCTGGAAGGTCCTGCTAGTCTTTGGTGGCAGAACTATGAGGCTATGCTTCTAGCTGGCCAGATTCCTACCTGGAGAGATTTCACTGAGGCTTTTCGCGAACATCACATTCCTGAAGCCCTCATCGATCGCAAGAGAGAAGAGTTCTGTAGTTTCACCCAGAATAAGATGGCTGTTGATGCTTATAGCAGAGAGTTCGAGAACCTTGCCCGCTATGCCACTGAAGAAGTGTCCACGGGCGCCAAGAAGCAGGCTAGGTTCCGAAAGGGTCTCAATCCCAAGTTGCGTCGTGATCTCCACCTGCATCATTGTGATACATTCCAAGCCCTTGTGAACAAGGCCATCAATGCAGAGACAGCTCAACTCACTTACGAGGAGTCTCGTAAGCACACCTGTGATTTGGGATCTTCCTCTGGCTCTAGTTCCCAGAAGCGCCGGATTTGGGTTCCAAACCCTGCTCTTCCTTCCGGATATGCACCGAGGCCATCCTATGTGGTGCCTCCCCCAGCTCAGTCGTATGTTCCACCCATGCCTACTGGTAGACCGTTTGTCAGTGCGGGTCCACGTCCAACCTCAGGGACTTGCTTCACATGCGGGAAGCCAGGACACTATGCACGTGACTGTTCTCAGACTAATTATGCTCCACCCCAGCCCGAGAAGACTGTTGGCTGTGTTAAGCCATCACGCAAGATGATCAGTGTCAAGTCAGCTCCCACTGAACGTGGACGTGTGCATCACGTCTCAGCCAAAGACGCTCATGATGATCCGGATGTCGTTCTTGGTACACTCCTTGTCAATTGTCACCCAGCATCAGTTCTATTCGATACTGGAGCATCTCACTCCTTCATTTCTGAAGGCTATGCTCGTTTGCACGACATATCATTTTGTGATATGCCAACTCCGCTTGAAATCCAAACCCCAGGGTCTAGATGGCAGACCACCAGAATCAGCCATGGTAACGAAATCCTTGTTGACAGACTTGTATTCCTTGCATCACTTGTAGCCCTCAAGTCCTCAGATATTAATATCATCTTGGGTATGGACTGGATGACAGCTCATCATGCCAAGATTGATTGTTACACCAGATCTGTTCAGCTTACACACCCATCTGGCAAGATAGTCACCGTCTCCACTAGAGTTGCCAAGCGTCAGCTCTATTCTCTTAATGCCAGCCCTCTTCCAGACCTTGAAGATATCCCGGTAGTCCGTGACTTTCCGGATGTCTTTCCAGAGGAACTGCCAGGTGTTCCACCTGACAGAGATGTAGAGTTCGTCATAGAGCTTATTCCAGGAACTGCTCCAATCTCCAGAAGACCTTACAAGATGGCACCCTTAGAACTAGCCGAGCTTAAGAAACAACTTGATGAGTCCTTGCAAAAAGGTTTCATCCGTCCTAGTTCTTCTCCTTGGGCTTGCCCCGTCCTCTTTGTTAAGAAGAAGGATCGTACAGACCGGATGGTTGTAGATTATCGTCCCGTTAATTTGGTCACGATAAAGAACAAGTATCCGCTCCCCAGGATCAACGACCTGTATGATCAGCTCGCTGGATCCTCAGTCTTCTCCAAGATGGATTTAAGGTTAGGCTACCACCAAATCAAGATCAGAAACAGGGACATTCCCAAGACAACTTTTGTCACTCGTTATGGTCAGTACGAGTACACCGTCATGTCCTTTGGCCTAACCAACGCCCCAGCCACTTTCTCCCGCTTGATGAACTCGATCTTCATGGAGTACTTAGATAAGTTCGTCGTGGTTTACCTCGATGATATTCTTATTTACTCGAAGAACGAGGAAGAGCATGTCGAACATCTTAGACTTGTGTTAGAAAACTCAGAGAGCACCGCCTTTATGCCAAGTTCTCCAAGTGTGAATTTTGGTTGCCAGAAGTGACCTACTTAGGCCACGTAATCTCTGGTAAGGGCGTTGCTGTCAATCCCGAGAGAGTTCAGGCTGTTCTCAATTGGACTCCACCTGAAACCGTTAAACAAGTTAGGAGTTTCCTTGGTCTAGCCAGCTATTGTCGCCGCTTCGTTGAAAATTTCTCCAAAGTAGCCAAACCCCTCACGGAACTTCTCAAGAAAGATAAAAAGTTCGAGTGGTCCCCACAGTGTGAGTACAGTTTTCAGGAACTGAAAAGACGCCTGACTTCTGCTCCCATACTTGTGCCACCGGATTTCACTAAAGACTTTATTATCTACTGCGACGCCTCACGACAGGGACTAGGTTGCATTCTTATGCAGGATCGTCATGTGATTGCCTATGCATCTCGACAGTTGCATCCACATGAGGAGAATTATCCTACACATGATCTAGAGCTTGCAGCCGTAGTCTATGCACTCAAGACCTGGCGACATTACCTCCTTGGTAAACGTTGCGAGATCTACACCGATCACCAGATTCTCAAGTATATCTTCACCCAACCAGATCTGAACCTTAGGCAAAGACGTTGGTTGGAGTTAATCACAGATTATGATCTAGGGATTACCTACACCCCAGGCAAAGCCAATGTCATGGCTGATGCTCTAAGCCGTAAATCCTATTGCAACAATCTCATGTTGCAGCAAGGCCAACCCCTCCTCCATGAGGAATTCTGTAAGCTTAACCTTCACATTGCTCCTCACGGATTCCTTTCTACCTTGGTGGCGAAACCTACCCTTGAGGATCAGATCATCTCTGACCAGAAGTTTGATAGGGGGGTTATCCGCATTAAGAGAAACATTAAGAAGGGAGTTGGTGGATGTTTCTCTATGGATGATCGTGGTGTTGTTTTCTTTGAGAATCGCTTGGTGGTTCCCAAGAAGCAACATCTTCGGCAGTTGATTCTTAAGGAGGCGCATGAATCTCCTCTCACGATTCATCCTGGTAGTACTAAGATGTATCAGGACCTACGCCAGAAGTTCTGGTGGACTAGGATGAAGAGAGAAATCGCTGAGTTCATTGCTAAATGTGACGTTTGTCGTTGCGTTAAGGCAGAGCATCAAAGGCCTGCTGGCACCCTTCAGCCTTTAGCTATTCCTGAATGGAAATGGGATAAAGTTGGTATGGACTTCATCACCGGCTTTCCCAGGACCAAGAGAGGGAATAACGCTATCTTCGTAGTCGTTGATCGTCTTTCCAAAGTGGCTCACTTCCTACCTGTTCGAGAGAGTATCACTGCTAGTCAGCTCGCTGACTTATATATTTCTCGAATAGTATCACTTCATGGTGTTCCACTAGAGATCAATTCAGGCCGTGGCAGTCTTTTCACTTCTCATTTCTGGGAGAGTTTCCAAACTGCCATGCGAACCCATCTTTCCTTCAGTACCGCTTTCCACCCTCAGTCGAGTGGTCAGGTGGAACGGGTCAATCAAATTCTCGAAGACATGCTTAGAGCTTGCGTTATCTCATTCGGTATGGACTGGGAGAAATGTCTTCCTTTTGCCGAGTTTGCTTATAACAACAGCTATCAATCCAGCCTCAAGAAAGCTTCTTTTGAGGTTCTCTATGGACGAAGATGTCGAACACCTTTGAACTGGTCAGAAACCGGTGAAAGACAATTCTTTGGACCGGACATGATCCACGAGGCAGAAGAGGAAGTTCGCATCATTCGTGAGAATTTGAAAACAGCCCAGTCTCGTCAGAAAAGCCAGTACGATCGTCATCATAAGGATATGACTTATGAAATTGGCGACCAGGCTTACCTTCGGGTTACTCCTTTGAAGGGTACCCATCGTTTCGGTATCAAGGGCAAGTTGGCTCCTCGTTACATTGGTCCTTTTCGTATTCTCGCTAAACGAGGAGAGGTTGCCTACCAATTGGAACTACCCCCACATCTTTCTCGAGTTCATGATGTCTTCCACGTCTCTCAACTCAGGCGTTGCTTCTCGGATCCCATCCGCGGAGTGGACCACGAAACGCTTGATCTCCAAGATAACCTCACATACCGAGAATACCCGGTTCACATTCTTGATCAAGCAGAGCATGTTACCCGACGTCAGAACATCAAGTTTCTCAAAGTTCAGTGGTCTCATCATTCCGAGAGAGAATCTACTTGGGAGCGAGAAGATCGTCTTCGATTGGAGTACCCCGCTTTCTTTCCGTCGACCCCTGAATCTCGGGACGAGATTCTTTCAAGTGGGGGCGAGTTGTCACATCCCTAGTCTGGTATGACCTAGACTAGCTAGTCATTGTGCATCATAATTAAATTTCATTTAAACTTGAAACGAGGATTGGTGGAACCCTCAGAATCATTTTTGAAAATGACCCAAATAAAAATTTCTCCAAAAGGGTCCATGAAAATGCTCATGTTGCCCTCTGAAAATATTGGACAGAGATAAAAATCAAACCAATATTTTTAGGAGCTCATGGATATTTAATTTTGGCCATTCGGATTAATCCGATAATTATTTGCTTTGGATATATATTGTTATATATATGAAATATGGTCCAAAAATTATGCCATCTATAAAGGAGCTCTGGAATATTATAGCTAGCTCCTGCAAAAATTGGCATAAGGTAATTAAATGATTTAATATTTTAATTAAATCAAAACAAATGTCAGAAAACAATAGAAAACAGAAATAAAGAGGAGAAGCTTACCTGGGGCTCCCCCCCTGTGCAGCCCAGCAGCAGCAGGCCGGCCCAGCCAGCAGGCGGCCCAGCCCGCCTCCTCCTCTGTCGTCTTCCCCCCCCCCTCGCTAAGCAGCTGCGTGCCGACGCGCGCGCGCTCCGCCGGCCACGCCACCTCCCTCCCTGCCTTCCTGCCTCTCCCCTCCTCGTCTGGATGCCCTGGAACGACGCCACGCGCCGCCCCGGTCCTTTTCCCCTCTCTCTCGCT
>NC_041385.1:294774985-294863697 GCF_002162155.2 Triticum dicoccoides
CTCTCGCTCTCCCTCCTCCCCTGGACATCTCCCTCTCCCCACGCCCGAAGCGCTGCCGCCGCCGCAGCTCACCACCGACGCGCTCCCCGCCGTCCCCTCGCCCCTCAGTGGAGTCCACGAGCTCCGCCACGACCCCTTCCACCTCCTCGTCGAGCCACGAACCTCCGGACGGCCTCCATCCTCGCCACCCTCGTCGTCTTCATCGCCGGCCACCGTAGATCTCCACCGCCCGCACGTCGCCATCCGACCTCCCCCGAGCTCTCCGACGACGTCCTCGAGCCCGCCGTGAGCCCCCGCTTCGGTTCCCCCTTCTCCCTTGCCTCCCCGCGCTCTGTAGCTAGCCCGGCCATCGAAGCCGAGATCCGGCCGCCGCCGCGAGCTTTGCTCCGGCGAGCTCCGGCCTCCCCCGCTCCTTCCACCTGCCCCACCAGATGCGCGAGAGCCCGGGCTACGCCCCGGTGCTCTCCGACGCCGCCCCCGTGGCCTGTTTCGTGAACGCCGCCGCGTCCAGAGGTCGCCGCCGACGACCTCGCCGGCCTGACGAGTGGGCCCCGTCGGCAGGTGATTAGCTTAGTGCTAATCACCGCTTAATTAACCCCCCCTGAGGCTGACAGTGGGCCCCAGCGCCACTAACTTCTAATTAGGATTAAATTAACCCCCTGTTTAACCCCCTGTCACTGACGTGTGGACCCCACACGTCAGGTTTGACCCCAGTCAGCCGCAGTTGACTGCTGACGTCGTGCTAACGTCATGCTGGCGCAATAATATAATTTCTGGATTTAAATTAAATCAGAAAATTCCAGAAATTGTTTTAAACTTCAAAAATTCATAACAATTCAACCGTAGCTCAGATTAAAATAATTTATATATGAACAATTATCAGAAAAATGTAATCTATCCATCTGTACTAGTTTCATGCATGACAAACCAACTTATACATGCTGAATATGAGAAAACACATTATGGCATATATAGGAGCTTAATTTGGAGATGCATTTGAACCTTTGGTTCAAATGGACTTCAAACCAAATGATTACTAGTTGCATTAGCTCAAACAGCATCACATCTACATGCCATGTTCATGCATCATATTGTTGCATATGATTGTGTTTTGATTGCCGACACTGTTCCTTCTCGATAGGTCCTGCTCCGGAGTCTGTTCCAGAGTGCATGTCTATGAAGTAGTGCCTTCCTTGCTGATCTACCAGGCAAGCAAACCCCCCTTGTTCATTTCGATAAAACCCTACTCTCTCGCTCCTGCTCTCAGTTATTGCATTAGGACAACAATGATTCATCTGCTACTTTGTGCTGCGGTAGTTGAACCCATTCCTCTGCATGACCTGTCATTCCACAATAAATAGTTGAAACCCACTAGCATGTGTAGGAGTTGATTGAGCCATTGTTGTGTTCCTACCATGCTATGCCTGCTATTGCTTAGAGTTGTGTCAGGTCGGATTCATTGGGAATGAATTGGAGTGTTACGATGTGTTCTGATGCTGAGAGTTAAGTGTGTGAACACGATTTGGTAAAGGTAGCGGTGAGAGGCCATGTAGGAGTACATGGTGGGTTGTCTCACTGGAACCGTCCTTAAGCACTGAGTTCTATGTATGTTGTCCAATGACTCGATACTACCACACATTGGAATGCTTAAGTGCCCCTCTCGACTTATTAGCCAACTTGATCTCTGTCCAGGAGTCGCAACTAGTTTCTGGTGTTTGTAGGTAGTGCTATTTTTCTACCAAGTGGCACCCGGCAGGGTGGGCTTGGGACAGACTAGGCACACGTGGCCCGGTGTACCGAGTGGCACCCGGTTGGTGGGCTCGGGAACCCTGCTCACATCGTTTGGGGCCGTGAGCGACACCCCGGCCGGATCTCCTTGCGGATGGAACCCGAATAGGCGATAAACCTGGACTAGAGTCTTGCGTGGTTAGTCAGGTCGTGGCCGACACCCTCGCCAGGCTTCCGCTTGAAGGTTGCCGAGATACATGATGTGTACATGGCGGTAAGTGGCGAGAGCGTGTGTGAAGAAGTACACCCCTGCAGGGTTAACATGATCTATTCGAATAGCCGGGTCCGCGGTTATGGACTTCTTGGATGCCTACATGGTACATAGACAACTTGAAGTGGATACTCTAAAATGCTCAAGACAAGTGTGAGTGCTATGGATGGCCTTCTCATAGGGAGACGGGGATGAATCCATAGTAGTGTATTGTGTGGTGATTAGTGGACTCGTGTACGTTGTCTCACCTCAAGAATTTCTGGTAGTCGTAGAACAGGATAGCCACAGAGTCAAAGCTGGCTTGCTGCAACTAAACCCCACATTACCCTCTTGATACAAATGCATGTATGATAGGATCTGATGTAAGTCTTGCTGAGTACCTTTGTACTCATGTTGCTTTATCTATGTTTTTGCAGCGGAGACTTCGGTCTTACTAGTGTTCTCATGGACTTCGACAAGTAGCTTGTACCTCAGCTACGATCTTGATCGGATGTTGTAGATAGTCAGGCTCTTCAGCCTTTTTCATTTGTAGATGTCTGTACCCAGACATGTAATGCTTCCGCTTGTTGCTTGTATGCTTTGTATGATGGGTTTTGTGACCCCTGTTTGCAATAAATGCTATGATGGCTCTTCTGAGCCTTTATCTATATGATTGTTGAGTTATGCTGTGATGCCATGTTGTACAACACATACTTGCATGTTATGCGTACGTGTAATGTGTATTGCTTTGTGTGGGATCTGACTATCTAGTTGTTTATTCTTAGTAGCCTCTCTTACCGGGAAACGTCTCCTAGTGCTTCCACTGAGCCCTGGTAGCTTGCTACTGCTCCGGATCACTTAGGCTGGCCGGCATGTGTCCTTCTTCGATCCTGTGGCTGTCCCTTCGGGGAAATGTCACGCGATGAATACCGGAGTCCTGTTAGCCCGCTACAGCCCGGTTCACCGGAGTCCTGTTAGCCCAGTGCTACAGCCTGGATTCACTCGCTGATGACCGACACGTTCGATGCTGGGTCATGGATGCCTGTCCCTGTAAGTTAGTGCCACTTTGGGTTTACGACTAGCCATGTCAGCCCGGGCTCTTTATCATATGGATGCTAGCGACACCATCATATACGTGTGCCAAAAGGCGCAAACGGTCCCGGGCAAAGGTAAGGCGACACCCGTGGGGATACCGTGCGTGAGGCCGCAAAGTGATATGGGGTGTTACATGCTAGATCGATGTGGCATTGAGTCGGGGTCCTGACAGCGGCCCCCTCGCCTCCCACTCGCCCACTTGCCCCCCTCTCTCTCTCACCCACGCGCTCGCTCCGCCCCTCCTCTCCTCCAGATCCACGGCCCGAGCGCAGTCGCCGTCGCCCTCCGTCGTTGTCGCGGCCACCGGTGGCCCCGCATCCACTGACCCTATCGGTGAGCTCCGCCAGGGTCGACTATGTCGACTGGTGGCCATAGCTGGAGCGGGGAGGCACCGCAACCGCCGTTCGTCCTTGTCCCCATCTCCGGCCAACGCGACATCATTGTTGCTCCACCAACACCCCTGATGCTCCTAAGCCGTCAAGGGCCTACGTGTGAGCCGCGCGGTGAGCTTCTCCGTCTCCTGCTCCTCCTTGTTAATCCCCTTGTACGACGTAGCAAGCTCGACGTCTCGCCCGTGAGCCCACCGCCGCAGTTCACCTCGCCCCCGTGGCCACGCTCTCTGTCGTGCTCGCCTGAGCACGGCATCGAGCTCCTGGTGCTTCCAGGAACCCAACGCGCACGCGCACGCTCCCTCCTGTGCCTCCTGGCGCCGTCCCCAATGAGTGCCCGAATGCATCGCCGCGGTGCTCGCCACCGGCCAGGCTCCAGTGACCTTTTGGTCACGGGCTCAAGCCCGTTGGACTCGCCGCACCATGGGGATCATCCCCAGCCTTTCCTTTCGCTCCGTAGCACGCTGCTTCGCCTTTCCCGTCACACGCCCGAAGCTCATCGCCGCCACTGCTCAACGCCGGCGTGTTTTCGGCTTCCACTTGCGTGTTCCGACGCCGTAGATGGACGCGGTGCGCTCTCCTCTTTCTAACGCAAGCTGCGACGCACGATTTGGTGCCTGTACGCGATTTCTGATCGCCTCCGGCGAGAGCGCCACCGCAGGAGGCTTGTTGGAGCAACTCCGGCGGCGCCGTGTGGGGTCCACCCCAGGTCGCTGCCCGTGGGTCCCTGGACCCCAGCTAACCATGTTGACCTGGTCAACCGTGCTGACTGGGCAGGCCCCAGCCACTGACGTGCGGGTCCCACCGCTTAATCCTCTAATTAAAACATTTTAATAATTAAAACTAATTAGTTTAGTTAATTAGACACTGACAGGTGGGCCCAGTAGTTTTACTAACTAAATTTAGATTAGTTTAAACCGTGTTTAACCCACTATCTATGACAGGTGGGCCCCCCATGTCAGTTTTGACCGGTCAGCCGTCCTGTTGGCTATTGACGTCACCATGACATCATGCTGATGCAATATTCCTTTTCTGTTATTTTAAATAGTTTCTGAAAATGCTCTAAACTTTGAAAAATCATAGAAAATAAACCGTAACTCGGATGAAAAAGTTTACTACATGAAAGTTGCTCAGAAAAATCCAACGAATCCGAATGCGCGGTCCGTTTACATGTAAAATGCCTCTATCTATCTGAACATGGAACATTCCCCCTCCGGTCATCTGTCTGACACAGGTCCGGAACCGGGAATACATTCCCGGTTGACTTCCCCCTTCGCCGGTATCGTGTAGCCCCGCGGTAGAACACGTCTAGCTCTGCCTATGGTCCTGTTATGCACTTGCTTGCTATGTATTTACTGTTTCTCCCCCTCTTCTCTTCGGTAGACCCCGAGACCGATGCCGCCCCTGTGATCGACTACGTCAACGACGACCCCTCCTTGCCGGAGCAACCAGGCAAGCCCCCCCCTTTGATCATCCCGATATCGCCCATTCCATTCTCTTATGCTTGCATTAGATTTTGCTACTGTTATTAATTGTTCCTATTCTGATGCATAGCCTGCTTATTGTACCTTACCTGCTTATCCTAAACTGGTTAGTATAGGTTGGTTAGTGATCCATCAGTGACCCCCACCTTGTCCTTGTTGCCCCTGCTTCATCATTGAAGACCCGATCAACGGGATTGAAGACCAGGCCCCGGCACCGCAAACCACTTTCCCCCTTAGTTGCTCGACACTGCTGGGTTACTATCGAGTGCCGAGGGTGAGACCTCTACAATAGTTCTGATGTTAACCCTGTAGTGTAGCTATTCGGTCGTGGTCATCGAGGGTGATTCCGCCTTAACCACTTTTGATATGACTCTGTCGTGCAACCCCTCAAGTGTGAACCTTGGGGGTGATTCCTCTTACATTCACCTTGATGATTACATTGAGAGGAATTCACCAGGGGTGATTCCTCGGGTTTTCCCCTTGATGTTTAGACACACAGTTACTATGATTACTATGACTTTACAGTGAACCATGTTACTAAAGACGGGTCGACCCTGAGGGGTACCCGCGCGAGCATAATTGCGAGTGATGAGGAGTCGGGTTGACCTGGAAGGTGCCCGTGAGGTAATTATGAGGCGTGGCCGGGCATTCTTAGCCCTTGCCGCCTGTCCTCGAGACAGGGCAACAGGGTCACATCTTTCGTGAGTGTCTGCTTGTTACCGCGCATTCCTAATCCACCACGATTTGGATATTTGATCCGAGGGGCCTCTCGCCTGATAGCACTAACCATCACATGGGCATAGTATGGGCGTTCTGCATCGTATACATCAGCCGAAGCTTAATAGACGTCAGCGACTGAGTGGCGCGTGCCGGGTTGGACTGCATAAGCACCTACCTTGTTGAAGGAGGTAGCTAGGTCTGCTCACCGGCCGCGTACACAACATGCAGGAGTTTCCAGGGAGATGGCCCATGACCCCTGGGGGCATTGGTTTAGTCCGGTGTGCTGGCCTCTCTATTAAGCCTAGGTCGGGTTGCGGCGTATTGTTTGGCCGAGGCCGGGCATGACCCAGGAAAGTGTGTCCGGCCGGACTTAATCGAGCGTGGTGGGTAAGTTGGTGCACCCCTGCAGGGAAGAAAACATCTATCGATAGCCTGTCCTACGGTAACGGACACTTGGAGTTGTATCCCGATCGATACAACTAGAACTGGATACTTCTGATGAGAATTGGATGGTGATGAGAATTGGATTGTGATGAGGTGATAACTGGATAGTATGGCTCTGGGATTGCTTTCTCGCAGGGAGTCGAGAAAGGATCTCTGGCGGAGGTTGATAACACTACTACTACTTTACTTTATGCTACTCTACTCCCCTCTGTTTGCTGCAAGATGGGGGTTTCCAGAAGATGCTAGTCTTCGATAGGACTAGGCCTTCTCTCTATTCTGGCATTTCTGCAGCCCAGTCCACATATACAGCCTTCCTTTGATAACGTTGCATATGTAGTGTAGATCCTTGCTTGCGAGTACTTTGGATGAGTACTCACGGTTGCTTTGCTTCCCCTTTTCCCCCTTTCTTCTTTCCAGTTAATGCAACCAGATGTCGGAGCCCAGGATCTAGATGCCACCTTTGACGATGACTTCTACTACCACGAGGGTGCCTACCTACTACGTGAAGACCGCCGACGACCAGGAGTAGTTAGGAGGCTCCCAGGCAGGAGGCCTTGCCTTTTCGATCGTAGATGCTTTTGTGTTATCCTTCTTAAGGCAAACTTGTCTAACTCATGTATGTACTCAGATATTGTTGCTTCCGCTGACTCGTTTGTATTCAAGCTGATGTATTCGAGCCCTCGAGGCCCCTGGCTTGTAATAGAAAGCTTGTATTATTTTAATTTGTGTCTAGAGTTGTGTTGTGATATCTTCCCGTGAGTCCTTGATCTTGATCGTACACATTTGCGTGTATGATTAGTGTATGATTGAATCGAGGGTGTCACACCGTTGGCACTCAAGTCCAATGTGAGGTCTTGGCTGATGCACCTGCCGAATAACTCTATTTAGTCATGGGAAGACCTATGCGACGAGTTCATCAGTGCTTTCGCCGATAGCCACCAAGAGCCGGGCAGTCCCGGCGATCTACAGCTTCTCCACCAGAAGGAAGGAGAAACCCTCCATAAGTATTTACAGAGATTCAGCAAAGTTCATAGAAATATTCCAAATATCCATCCGACAGCCGTGATAGCTGCCTTACAGTTCAATGCGCACAACCACCAGATCCGTTCTAAGATGAACGTGCAGTTGCCCAAGACTGTGAAGGAGCTGTACACCCTAGTGGATAAGTGTGCACAGATGGAGGAAGGAAGGAAGTTTCCCGGAGAGGAAGATTGCTTCAATGTTGATTCAGAGGATGATGATGAGTCCACCAGTCAGAAGAAGGTTGAGAAACACAGTAAGAAGCGGAGGGATAAGACAGTGTTGACTCTTTAAGGGTCAGGCACCCCTAGTACTGGCAAGATCACTAAGGCTGATGTCCCCGACAAGGAGACCGCCGTGTGCGCTGATTGCTGGGAAGCTATGGCTGCCGAGAAGGCCGGGAACGGTGATGGACCGTACTATAAGATCCACTGGACCAAAGGCCATGACCTTCAAGAGTGCTATCAGGTTGAGCAGTTGGTCAAGAGACAGAGAGCAGAATATGAGAAGCGTGATAAGTAAAAGGGTTAGAACGTCACTGGCGGGAAGGGCCGAGGTGATGGAGCAAATCGCCCCGGCAAGCCCTTTCGGAATAAAGGAAAACCCGCCAGAGACCAGGAGAAGGAAGTCTGTGAGATGACAGTGATAAAGGGGATGAAGAGGAAACCAGTGAGCAAGAGTTTCAGAAGGCCATATATGCCCTTTGCATTGACGAGGGTGCATCTTTGCACACCTCCCATCACCAACTCAAGGAGTGGGCACGAGAAGTCAATGTCATGGAACTAGCACCAGAGGCGCGAAAGTCGCTCAAATGGTCTCGTACACCCATCATCTTTGATGAAGAGGACCATCCTAGCCGTAACACTGTGGTAGGATGCCTGCCTTTGTTGGTTTCTCTAACAATTTGCAACCTCAAGGTCATGAAGATGTTGGTGGCCGGTGGGGCCGGACTGAATCTGATTTCCCTGGAAGTTAATAGCAAGCTTCAGATAGCAGAGGAAGAACTAGAGGTTATAGGGATGTTTCAAGGAGTCAACACTGGCAGGAGTCATCCTAAGGGAAACATTATGTTGCCAGTAACATTTCGTGGGGAGCTTAACTACTGGACTGAGAAAATTGTGTTTGACGTAGTCGATCTCCCCCTGTCATACAATGGGATCCTTGGACGCCCATCCTTGCCTAAATTCATGGCGGCATCCCACTATGCCTACATCACCCTGAAGATGCCTGGGCCACTAGGAGTCCTCATCCTCCCCTTAGATGAGAAAGATGCCATCATTTGTGTGGATAAGATGTACCGGGACATGGTCACAGCAGAGACAGTGACGGCAGCAGTTCTCGCCAAGGAAAGCAAAGGGAAGAAAAAGGATTGTATGACCTCCGGCAAAGAGTCCGGGAAGTGTGCCCCCTCCGAGTGCACGGCACCGGTTGACGACATGACGGAGTGTTCCAACAGCAAGAGATCCAAGGTTGCTACTCCACAAGTAAAAAAGGTCCTAACAAGGCTGGCCGGCGTTGATGGTACTTTCACCATCAGTGCCACCCTCGATGACAAATAGGAAAGCGCACTCGTTGCCTTCCTGCGGGCGAATATCGTTGTGTTTGCCAGGCGACCATGTGATATCTCTGGTGTTCCCAAGGAGGTAATCGAGCACCTCCTTGGTGTCTACCCACATGCTAGACCTGTTAAGCAGAAAGTCCGGAAGTAGGCCTTGGAGAGGCAGCAGTTTATTGCATAAGAGATCAAGAAGCTTGAGGCAGCTGGTTTGGTCAGAGGAGTTCTACATCCCACTTGTCCAGCAAACCCATTGGTGGTCCGGAAGGCAAACGGGAAGTGGAGGCTGTGCATTGACTTCATAGATTTCAACAAGGCTTGCCCGAAGGACCCGTTTCCCTTGCCGCCTATTGATCAGATAGTGGATTCCACTTCAGGTTGTGATTTGCTCTCATTTCTAGACACCTATTATGGATACCATCAGATATTCATGTCCAAATAAAATGAGGAGAATACATCATTAATCACTCCATGTCGTACGTACTTCTTTGTCTGTGTGCCATTCGGATTAAAGAGTGTCGTGTCCACCTTTGCACGGGCAGTACAGATTGGTTTTAAACCTCAGCTGCATAGAAACATTAAGGCTTATATCAATGACACTGTGGTCAAAACCAAGGACAGAGCAACTCTCATCCAGGATTTGGAGGAGACGTTTGCAAATCTGCGCAAGATCAACTTAAAGCCAAACCCAGAGAAGTGTGTCTTTGGCATCCCCTCCGACAAGCTACTTGGATACTTTATGTCCCATAGGGGGATCAAAGCTAATCCCGACGAGATCAAGGCCATTGAGTAGATTCAAGTGCCAACGGCTGTCAAAGATGTGAGGCGCCTGATGGGATGTGTAGCTGCGCTAAGAAGATTCATTTACAAGTCTGCCAAGCGTGCCCTGTCATTCTTCAAGATTTTGAAGAAGGCAGGTCCTATGAGGTGGACCCCTGAAGCAGACATAGCCTTGGAAGAGTTGAAGACCTACCTGTCCTCTGTGTTTACCCTGGTTGCACCCAAACCCCAGGAGCCTTTGTTGCTATACTTAGTGGTAACCAACCGAGCAGTCAGTGCAGCCTTGGTAGCACAACAAAAAGTGAATGAGAAAGATAGTGAGCAGAGGTCGGCAGAGCCAGATAAGGATCAGGATAGCAGCAAGCACGACAACAATGACAACCCCAAGGACGCGGCAAGGAAGAAAGTGGCGCAGCGACTAGTGGACTTGGTCAGCTCCTTGTTACAGGGGACTAGGTTGAGGTACTGTCGCATGCAAAAGGTGATATTTGGTCTCATCATGGCCTCAAGGAAACTGTGCCACTACTTCCAAGCCCATAAGATCACGGTTGTTACTCGTTTCCCATTGCAACGAATACTCCGAAACCCAGAGGCTACCGACAGAATAGTGGAGTGGGCTTTGGAGCTATCCATCTTTGGTTTGAAGTTTGAGAGCATACCAACTATCCAAAGCAGGGCCTTGGCAGAGTTTATTGCAGAATGGATGCCAACCCCTGATGAGGAAGTGACAAAGACAGTTATCCCCGGCAAGGAATCACCCCAAGAATCGATTATGTATTTTGATGGTGATTTTTCCCTGCAAGGTGCAGGGGCTGGCATGCTTTTTGTCGCCCCCTCCGGCGAGCACTTGAAGTACGTCATTCAGATGCATTTTTCCCGAGAAGAAGAAACCAACAATAAGAGCAGAGTATGAAGGGCTCCTTGCCGGGCTCAGAATTTCAGCACAATTGGGAATTAAGAATCTGATCATTCGAGGAGATTCATAACTGGTGGTGAGGCAAGTTAACAAGGATTATCAAAGTCCATTGATGGAGGCAAACATCGAGGAAGTGAGAAGATTGGAGGAGCACTTTGACAGATTACAAACAAAGCACATACCCCGTGCGGAAAACAGCATAGCTGATCATCTGTCAAAGTGTGTTGCGCAGAAGCTTCCTGTGGACCAGGGACTTTTGTTCTCCGTCTTACTCAGCCCTCTGTATCCCCAGCAATAATGGCCCCAAAGAGGAGAAAGTTGGTCACCGGAAAGCCTCTCCCGGTAGAGACATCCGCTCCCAGCAGAGACCCTGCCGGAAACAACTCCGCATACGAAGTTGGTGCTCCCGCAGCAGAGGAGGTGCCTCTATTCCTTGTTGCCGAGCCACAGGCTCCAACTTGGGCAAGGTACATTGTCCGCTTCCTCCGAACCGTAGAGCTTCCGGCGATCAAGATGAAGCTGAAGAAGTAACCCGGAGGGCCAGTATGTATCAGTTTGTTGATGACACTCTGTACAGAAGGAGGCCCAATGGTGTGAAATTGGAGTGTGTTTACTGGGAAGAAGGAAAGTAACTTCTGGCTGAGATACATAAAGGAATGTGCGGCTCCCACATTGGATCAAGGGCGTTAGTTGGGAAAGTATTCCGGCAAGGATTATATTGGCCCACAACCCTCCAAGATGCTGTCAAGCTAGTCACAAAGTGTGAAGCATGTCAGTTCCATTCCAAGAAAACGCACTTGCCTACCCAAGTGCTTGAGGCAATCCCTCTATCATGGCCATTTTCGGTCTGGGGGCTCGATATCCTCGGCCCCTTCCCCTGAGCAATCAGGGGCTTTGAATTCTTGTTCGTTGCCATCGAAAAATTTACAAACTGGCCGGAAGTGACTGCCGTGAGAAAGGACTACTCAGTCAGCTATCAAATTCTTGAAAGATCTGGTGTGTTGTTTTGGAGTTCCAGCAAGGATAACCACTGACAACGACACCCAGTTCATGAGTCGTGCCTTCATGCAACATGTTCATGGCCTTGGATGAAAGATATCATTCGCCTCTATGGCACACCCCCGGAGAAATGGACAAGATGAGAGGCCGAATGCTGAAGTGCTATGCGGACTCAAGACAAGAACCTTTGATACACTTCAGGCAGGCGGTGGATCGAGGAGCTGCCGGTAGTTCTCTGGTCCATCAGAACGACACCAAACCGAGCTACCGAGCAGACTCGCTTCTCCATGGTCTATGGGGCAGAAGCAGTTATCCCCATGGAACTCATTTTCGGGTTGCCTCAAGTACTTGCTTATGATGAAATCTTACAAGATCAACACCGGTGTGATGATGCTATGCTACTTGAGGAGAACCGTCTCCGGGCTGCTACGCGTGCTGCTTGCTATCAGCAGGCCCTACGTCGCTATCATAGCTGCGGGGTTCATGCCCGGTGTTTTGAGGAAGCTAACCTTGTCCTTAGGCGTGTTTAGTCCGCCAAGGGTACACACAAGTTGTCACCAAAGTGGGAAGGCCCTTACCGGGTAGTACGATTCACCAGTCCCGGCGCAGTCCGTCTGGAGACCGGAGATGGCACTCTGTTGCAAAACTCACGGAATATTGAGCATGTCCGCGAGTTCTACCTGTAAGGCGCGAGCCCGACAACCACCCATTTGTACAGGCCTTGCCTCAGTTGCATGTAACCCCTTGTACAAAGCCGGGGCGATGACCCCGTGCAAGAGAAAATAAAGAAGCATTGTGGGGGGGGGGGCAACCTAGATTGCATGCATGCATGTGCATTCTAGATCACTACATACGCACTTTCATGAGAATATGCATATGCATATAGATAGGATTGCATCCTGCATTCATTCTCATATGCATGAAGCTGTTGGTCCTTACCATGGACTTGACTTCAACAAGGGGGTGAGAAGATTGCCCGGCACTGCAATCCTGGCAAGCCAAACAGATAGGTTCTATATCTTGTCCATTCGTGTTCTGTGATCTATAACTTATGCATTAGAAAACCTCGCCGCTCTTTTTAGACTTAGGTGCTCCCATTCCTGACCCGAATGCTGCTTCAGACGAGATGGTCGCAGTTGCCTTGTATAAAAGGAAGTTGGCGGGGGGCTGGTCCCTCTATCTGTAACCCAGCAGATAAGGTTCTTTTGTATACAAAAAGGGGGCCGACAGGATAGCCTACCAGGACAAACTCGTTTATTTACACTAAAGAGGCGTCTCACCTCTACATGGACATATACATGCACAGGTTCCTGGAAAGGTTCATCTTTTTCATTAACATGCCGATACAAGTACAAGCATTAGAGAACACAAACATGGACATGAGAGATTACATTATTTGAATTAAAATTTGGCTAGTGCCTACAGGTTTAAGATTGGAAAAAGATAAGTGCCCCGTGATGCCTTTTCCCCTGCCCATCTCCTACAGGACGAGGTCGAAGAGGCAGAAGGCGGGCATGGCTGGAGTCCGGCGCCTCCCTAGGATCAGGACAGCGCCGTTCTCCAACGTGGAGGGAGGATCGGTAGGACGGGCGTGGATGGTGACGCTGTCGGAGGAACGGGTCGAAGGGCACGGAGTCACCGGCAAACATGACTCGGCAGAACGGGCGGCCCCGTTCTTGATGGGTCGTGGGTTTCCGCCGTATTCCACATCACTACCACCCGAAGACCCCGGATCGTCAGCCACACCGAACGCCATGCTCTCTGGCTTTTCACACACAGAGCATGGTCATCCCCAATGGCCCTGACGTTGGAAATCACCACACGTCCCGAAGACGTGTATGAAGACGAGAAGCCGTCATCCGCGAATAGAAGATGATGCCTGGAGGAGCTTGACCTGCCTTCACCAATGGTAGGCCTCCCCTGAGGCTCTTCCTCTGCATCGTGCAGGAACGAAGAATGAGGAGCGACCGGCTACCACGCCCCGCACCCACCGTGGGCCTCGGCATGGTGTCATTCACATCCCCTCCCACTGAAATCAAGGCTACGGGCGGCACGATGTCAAGCGCACTAGGGTTGCCACCTCCAGCATTACCGCCGCACCGCCCGAGCATCCTCGCGACCATGAAGGATTCTGAGCTAAAGCCTGGGGGTCAGCCCAGGCTCCCCCTTCCGGCATATTCAAGATGGAGCAAGACAGAGGAGAAGGAGAATGCGGTTGGATGCCTCCACTCCTCCCTCGCTCTCCCTTTTATAGGCGAATGGGGGACTAGGGGCTGGGTCCGCAATAGGTGACCACCGCCCTCCTCCACCAGTTCAAGGAAGTTGGGCCCTCGTCATTATGCTCTCCCACATCACGCTCCTCTGTTACCTACCCCGCGCGGTGCATGCAGCGTACATGGCTAAGGATAAAGGCGTGGTGGGAAGAGTGAATTGGCAATTTCTACCCCATGCGCTAAAGTCATTCACGGGCCATTACTGGAGTGGCCCCACCATTATTGGCTTTGCGCGACGCACGGGGAAACTAGAAACTGGCCCGAAATGAAAACTACTGAAAAATCAAAGAAGATCTCAAGAGACCAGCTTCTCCAGCAGCGCTGCCTGTGCACTTGTTAGGCCCTACCCCGATTATGCTCGGCAGCGTGTTCAGGGGAGGCCCGGGGGCTTCTGTCGGTGCAGCAGACCCGGGCCTGTTACCCTGACTGTGCACAGGCACAAGATCAAGATTGAAGCATTAGAAGAAGGTGAACAAGACACCAAGAGATTCAAAGCATCAACCAACAGATCAAGAAGGGCCAAGGCCAAGACTGAAGAGAAAAATATCGTCAAGGAAGAAGCCTCCCTTGCCGGGCAGGCGAGCCCGGCAAAGGGTGAGGCCACCCCCAGAAGGAGATGACCAAGGCATCCCGGCAGGGGCTGCCAGGACTCACATAGACCAGATCATCTCACTGACTACTCCACCGTGACCCACATCGTCGAACAGTGCGGTGTCAAACCGCGGAGTGATTAAGTGGCGGCCATTCGCCACATCGCGGCCACTTCCTACCAAGGAAACCTACAGATGACACTCGTCCAATGATGTGTCAAGTGAGCAGGCGTGGAGCTGGCAAGATAGCCCGGCATGCCTTGCCGGGCAACCAACAACGTGACACTAAGAGGTGCATTAAATGCACACTGACGGCCTATAGAGTTTGGTATGATAGCACTATATGCTATCATATCAGTGTCTAATGACTAATTTTCCACTGTGGTGACCCCTTGGCCTATAAAAGGAGGCCCATGGAAACAGTTTGAGAGGTTAGAAAGTTAGACCACTCGCACCCCCATACGCACGTAGTCTACCGCCCTGAGGCAACCCCTGCCTAGCAAGTGTACTACGCACCATCACCACCTTACCAGCATCAATCCACCAAAGCAGGAGTAGGGTTTTATGCCTCACGGCGGCCCAAAACTTAGTAAACCAGCCCATGTGATCTCTGTCGCGCTACCCTACGTTGGTTTGCTCTTTGTGCAACGCGACTCTCCCCCGCCGAACCAGCAAGGGGCCATCATGGTCCCATAGGTGGCCATGGTTTCCCGCGACACCCTCGGGGCACTCCTCTGGTACTTCTTCGGCCCATCTACTGTCTTCTGGTCCAGAAAAAATCCACAGCGTTTGAACTCCTTTTGGTATTGATTTCATGTGATGTAAAAAACAAGCAGAAAACATTAACTGGCACTGGGAAATATGTCAATAGGTTAGTACCAAAAAATGATATAAAATGATTATATAATGAATGTAAAATATCCAAGAATGATAATATAACAGCGTGGAACAATCAAAAATTATAGATACGTTAGAGACGTATCAATGTCTTTCATTGAAAAACTCTTATTCAAATATCATTTTGAGCTATCCAGAAATTCTATATCATTTCCAATCAATGATATGTCATCTACGTATAATATTAGAAATGCTATAGAGCTCCCACTCACTTTCTTGTAAATACAGGCTTTGCTGAAAGTCTGTATAAAACCATATGCTTTGATCACCTCATCAAAGCATATATTCCAACTCTGAGATGCTTGCACCAGTCCATAGATGGATCGTTGGAGCTTGCATACTTAGTTAGCACCTTTAGGATCGATAAAACCTTCTGGTTGCATCATATACAACTCTTCTTTAAGAAATCCATTGAGAATGCAATTTTGACACCCATTTGCCAGATTTCATAATCATAAAATGCGGCAATTGCTAACATGATCCGGACGGACTTACGCATTTCTACGGGTGAGAATGTTTCATCGTAGTCAACCCCTTGAACTTGTCAAACACCTTTTGCGACAAGTCGAGCTTTGAAGACAGAAACATTACCGTCAGTGTCAGTCTTCTTCTTGAAGATCCATTTATTCTCTATAGCTTGCCGATCATCAGGCAAGTCCACCAAATTCCATACTTTGTTCTCATACATGGATCCTATCTCAGATTTCATGGCCTCAAGCCATTTGTGGGAATCTCGGCTCATCATAGCTTCTTCATAATTGTAGGTTCACCATGGTCTAGTAACATGACTTCCAGGACAGGATTGAAGTAGGACTCTGGTGCGGAACATGCTCTATTCGACCTATGAGGTACAGTAGTAACTTGTATGAAGTATCATGATCATCATCATTAACTTCCTCTCCAGTTGGTGTAGGCATCACAAGAACGGATTTCTTTGATGTCCTACTTTCCAAATTGAGAGAAGGTACAATTACCTCATCACGTTCTACTTTCCTCCCACTCGCTTCTTTCGAGAGAAACTCCTTCTCTAGAAAGGTTCCATTCTTGACAACAAAGATCTTGCCTTTAGATCTATGGTAGAAGTGTGGCACCCTGGCTCAGAGAAATCGGAACGCCCCGTATTCCAGCCCAGAGATCGAGGAGAAGTCTTCTAGAATACAGTACTGCTTGACATAGAACAAATCAACTCTTATTACAAAGGATAATAATACAAGTGTCTGATGTTACAAAGGATCACATCAGCACGGTGACACTACGCCTGAGATACTACACTTGCTCTATGCTAGCAGCAGAAATCTTCTAGCAGCGAAATAACGATGAAGGTGGTGAACTCCACTCCGCAGGGACACGATCTAGCTTGCATGAATAGAAACCATGACAAGCAATCAATCAATCAGTGCATCACTTGCAATCTGGCATGACACGCCAGGTCAGTACATCGAATGTACTTGCAAGATCACAACAACCAAAAACATCAAGGCAAACAACAACATAGCATTAAGCAGATTAATTAACAACTACTATGATGCGAAAACCACTACTAAGTATGATATGAAACTACTACAATGCTGATAAACCATCATCTCATATCTCAATGACCATCTCACGCTTGGTTACCTAGCCAAGCAATATACCATTTCGATAACCTCGTGATCTATACCTCCACGTGACCATCGTGTGCCCACACCATAAATTGAATGATCACCTCGAGATCATCCCAACATCATCATCAACATCCTGCCAAACTGTCACAGCTCACCATATCAACGTATTAGTCCTATAAAAGTCATTTTGTCATGTGAGTGTTGATCGAATGGTGTGACCTAGTACGAACTTATGCCCATGACCGAGGACCCGACTATCGATAGATTAAACAGACACACTTTGCAGAGGTAGCACACTTTACCCACACCACAGAACCCATGGCCTCGCACTCCCATTCGGGTGGATCAATGGCGTTCCGACAAAACCAACCTACTGTCATGACACTCTCCTAGACACTCCAACCAACACCCCCTTTGGGTTCAATCCTGGGTGGCCCCGTGCCTACCAAAGGCATCAACGACAACCATCATGGCAAAACAAAAACGGTCCCAAACGGGGACAAGCCAGCTACAACAACTACGGGCACTCAAGGTTATGTCTGCTTACCTGATCAGGGTAACGCATGCCCATAACCTTCCCTAGTGGGAGGCACCGGCGAGAGGCACGACAATAGACCGCATTAGGGCCTTCCCATAAAGTAAAATGTGGTTGCAATAGAGAAAGCCCGGTTCGGTGGCACCTGACCAACTTAATGACAGAATTTAACCCCAAACAATATAACTGATACTCTGATATCATCTATCAACCCGATATCAAAGTCATAGCCATATCCAACAAATAATCTCAAGCATAACCAAGCCGTAACATAATACTCCGAGGCCAACATGACACTACTATCATGATGAATCCAAGAACGATAATGCTACTACCCCAAAAGCAAGAACTAGCTATCCAGCTAAGATCCACATGCAAATATCATCTCCAAAATTAATACTACAAAGCAACATACCAACTACCACCCCGAAAATAATCATACTATCCACTAATAATCCAAAGGCAACATGTCATCCACATAAGCTGCAAAATATTAGCCCTAGAAGTCCAAGCAACATCATGGCAATAACAAGTTCAACACAACTCCGAGAAAATGCCATGAACCAATCACAAGTAGCTAAAACAATATTTTAAACGAGTTACAATATTTTAAAACATGTCAGTGCATTACAGTGATGAAATGGAGGGTGTGGCTTGCCTGGGGTGGAAAGATTCAACGGGAGAAAGTGCGAGAAACTCGCGGAAAGAATCGCTGAATAAGGGCAGGGGCAACATGGTCATTTTCAGAATGTCAAAACATGTTGAAAATGATTCCGTCAGAACGGCTTGACGAAACAAAGAAATGGGCTTTGGAATCACCAGATTTGGAGCAACAGTTGAAAACATACAACTGTTTTCTTGCCAGGGACCTATCTGTAAGGAAAATCTTAACAAACTGGGCCTGGACAGAAGCGCAGAAAGCGTACTTCAAAGAATACGCCTTCGCTTCTCGAAAAATGCATTCCTTGCTGAAACAGAGAGAAAATACGCTTTCAAGAAAGGAAAACATACTTTGGCTGAAGTAGAGGGAAAAGGGCGTTTTTCGAAAGCAAAAATGTACTCGCGTCTTTACGTATCCACTTATCCACGTCATCAAAGCTCAATCAACGGACGTGCGGCTGACCAGTGGGGTCCACGGGGTCCATGGCCAGCTGGCAAGGTGATCCGGTCGTCTTCTTCTCCATCACGTGTGCCCACGCTCGGCCGAGGGAGGAGCCGCTCCGACGACGCTCGCTGGCGCTACACGCCACCTCCCGCGGCGATCCGCCTACGAATGGACTTGAGAGGATGAGCCGCATCCGAAGAGGTAGGTCACGGCTGCCGGAGATGGATGAGGCGGCAGCGGATGTGACGTCAGCGGATGGTGGCGATGGGTTCGGTGCTACGGCCATGGGGAGGAGGCGGCAAGCTACGGGGAAGGGTCCAGGGTGGTGGAGGAGGTGATTGGTGGTGGAAATAGGGAGGGAGGGTCTCGGCTTCAAGCTACTTTAGGTGGCGGCCACCGACGACCGAGGCGGCCATTGGCGGGCTCAGGAGCTCTTCGAGCTTGCTTGAGTCGATGGGGGCCCTACTGGGGTTGAGAGGGAGTGGATGGCGAGGCGAGATGTAGCCGGGGTGGCTTTAAATAGCCGCGGGGAGGAGTTGTGTCACTGGCATCACCGCCAACGCGTGGCCAGAATCGCAAACGCGTGTGCGCGTGCATGGGCTCGGAGGTAGACGACGGGGAGGAACCGAGGGTGAGCTCATGGGGAATAGGGAGCCAAGGGGGAGCGGGAGGAAGATGCCGATGCAAAGACAGAGCCAACGGGGCACAGTGCACCCATGGCCGCGCGTCCGCTAGCTCCATCGAGGAGGCTTCGGGGGGCAGGGGGCAAGGGTGACGGGTGAGGGAGGGGGAGTCAGGTCGGCATGCCCGGATGCGTGGAAACCATCGATGCACAGCTGGCCGGCGCGTCCCGACGCCCAGAGCGCAGCCAACGCTGCCAGAGCGCGTGCACAGACATGCAAACAGCACGGTCACCACTGCGGCCGGCAAGGAAGGGACGCAAGGGACTGTATTGAGCTTTCTAGTGATGAGTCCCTACATCACTGAGTCTGTGGGAGGACAAAAATAAGCACAAGAGGCCATAGACAGTTGGGATTCATCGAGAGAAGTTTGCTGCATAGAACTTGGCAGAGCACTGCTAATCAACAGGAAATAGATTGGAGTCAATGGAGTTGTCTGGGGTGATTAGCTTAGGAAGGACTAAGATCCTGGGGGTTTTGAGGGTATTTGGACCAGGATTTAATATAGTTTCTTTGCAACTGCCAAATCTGGCCAGAGACTAAACCAAGATGATGCACTCATTTGGACTAGCCACTTGAGCTCAATTTGGGTAGATCATGATGATTTGTATAGGCGATGATGCTGTAAAAAGCTCATACCAAATGGGTTTACCAAAATGGTACTTGCTTCACCAACATCATTTCTGTCCAAAAACTTGGAATAATTTTCGTGATCAAATGGCTCAATGAAATGATCCCAAATTGGGTGGAGAGATGTTTTATGGGTATGAGAATGATCTGGTAATTTATCAGAATTTTTGAAACAATATAAAATACACTTTATTCACAACCTAAAAATATTGCCACAATCAAAGATTTGGTCCTTTGCTCACATAGATGATTGGGTGGGGCTGCAAATGGGTGGAACGGGTAAATATGAGCACATGAAGGGGTGTGCAAAATTCAACTCATTTGGATACTCCTAGCTAGTACTTCCTTCACAAAGCCTTCTATCTGACAGAAACTTTGAAAATTCATTGAGGAAGATTAGCTAGGCAAATAAATTTGAATTTGTGCATGAGGCAATGATTTGGATATATAAGCATGCCCAAAAATCTTGGGAGCCACTAGGAAAATATAAATGACACTTCCTTCACAAAGTGCCATTTAGGGCAGAATAGAAAAAGGAATATTGGGGAATTATTTTTGAAATGGCCAAGGAAATGTTTGGGCATATTTGAGCAATATATGACCCAAAGGAATTATGAGAATTATTTGGGAATTTTTGGATGGACAGAAATGTAGGTTCCTTCACAACCTAGGGAAATTGATGTTATTCCTTTAATGAAAAAGGATTTTTCATCAAGAATAATATTAGGATTTGGGATAAGGAGTGAAGTGACATGATCTTGGCAAGGTTTTGAGAATGATGAGCCACTTGGGAGGGGGAATGAGAATGATTTCCCAGGTGGCAAGGCCACATAACCACTCCAAAAAGAAAAACTGAGCAAAAACCTAATAAAACAAAAGAAAAGAAAAGGGCCAAACGCCAGGCTGTTACAAGAAGGTGTACCAATTGTTTCCTTATGGTCTCCTATGAAGACGCACTTCTCCGATTTGGGTTCGAGCTTAGCAGGTTGAATCCTTTTGACATAAGTGTCGCAACCCTAAACTTTAAGAAACGACAGCTTAGGTTTCTTGCCAAACCACGGTTCATACGGTGTCGTCTCAACGGATTTAGACGGTGCCCTATTTAACGTGAATGCAGATATCTATAATGCATAACCCCAAAATGATAGTGGTAAATCGGCAAGAGACATCATACATACCACCATATCAAATAAAGTACGGTTACGACATTTGGACACACTAGTACGCTTTGGTGTTCCAAGTGTCATGAGTTGGGAACTATTCCACATTGATTTAAATGAAGGCCAAACTCGTAACTCAAATATTCGCCTCCGCAATCAGATCATAGAAACTTCATTTTCTTGTTACGATGATTCTCCACTTCACTCTGAAATTCTTCGAACTTTTCAAATGTTTTAAACTTTTGTTTCATTAAGTAGATATACCCATATCTGCTTAAATCATCTATGATGGTTAGAAAATAACGATACCCGCCACGTGCCTCAACACTCATCGGACCGCATACATCTATATGCATTATTTATGATAAGTCATTGGATCGCTCCATCGTTCTGGAGAATGGAGTTTTAGTCATTTTTCCCATGAGGCATGGTTCGCAAGTATCAAATGATTCATAATCATGTGATTCCAAAAGCCCATCTGCATGGAGTTTCTTCTTGCGCTTTACACCAATATGACCTAAACGACAGCGCCACAAATATTTTGCACTATCATTATCAACTTTGCATCTTTTGGCATCAATATTATGAAAATGTGTATCACCAAAATCAAGATTCAACAGAAATAGACTACTCTTCAAGGGTGCATTACCATAAAAGAATTACTCATATTAGAACAACCATTATTCTCTGATTTAAATGAATAACTGTCTCGCACTAAACAACGTTAGCAGCAATAAAAATTATTCAGGTCTAAACCTAACGCCAAAGGTAGATCTAGAGGTAGCGTGCCGACAGTGATCACATCAACCTTGGAACCATTCCCAACGCGCATAGTCACCTCGTCCTTAACCAATCTTTGTTTAGTCTGTAGCCTCTATTTCAAGTTACAAATATGAGCAACCGAACCAGTATCAAATACCCAGGCGCTACTACGAGCATTATTAAGGTACACATCATTAACATGTATATCAGATATACCTTTGTTCACTTTGCCATCCTTCTTATCCGCCAAATACTTGGGGCAATTCCGCTTCCAATGACCAGTCCCTTTGCAGTAGAAGCACTCAGTTTTAGGCTTGGGTCCAGCTCTGGGCTTCTTCCCGGGAGTGGCAACTTTCTTTCCATTCTTCTCGAAGTTCCCTTTCTTTCCCTTGCCCTCTTTCTTGAAACTAGTGGTCTTGTTAACCATCAACACTTGATGCTCCTTCTTGATTTCTACCTCCACGACTTTAAGCATTGCGAAGAGCTCGGGAATGGTTTTGTTCATCCCTTGCATATTAAAGTTCATCACGAAGCCTTTGTAGCTTGGTCGCAGTGATTGAAGAACTCTGTCAAGGATACAATCAACTAGAAGATCAACTCCCAGATGAGTCCAGTGATTATAATACCCAGATATTTTGAGTATGTGTTCACTGTCAGAACTGTTCTCCCCCATCTTGCAGCTATATAACTTGTTGGAGACTTCATATCTCTCAGCTCGGGCATTTGCTTGAAATATTAACTTCAACTCTTGGAACATCTCATATGCTCCATGATGTTCAACACATCTTTGAAGTCCCTACTATAAGCCGTAAAGCATGGCACACTGAACAATCGAGTAGCATCCAATCGAGCTTGCCAGACGTTCAAAACATCAGCATCTGCTCCTGCACCAGTGTCACGCCCAATATGCGACCCTATCCAAAAGGAACTCAAAGGTCCCACCAAGGATAGACCCACATATTGAAACGCTTTTGCAAGGTGGATATCATTACATCAACATTACATAATAGATGGGGATACATACATAAGGCATACAATGCCACATGAGTACAACATCACAATACATAAGAGCATCATCCGACTACGGATGAATCACAAACAGAAACTCAAACGACATCCACCCTGCTAGCCCAGGCTGCCGACCTGGAACCTGTCCCCTGATCGAAGAAGAAGCAGAAGAAGAACTCAACGCAAGCAAGCATCACTCTCGCGTCATGATCATCGCATGAACCTGTACCTGCAACTGTTGTTGTAGTAATCTGTGAGCCACGAGGACTCAGCAATCCCATTACCATGGGTATCAAGACTAGCAAAGCTTAATGGGAAAGGAAGGGGTAAAGTGGTGAGGTTGCAGCAGCGACTAAGCATATATGGTGGCTAACATACGCAAATAAGAGCGAGAAGAGAGCAAGCGGGACGGTCGTGAAACTAGCAATGATCAAGAAGTGATCCTGAACTCCTACTTACGTCAAATATAACCCAGAAACCGTGTTCACTTTCCGGACTCCACCGACAAGAGACCATCATGGCTACACATGCGGTTGAAGCGTTTTTAATTCGGATCTTGTGTCAAGTTATCTACAACCGGACATTAACAAATTCCCATCTGCCTATAACCGCAGGCATGGCTTTCAAAAGATTATACCCTGCAGGGGTGTCCCAACTTATCCCATGACAAGCTCTCGCGATCAACGAAGGAATAGACCTTCTCCCAGGAAGACCCGATCAGACACGGAATCCCGGTTTACAAGACATTTCGACAATTGTAAAACAAGACCAGCAAAGCCTCCCGCTGTGCCGACAAATCCCGATAGGAGCTGCACATATCTCGTTCTCAGGGCACACCGGATTGTCCAAACTTCCGGTAGGCCAGCCCAGAGTTGCCCCTGGTGGCTACCGGCGGTTGACAGGTTGGACCAACACTCACGACGAGCACTGGCCCGGGGGGGGATAAAATAAAGATGACCCTCGAGAGCGCGACTCTCAAGGGAAAAAGGGCTAGGTGAGGCAAATGGTAAAACCAAGGTTGGGCCTTGCTGGTGGAGTTTTATTCAAAGCGAACTGTCAAGGGGGTCCCATAAATCACCCGACCGTGTAAGGAACGCAAAATCCGGGAATATAACACCGGTATGACGGAAACTAGGGCGGCAAGAGTGGAACAAAACACCAGGCAAAAGGCCGAGTCTTCCACCCTTTACCAAGTATATAGATGCATTAATAATATAAGAGATATTGTGATATCCCAACAAAATCCTGTCCACCATGGAGAAATCTTCAACTTCACCTGCAACTAGCAATGCTATAAGAGGGGCTGAGCAAAAGCGGTAACATAGCCAAGCAACGGTTTTCATAGGAAAGGTGTCAAAGGTTAGAGGTTCATGGCAATTTAGGATGGCTTGATAAACAGGTAATAGGTAGCGCAGCATAGCGATAGAACGAAGCAACTAGCATAGCAATGATAGTAATGAGATTCAGGGTAGCGGTTATCTTGCTTGAAATCCCGCAAGGAAGAAGAACGAGTCCATGAAGAAGACGAACGGATGAATCCGAACCAAGCGTAGACGAACGAATCCTCACGATCGCAACGAAACAGGAACTATCAAAAAGAAGCACACAGCAAGGTAAACACACCACACATAGACAAGACATGATGCCCAACAAGCATGATGCATGACCAATCTAGATGAAGCTACTCATGGCAAAAGATGATGCAAACAAGAGCAACACAATAAGGCAAGTTTAAATGAGGCCGGGAACAACATATAACAATTTCGGTAAGTCCTCATATGCAAATTTCGAAGTTGGTCCAGATCTGAATAAACCTTATGTTCAAGTTGTTAAACATCAAGTTAAGATGCACAAGGATGATCCACACGAGATTCTAGTCAAGTTACATATAAAGTTCACTTAGTTCGGAGCTACGGCCTAGAAGATATGAGCAAAACAAGTCAAACATGGCATAGATGCAAAATGCACCCAAACATCAAGCAAAAACCTCAAAACAAGTATGCAACATGATAATATGAAGATACATGCAATTCTAAGCAAGTTTCATATAGAGCACACTCAATACGGAGCAACGGTTCAACACATGCACACTATATAAGTTTAAAGGACAAGCTGTCCAAAACAGCAACTAGGCATATTGCAAGCATCAAAACAACAAGCTACAACATCTCAACATGAAAACAAAATACATGGGCATGATGTACAGGTAAAGCATAACAAAACATGAACACTGAACTATCTCTAGAAATCACTAGAACATGCTCAAACACACATGGTAAGATTGCAAGTAATACCAATTTCAGACTTTGTAGAAAATAACATCACGATGCAATGTTCAGAGCTATCAAACAACATGTTACAGGAACTTATCATGGCAAACAAAGGCATGGCATGAATCTAATAATTGCATAGATCAAAAGTCCCTTACTTACCATAAGCCAAAAAGGATCAGAAAATATGATGGCACCCACGTAAACATAGTAAGTTATATTACAGATTCAAACATGGCAGAAACAGAATTATGGAGGCATGTAAATGAGCTTGTGCAAGTCACTACAGAGCAAAACATGGCATAGAAATGCAACCAACAGTAAGAAGACATATTTGTTAATCTAAGCATGGCAATAACAAGGTCATAGGGTGCATGGAACACTAGGAACAACCATGGTAACAACTGAACTTAATGTTAACAGGCTGACAGCAACATTATGAAGCAACTTTGGAGCAAGATATGCACAAGCTACAGCAAGCTATAAATGCTACCAAGGGCATGGAGGGATATAGGATGACATGTAGATCAAAACATGTTTATAGAACATCTCCAGATTATGCATAGAATGACTAGTAGCAACATGTTTATATAGCATCACGAAATAACAGATTCAGCCTAGCAAAACAGCAACATCCTGTACACTACTTAACAAGATCGATTCACTCACCACAAGTCCTTGCATGACAAGATAAGCATATCATCATCAAGAAGACATGTTTCTGAAACAAACCAAGTCAAGAACAAGTTCATAGCATGCAAGGATCAACTATAGCAAGCTTGGCTAAATTGAATAACAAGTAAACAATCTGCCAGCAAACATTTCGAAGCAAAAGTAGAGCACGGAAATGACATGCTAGACTACTCCATAATTACCAACAAGGCCATGAATGGATATACAACAACCTCATGTTTAAAACACCCTTACGGAAGTATCTCAAAATATGCATGGATCTCTCTGTAGCAACAAGTTTACATGGCATGAAAATAACAGCAGAACAGGGACTAAAATCAACAACATCACGATGCCTAGTTAGCATGCTTGTGCTAGTCACCACATTGATCACAAAAATACATGGTAAGCACCTCTGTAAATAAGACATAGCATAGTTCAAAACACATGTAGACATCAACCTCATAGGATGCACACATCAATCATGGCAAAAATGACAAATGAGCTCGTTCTAATAACAGACAGCAGAAAACATCATGAAGCACTCTTACAACGATGATTCAGGCATCAAGAGGACCTCAAATGAATATGATGCAATGGAATGAAGTGATTTACTCGTTGAGACGAACAATTTGACATATCACACGCATGAAACAAAGCTACGGATGCAGAGATACAGCATGTTTAACATGGCATGAAAATGACAAAAACTGGGACTTCGACGAATTTCGGGGAGGGGAAAGTCAACCTTCGGGATTTCAGATCCAGATCGGGGCGCGGTTCCCGAGGTTCACCGGATCCTTGCCGAAGTAGATGCCGGAGAGGAGGGCGACGCCGGAGGCGGGCGGATCCGGCCGGGGAAGGGGCGGAGGAGGCCGGAGCGGCACCGGCGAAGAAGAGGCGGCGGGCGGCGGCGGAGCGCGCCGGCCGGAGGGCGTGGGCGACAGGCGCAGGCGGCGGCCGGCCGGGCCTGCGCAGGGGCGAGGCGGCCCGGGCAACCGCGGCGGGTGGCGGCGGCTGGGCCCGCGGGGGCCGGGAGCGGGCCTCGGTGGGCCGGCGGCGGGGCGCGGTGGAACAGGGCCACGTGGCGCGGCGCCAGTGGCTGCGGGGAGGCGGCGGCGGACGCGTCCGGTGGCGGCGGGGGCGATTTTTAGGGTTTGGACTGCGGAAATTTCGGGGGAGGCCACATATTTATAGGTAGAGGGAGCTAGGAGAGTCCAAATGGGGAGCGGTTTTCACCCACACGATCGTGATCGAACGACCGAGAGCATGGAGGGGAGTTAGATGGGTTTTGGGCCACTTTGGAAGGGGTGTTGGGCTGCAAAGAGAGAGGGGCTTTACGGTTACCCGGTTAACCGTTGGAGTATCAAACGACCTCCAAATGGCACGAAACTTGACAGGCGGTCTAGCGGTGCTATACCAAGGCCGCTTGGCAAGACTCGGTCCATTCCGAGAAAGTTCAACACTCGCACACAACGAGAGACAAAAGGGGAATGCTGGAGGGCATAGGAGCGCCGGATTGCAAAACGGACAACGGGGAAAAGGCTCGGTTGCATGAGACGAACACGTATGCAAAATGAAATGCACATGATGACATGATAAAATGCAACACGCAAGCAAATGACATGGCAACAATGATGAATAACTAGCAGACACCTGGCGCATCGTATCCGGGGCATTACAACTAGGCCTTTCACCTAGCAGTGCATCAAGGCCATAATTCTCATGTGCAACAATGAGGATAATACTCAAGTTATGGACCCAGTCTGTGTAGTTGCTGCCATCATCTTTCAACTTATCTTTCTCTAGGAGTGCGTTAAAATTCAGGGGAATGGTAGCACGGCCATTGATCTACAACATAGATGTGCAAATACTATCAGGACTAAGTTCTTGATAAATTAAGTTCAATTAATCAAATTACTTAAGAACTCCCACTTAAATAGACATCCCTCAAGTCATCTAAGTGATATGTGATCCAAATCAACTAACCCATGTCTGATCATCACGTGAGATGGGTGTCGGTGTCAAAACCGGCGGATCTCGGGTAGGGGGTCCCAAACTGTGCGTCTAAGGCTAATGGTAACAAGAGGCAGGGGACACGATGTTTTACCCAGGTTCGGGCCCTCTCGATGCAGGTAATACCCTACTTCCTGCTTGATTGTTCTTGATGATATGAGTATTACAAGAGTTGATCTACCACGAGATCGTAGAGGCTAAACCCTAGAAGCTAGCCTATGATTATGATAGTTGTTGTCCTACGGACTAAACCCTCTGGTTTAGATAGACACCGTAGGGGGCTAGGGTTACACAGATTCGGTTACAAAGAAGGAGATCTATATATCCGAATTGCCAAGCTTGCCTTCCACGCAAAGGACAGTCCCATCCGGACACGGGACGAAGTCTTCAATCTTGTATCTTCATAGTCCAACAGTCCGGCCAAAGTATATAGTCCGGCTGTCCGAGGACCCCTTAATCCAGGATTCCCTCAGTAGCCCCTGAACCAGGCTTTCAATGACGATGAGTACAGCATGCAGACTGTCTCCGGCATTCCAAGGCGGGTTCCTTCTTTGAATACTCCATAGAAGATTTTGAACACAAGGATCGTGTCCGGCTCTGCAAAACAAATTCCACATACCACCATAGAGAGCACAATTTTACACAAATATAATCTTCTGACACCCTTTTATGACATCACTCCATGGTCTGGTCATTATTCGAACCGTTTTTCACAACCAGCTACTACATGTAATGTGAGGCAGTTCTATTGGCGTGTCTTGTCGAAGCAGAGATCGTGTCCCCCTAATCACGGGATTCTCATCAATACAGGTGTGGGTAACCCAACCATGTTTGTTTAATATGACTCCTCGATTTTTGGCAAGTCCCAAACGGTCACTCGGGGGACGCTTGATATTCGTCCTCTTTATAAAGGGGGCCAAGGCCTGTCTTTTTCTTCCCATGCTTGATCCTTTCCTTCCCCAACCTCGAGTCCCAACACCCAAGGCTTAAGATAAGCATTTCAAACCTTAAACTATGTCCGGATCCAATCTTCAAGGCCGGTGGATGGCCTCCTCCGTCATAGAGGAGGACGTCAAGAAACTTAGGGAGGCCAAGTATCTTACCGCCGAAATTCCGCATAGGATACCTGCTCAAGGGCAGGTCGTCCCCACTCCCGAACCCCACGAGAGTGTCATTTTTATCTCCCACTTTCTCTGAGGGCTAGGATTTAGCGTTGATACCTTCATGAGAGGGCTCATGTTCTACTATGGAATAGATTTCCACGATCTAGCTTCGGATTCCGTCCTTCACATCTCGTCATTTATCGTCGTGTATGAAGCCTTCCTCCGCATCACCCCCCACTTCGGCCTATGGCTCAAGACCTTCAATGTGAGGCCGAGGGTGATTGACGGGCATCATGCAGAGTGCGGAGGTGCTATTATAAGCAAAGGCGCCGACACCCCATGGCCAAAGGGTTCTTTCACAGAAACTTCTGACTTATGGCAGCGGGAGTGGTTTTATATCACAGCTCCCCGAGGTACAAAGCGGGTGGCTGATCCAGCGTTCCGCTCGGGCCCTCTGCCGCAACTGGCATCATGGGTCAACAAGGAGCTGGACTGGGGGCCGATTAATGACGTGCTGACATTGCAAAGCCGCATCCGAGACCTCCTCAAGAGGGATGTCAGTCTTGTCAAGATAATGCAAGTGATGCTGGTTTGTCGAGTCCTGCCCTGCCAACGTCGTCCTCTCCGTATGTGGGAGTTCAACCCGGAAGGACCGCGAACCGCTCAACAATTCTTCGGCCTGACGCTCAAAGAGATGTATGGGTCATTCTTCAGATCACGAATAAAGTGTCCGGACAGCACCGAGGATGCGGGTCCCAACTGCAACCGTCCGGATACCCAGGTAAGTACTTCTGCTACCGAACACACCATCTTTTATGTTTATTATAACATCATTCTTAAAAATTGCTCTCTGCCAGGACTGGCTAAGGAAGGCGGAGAGGATTAGGTGTCTGGCCCCTCTTCTCGAAGGCTCACCGGATCCTTTGTTGACCAAGATGCTTGAGCGCGCACCGTATAAGGTGCCATCAGGAGAAGACGGGGGGAGGAATAGAGAAGCCACAGGTGGGCCTCAGATTCTACACATCCAAATCGGAGGAGTAAGTGCCTCCGCGAAGGAGGATAATCAGGGAGGGGAATCTAAAATCCCCTCTCCTCAAGGTAAGAAAAGGGCTGCCTCTGAAGACTTGGAAACAGAGGCTTCCAAACGAGGGAAGAAACCCTCGCCAAGGGGCCCTGCCCCATGGGGCGTCCTTACTGCGCAGCGCCCGCAAGGGGGCCAACCCTCCACCGAACCATAAGTAAAAGAGTACTTTGGTAAACATATCCCGTTTTGTCTCTGAGGATAGTAACCGAAACATATTTGTTGCAGTCCGGCTCGTAGCCCTTCTCCACAGAGTTCGTCCTTGGGGGATCTTTCTCCGGAGATGATGGAGAGCGTAACGCCTCCCCCGGCCTCCCCGTCACATGGGGCGGACGACCCCGAGGTGTCGTTGTCGGTGTCAAAACCGGCGGATCTCGGGTAGGGGGTCCCGATCTGTGCGTCAAGGCTGATGGTAACAGGAAGCAAGGGACACAGATGTTTACCCAGGTTCAGGCCCTCTCGATGGAGGTACAACCCTACTTCCTGCTTGATTAATATTGATGATATGGGTAGTACAAGAGTAGATCTACCACGAGATCGTAGAGGCTAAACCCTAAGAGCTAGCCTATGATGGTATGATTGTAATTGTGATCGGCCTTCTAAGGACCAACCTCTCCGGTTCATATAGACACCGGAGAGGGCTAGGGTTTACATGGAGTCGGTTACAAGGAAGGAAATATAATATCCGGATCGCCAAGCTTGCCTTCCATGCAAAGGAGAGTCCCATACGGACACGGGCCGAAGTCTTGAGTCTTGTATCTTCACGCTTCAATAGTCCGGACGTTGTACACAGTCCGGCTGTCTAGATACCCCCTAATCCAGGACTCCCTCAGTAGCCCCTGAACCAGGCTTCAATGACGACGAGTCTGGCTCGCAGTATTGTCTTCAGCATTGCAAGGTGGGTTCCTCCTCCGAATACTCCAAAGTGGTTATCGAACACATAGACCAAGTCCGGATCTGCAAGACGATCTTCACATGGTATAGATCTGATTTGCTGGCAATCTTCATGTGTCGGGCCCTTGCCTCATTGCTTGGTCCAACGCGAACCGACGTTTCCCACCCCACAATGACTCATGTTACGAGGCAGTTTTATTGGCACGTCCCGTCGAGGCAGAGATCGTGTCCCTTTTATTACTGGATTTTTCATCAATATGAGCGTGCGTGACCCCATGACGGCCGTTGGCATTACCCCGTGTGTTTTTAGATAAGCCTCAAACGGTCACACCGGGGACTCTTGATATTTCCCTTCTTTATAAAGGGGTCGAGACCTACGCCTCTTTTTTCACCTTCATCGCGCCTTCTCGCACCTCGAGTTCTAACACTCAAAACCTAAGCTCCACTCCTCCGGAATCCTCCCATATGTCTGGACCTGACCCTCAGGGCTGGTGGGTGGCCTCCTCGATTGATGAGAAGGACATTGCAAAGCTTAGGGAGGTCAGATACCTGACTGCAGATATCCAACACAGGCTTCCTCTTCCAGGGCAGGTCATCCCTATGCCGGAGCCCAATGAGTGTGTTGTTTTCGTCCCACACTTCCTCCGCGGTTTGGGTTTCACCCTTGATCCCTTCGTGAGGGGGCTCATGTTCTGTTATGGGTTGGATTTTCAAGATCTGGCTCCGGACGCTATCCTCCAAATCTCGTCGTTCATTATCGTGTGCGAGGCTTTTCTCCACATCACCCTGCACTTCGGCTTATGGATCAAGACCTTTAATGTGAAGCCGAAGATGATCGGGGGGCGACATGTGGAGTGCGGAGGTGCCGTAATAAGCAGGAACGCCTACGCCCCTTGGCCGGAGGGTTCTTTTCCAGAAGTATCTGATGTATGGCAGTGGAGGTGGTTTTACGCTACGGCTCCAAGGGGCACAAAGTGGGTAGCCGCCCCTGAGTTCCGCTCGGGCCCTCCGTCACAGTTGGCATCCTGGACAGACTTAGGATGGAATTGGGGGCCCACAGGTGATGTACCAGTATTGCGGAACCGCATCTGGGAGCTTCTTGAGAGGGATATCAACCTTGTCAGCATAATGCAAGTGATGTTAATCCGGCGGATGTTGTCGTGCCAACGCCGGCCTCTCCGGATGTGGGAATTCAATCCGGAGGGTCCGCGGACTGTGAAGCTCTTCGGCTTGAACCCCGAAGAGATGTGCAAATTATTCTTCGGACAAAAAGTAGTATGTCCGGACACCACCGAGGATGCGGGCCTAAGCTGTAATCGCCTAGATACCCAAGTAAGTAGCCTCGATACCAGACACCCTGTTTTTTATTTATCATGACTGTTTGTTATGACAATCATCGCGTCTAGGAATGCTCAGCAAGGCGGAGAGGATTAGGTGTCCGGCACCGCTTCCCGAAGGCTCGCCCTTCCCCACTATGGCCAAGATACTTGACCGGGTACTCAGCAGAATCCCCTCGGGGAAAGACAAGGGGAGGGATGAAGAATCCGAATCCCACACGCTACGCATTCGGACCGGGGGAATTGTTACCTCCCCCAAGGAGGATAGTCGGGGAGGAGAGGCTAAGGCCTCCTCCCCACGTGGGAAGAAGAGGGCCGCCTCCGTAGATTTGGAGGCGGAGATGCCCAAATTAGGGAAAAAGACATCCCCAAGGGGCCTCACCCCAACGGGCACCCTCACCGCACCATGCCCTCCGACGGGCCAGCCCTCCACCGAGTTGTAAGTTAATCTACAATCCGAAGGTACTGTGTTTCTCCTCGGTCGGTAACCAGGATTCAAATTTTTGCAGTCCGGCCAGCAGCTCTTCTCAACAGAGTTCGTCTTTGGGGGACCTTCCTCCGGAGAAGATGGAGTGCCAGACCCCACCCCCTTCTCCGACTCATGAAGCGGGCGACGCCGAGTTGTCGTCACGAAGGGGTCCAGATCTGCCGAAGCCAACAGTCAATTCGTCAGCCGCCCTACACCCGGAGCACTTGGCTACCACGGGGGGCGATGGGAAGAGTCCGGCATAGTTTGATGTCCGGCCGGATGTACTAACGGGCTTGCTGGAGCGAGCTGCGCTCTCGGAGGAGCACCGCTCATTAATGAGCGTGATGCTTAAGAAGATTTCATCTGCTACAAGCGGTTTGAATGAAGCATTCACAAGCCTGCTTAGAGGCTTTGTGGTATGTAATGGAGAATCCACTATTTCTTTAGTTGTGAGGCACTCGGTAGGTGTGCTCCATATAGATAGTAGCCCCTGAGACTCTGGTTGTATGCCCTAGGCAGAAAATGGAAGATCATAAACCCATGATTTATGTTGTTAATATGTGCAGCTACCTGTGGGTCCGGCCGCCGGCCCATCCGTTGAAGTTGCCGAACTGATGAGGCAGATCGGGTCGATTGATGCCGATATCACTCTGATGAATGAGCGGCTGGATAAATCACAAGGTATGTGTCCTGTCCTTCCATTGCATAGGAAAATATTAAGGTGGCACATATTAATGTAATATGTTCGGACTGCATATGGTGCTGCTGCCGTGGAGGCCCTGAGGGCGGAACTTGCTCTGGCCAAGGAACAGGCTCGGGTGAGCTATGCGGCCGCCCTAAAGGCGGCCGAGGAATTGAGATCCGAACAGGCTGCTCATCGCCGAAGCGAGGAAAAGATAGCCTAAATGGCTATCGAGTTAAAAAATGCCGCTGACCGTTATGAGCTCCTGCAAAAGGAGCATGAGAATAAATCGGCTGACCTGAGCAAGGCACTTAATGCCACCAAGGAAATACGGACCGAGCTCAGAGGTGCGCGGGAGGAGCTTCAACAGGCCGGTAAAATAGCGGCTGGAGGCTCCTATTTGCTGCAGACGAAGTTCTTCGATCCGAAGTACGCTCCCCTGGATGGACGCTGGAGTTGGGCAGACGCCTACGCAGACCTGGCGAAGAGTACGACTGATGTTGTGGATTTCTTGAAAGATCAGGGTGAGAAGGAGGTGGACAAGCTTTTCTGGTCACAATTCAATGCTTCCACTTGCCCACTGCCGTTAAGTGATAAGATGGCTGCTGTAGCGGAGCTTCATAGGCTGTCCGGTCTTGCAATGCGGTCTGTAATAGACCATCTTTGGCCGAAGGGGCCTAAGACGGACAGTTGCTTTGGTTTGGTGCAACAGTTCCTTGGGGCCGTGCCTCGGATCGATGCCATGAGGCGGTCAGCATGCATAGAGGGTGCGCGGATGGCCCTTGCCCGCGTTAAAGCATATTGGACGATATGGATGCCACTATGATAGCGTCTCAGGATCCAGTGGGGGGCCAATATCCGGTCGGGCACTACTTGGCGCTGGTCACAGAGGGTGCCCGCCTGATAGAGGCGCAGTGCCCGAAGAATCTCCTATTTGAGTGACGATTAAAATCATTATAAAAACAATGTTTATTTTGATTATAAGGTTATATTTATAATGTTTGTCTGAAAATATGATTGTGTCCCCTGTGCGGCCGTATATATATCTGTGTGTGTGTGTGTGTGCGTAATCCGAAAGATAGCAGTCGTTGGCTTCAGCCCCCACACATACAATGCGGGGGTGCTCGCAAAAAAATGTGCTTAATCACTCTTTATCCAACATATTGGTCCGGCAAGGAGGTGATCGCACGTCGAACTAGGCAACCGGACTATATAGCTATAACACTTTCGCTTAGCCGCGGGATTCTAACATTGGGGCTACTATGTAGCCCCTGGTACCTTCGCGTGCATCCGAATACGGGCACATATGTACCTGGCTGGGAAATGGCCCTTCGTTAATGCGGAGGAATCCTAGAGATTCTAGTGAGTCGTCGAGTGGTTGACCAGTCTCTCGCTGTATCATGACAGTCAGTTTTTCGCTTTCTCTACTGAGGTGCTCATCCGGAATAACCAGGGCACAATCGCAGTAGTTCTCCTTTGGCCACCTTAGCCGATTATAACGGAACGTAAGGCGGAAAACCGAGGAGCCGGGCAAACCCAACATTTGACCAAAGACATGATTCGGAGCTGATGCATATAAGGCCAAACTCGTGACGCCGAACACTCCCGAAGGTATTCGGACTTTATAAAAGATGATGAGCTCAAGAATGCCCATTCATTATAAACCTTGTATTTCCAGGTATGTGCGTTAATCTGTCATGGTGAAATGCCAAAAACGGCAGTATCCTCTGTGGGTATGGAACCCATGGGATGGTTAAACAAACAAGAGGCAATAGAAAGGTTTACACAGGGGCTTAATCTAAAAAGAAACCTGTTGAACGGGGCCCTACTGCACATCTGCGCCTTTGCCTCTGTTGTGCCGCCTCGTGGAAGGGTATCGCGCAAGCATTGTATGCGGAAAAGGGCAACTCATAGGAGAGTGCAACGTAAGTATGCGATGGATAGTAAACATGTAAGATGCTGGCCTGCCAATAAGGTTGAGCCAAGTGTGGGGCTTTATTATTAGCCTCTGGTGTCCACTAGAGGATTACATATACAGTGCCCTGGTTTGATACGGGCTGCCAGACTCGTCTAACCATGTCCGTGGTCTTAACGACCCGTCATATTTTTGTTAGAGGGCGCTTATAGTCCGGCCGCTAGGGCTGTCGCGTATTCATCTATGCGCGAAGAGCGCTCTGTTATTCCGCTAATGGTGATGACGCCGCATGGACCGGGCATCTTAAGTGTAAGGTAGCCATAGTGTGGCAATGCGTTGAAGCAGGCGAAGGCCGTTCTTCCAAGCAATGCTTGATAGCTGCTTTGGAAGGGTGCGATGATGAAGACTAGTTCTTCGCTTTTGGAGTTGCCTAGAGAGCCGAATGTTACCTCCAGTATGACGGAGCCCCTGCTGTAGGTTTCAACGCCTGGTATCACCCCTTCAAAGGTGGTGTTAATGTTGCTGATTCTAGATGAGTCTATCCCCATCCTGTGGACAGTGTCCTCATATATTAAACTGAGACTGCTGCCGCCATCCATGAGGACGTGAGTGAGATGGTATCCGTCGATTATTGGGTCAAGCACCAAGCTGTTTGATCCTTCGTGCTGAATACTAGTTCGGCCGTCCAGGCAATCAAAAGTGATAGAACAAGACATCCAGTAGTTAGGTGTGGGTACGATGGGCTCTATATCGCGCGCGCCTTTATGGGCGCGTTCATGCCTTCCCAAGGATGTGCGAGTCGTGTGGATCATGTTCACTTTTTAACCTCTGGCGGGAATTTTTTCTGTCCCCCAGTGTTTAGCTGGCGAGGTTCATCCTCGCCTTCACTTGATATTTCCCTTTCCTTGTGTTCGGCGTTTCGTTTGCCGGCCTGCTTGAAGACCCAACACTCTTTGTGCATGTGGTTCGCAGGTTTGTCGGGGGTGCCCTGGATTTGGCATAGTCTGTCCAGAACTCTGTTCAGACCGGACGGTCCTTCTTTACTGCCTTTAGATTGCTTATTTTACTGGTTAGGTCGAGAGCCCCTGAATCTGGCATTAACCATTGTGTTGTCCGGTCTCTCTTCCTTATTTTGGCGTTTGTTTTTATTACACCGTGGCTTCCCGCTGCCATCCCTTATTTCGGATGTGCTGGGGTCGCTGGTGCCTTTACGGGCTAGCCAGCTATCTTCACCCGTGCAAAAGCGGGTCATAAGGCTTGTTAGGGCTGCCATTGTCCTAGGCTTTTCTTGGCCGAGGTGTCTGGCGAGCCACTCGTCACGGATGCTATGTTTGAATGCCGCTAGGGCTTCGACATCCGGACAATCAACAATTTGATTCTTCTTAGTGAGGAATCTGTTCCAAAGCTTGCGGGCGGACTCTCCGGGTTGTTGGATTATGTGACTTAAATCGTCAGCATCCAGAGGCCGGACATAAGTCCCTTGAAAATTGGCCCGAAAGCGTCCTCTAGTTCCTCCCAGCTCCCAATTGAATTTTCAGGGAGGCTTTTCAACCAGTTACGAGCTGGTCCCTTCAGTTTGAGGGGAAGGTATTTGATGGCGTGGAGGTCATCCCTGCGAGCCATGTGTATGTGCAGGATAAAGTCCTTGATCCAAACCCCTGGGTCTGTAGTTCCGTCGTATGCCTCTATGTTCACAGGTTTAAAGCCCTGCAGGAATTCGTGGTCCAATACTTCATCAATGAAGCATAGGGGGTGAGCAGCCCCTTTGTATCTGGATGCGTTGTGGCATGCCGTCGGCTGTTGTTGTGTTTGGTGTTTATTCGGAACTGGTGTCTGGTTGTCATAATTGTTTTGACGACCACAATCCCCCACCTAGGTGTGTCCTTTAGATCCATAGATTGACCTGGCTGTGCCAGCTTTCTTATCTAGGTGCTCACGTAGATCATGCGCGTCTTCGGTAGTTGATTTATTGCGGTTATGAAGTGGTACTTCGGGTCTCCTGGTCGTGTTACTTTTTGGTGGGACAGCCTCGTCGTCGAATTCTGGCAGTAGCTTATGTTTTGGGTAGCTCTTTGTGTGGCGATCGTCGTCATATCTTTCTTCAGTGTCTAGCACTTTATTCCATCTATGATTGAGCATTTCCTATGCGGCTTTAAGCCGTTGCTTCTGCCTCTTCAGACTTCTCGCTGTGGCCATGAGCTTCCTGCGAAGGTTCTCTCGTTCCACGCGTTCTTCCAGAATGATGAATGCGTCATCGTCTGGATTGTCTTCTTGTCCTAGGCCGGTTTGATGAACTCGTCCCTCTAGATCGTTGTCTTCGGGTGTCTGCTCTGAACTATGCTCGGCGTGACCTGGTTCATCCTGCTCCATCGCTGGTTCGGTTTGGTCGTTATTGCCTTCAGGGTTGACCGGAGTATCCATTCTTCTCGCGCTCTTGCTGATATTGTTACTGTTGCCGGATTTGGAACGGCGTCTATGCCGTCGCTTTGGTTTTTGCCCAGGGGTGTTATCTTCTGGATTGTCACCGTCGCCTTCCTTGGGCATATCTACCATGTATATGTCGTGTGACGAGGCGGGAATCCGGTACCCCATAGATTCTGAGTCTCCTCCTGCATCGCCATCCATATCGTCGATGCCTTCGGAGTCGAAGTCCAGCACGTCTGTTAAATCATCAACCGTGGCTATCAAGTGGGTGGTGGGTGGGTAACGAATTTCTTCATCGCCAGCTTCCCACTCGAGCCGGACATAGTTCGGCCCGGAATTCTCTGTCAAAGAGAGAATTATAAATGAGTTTAGTATGTCGCCAAAGGGCAAGTGCTGAAAGATGTCCGCCGTGGTAAACTCCATCACTGGAGCCCAACCAGGGTCGGCGGGCTCGGGGACGTGCGGACTGGAACCTACATCCCGATATGAATCCAGGGGTCTGGAGTCACAGGTTCCCTTAGAGGTGGGACCTATGTTCGGCTCCATCGCCAACGAGGGTATGGCCTGCGGGACAGGGTCCAGCCCTCCGTCCTTAGGCAACGCAACCTGCCCCGGATTTAGATCCGAGGCTTCTGCCGGGGTAATATCTCGAGCATCGTCTGACGGCAGGTCCAAGCCATGATCATCATAACTATTCGGCTCTCCTGACAAGATCTGCTCCATATGACCGAGCGGATCGGTCCTTAGTGTGAAGACGCCGAAAACGAAGATATGTCCGGCGTGGAAAGCCTCACCCTGGATAGCGTTGCTGATGGTGATTGAAGGAGCCATCAAGCCTTGTGGCGACGTCACAGAGGAACTCTCAATGAAAGCACCAATGTCGGTGTCAAAACAGGCGGATCTTGGGTAGGGGGTCCCGATTTGTGCGGCAAGGCTGATGGTAACAGGAAGAAAGGGACACAGATGTTTACCCAGGTTCGGGCCCTCTCAATGGAGGTAAAACCCTACTTCTTGCTTGATTAATATTGATGATATGGGTAGTACAAGAGTAGACCTACCATAAGATCATACAGGCTAAACCCTAAGAGCTGGCCTATGATGGTATGATTGTAATTGTGATCGGCCTCCTAAGGACCAACCTCTCCGGTTTATATAGACATCGGAGAGGGCTAGGTTTTACATGGAGTCGGTTACAAGGAAGGAAATATAATATCCGGATCGCCAAGCTTGCCTTCCAGGCAAAGGAGAGTCCCATCCGGACACGGGCTGAAGTCGTGAGTCTTGTATCTTTACGCTTCAATAGTCCAGACGTTGCACACAGTCCGGCTGTTCGGATACCCCCTAATCCAGGACTCCCTTAGTCGTCACGGAGGATTTCTCCCGATCCGCCGAGGCCAGAAGTTGACACTTCGGCTGCCCATGGTTTGGTCTATTCGGCTCCCCAGGATTATTATAGGAGGAGTCCGGGATTGTCCTGCGTATAGCCGGACACACTGATGGGTATGCTGGGGCCAGCGGCCATCTCAGAGACACATCATACCTTAATGGGTACGGTGATTGAGAGGATTTCATCCGCCAAAAGCGGATTGAATGAAGCCTTTACAAGTCTGCTGGGAGGCTTTGAGGTACGCAAAAATTGTATTTTCGATGGTACCGCACATGCTAGGTGTGCTCTATATAGATAGTAGCCCCTGAGAATCTGGTTGCCATCAACGTGGCGAATAGAGGATCATAATCTCTGGTAATAAGCACGCTCCTTTATGTGCAGGTGGCTAAGGGTCCGGCGGCTGACCGGACTACTGATTTTGCCGAACTCAAGCGGCAGCTGGACGTAGCGGATGCTGACATCGTGCTTGTTAACAAGCGGCTTGACGAGGCCCAGGGTATGTATGTTCGGCATGTTAGTAAATTGTAAGAGGAGCATTATGCTAGTATCTTATGACATATTGTGACTGCAGATGGGGCTGCTACCGTGGAGGCCCTTCGGGCGGAGCTTGCCCGCGCCAAGGAGAAAGCTCAAAGAAGTGATGCGGCCGCCCTGAAGGCGGTCGAAGAGTTAAGAGCCGAACAGGCTGCTCATCGCTGGAGCGAAGAAATGATAGCCCAGATGGCTACCGAGCTGAAAGATGCCACCAACCGCCGTGAGCTCCTTGAAAAGGAAAATTAAGCAAAATCGGCTGACTTGAAGAAGGCCCTGGAGACAGCCAAGGAAACCCGCTCTGAAATGAGAGGGATAAGGGAGGAGCTTCATGAGGCCGGAGATATCATGGCTGGGAAGCCCTATTTGTTGCGGATGAAGTTCGGAGATCCAAAGTAAGCCCCTCTGGATCAGTTGCGGAGTGCTGCGAACGTGTATGCGGACCTAGCAAAGAGTGATGCTGATGCGACCGAGTTTTACAAAGATTGGAAAGACCACAAGGCTGAAAGGTTATTCTGGTCGCAGTTCAGTGCCCCGGCGCGTCCACTGTCGTTAAATGAAAAGATGGCCGCATGGGCCTAAATCCACAGGTTGTCCGGGCTAGCTATGAGGTCTGTCGTGCATTATCTTTGGCCACGTGGACCAAGGCCGGACAACTATTTTGGATTGGTGCAACAATTCCTTGGTGCTGTGTCGCATATCGATGCTGTGAAGAGGTCGGCATGCATAGAGGGTGCACGGATGGCTCTTGCCCATGTTAAAACATACTCAACTGGGATGGAAACCACCGCTATTGCAACCCGGAGTGCGGCGGAAGGCCAGGACCCGGTCGAGCACTATTTTGAAGAAGTCTTAGAAGGCGCCCGTTTAATAGAGGCTCAGTGCTCGAAGAGTGCCATATTCGAGTGACATGTATCTCGATTGTAAATACAATGCTTTTTTGATTTTAAGGGCTGTGTTTATACTTTTTTGCCCGAAAGTATTATAATGCCTCCTGTGCGGACGTTTATGTATGTATATAACCTGAAAGTTTGCAGTCGTCGGCTTCAGCCCCCACGCATATAATGCGGGGGAGTTCACGAAAACGCGTAGTCACACTTGATCCAACGTCTTGGTCCATTAAGGAGGTGATAGCGCGGTGAACCAGGCAATCAGACTATATAGCTTTAACACTTTCACTTAGCCATAGGAATTTGATGGTGGGGCTACTATATAGCCCCTGGTACTTTCGCGTTTGTCCGGATATGGTGTGCGTATGTACATGACCGGGAAACTGGTCCTTCGTTAATGCGGAGGAATCGCAAAGATTCCGCTGGGTCATCGAGTGGTTGACCAGTCTCGCGTTGTATCATGACAGTCAGTTTTCGGCTTTCTCTACTGAGGTGCTCAACAAGATGAACCAGGGCACGATCGCAGTAGTTCTCCCGGTGCCGCCTTAACCGATTGAGCGGAACGTAAGGTAGCAAAACACGGGAGCCGGGCAAACCCAACATTTGACCAAAGACATGATTTGGAGCTGATGCATATAAGGCCAAACTCGCGATGCCGAACACTCCCTAAGGTATTCGGACTTTATAATATGTACTGGGCTGAATAACGCCCTTGATAATGAGCCCTGATTTTCCAGGTATGAGCGATAATCTGGTGTGACAAAAATGTCGAAAACGCCAGTATCCCTCCCGATTGTATAAGATTTCCGGAGGGGAAACAACAACAAGAGACATTAAAAAGGTTTACACAGGGTCTTAATCTAAAAAGAAACCTTTGAGCGGGGCCCTGCTGCACGTCTGTGCCTTTATCTCCGTTGTGCCGTATCCTTGAAGGGTGTAGCATGGTGATCATCTGTAAAAAGGAAAAACATAGGTGAAAGACTTCGTGCGAGGAGTTCGTTAATCTGAATGAACCATGAAAATGCAATATGTTATTGTATTAATAGGGTCGAGCCAAAAGTATGGGCTTCTTTTTTTTTGTGAGCAGCCCCTAGCATCTTTTATGGGGAAATCCCAACTGGGCTATCATGGAATTGTCATGTCAGATGTCCTAGTGAAAGGACTTAGTCGTGGAGCCATCGCAACTAGGAAGCTTGAAGGGGTTAATTAGGACAAGAGACACGAGAGGTTTATACTAGTTCGGCCCCTTACGTTGAAGGTAAAAGCCCACGTCTAGTTGTGATTGGAATTATGTATGTCTCGATAACCAGGAAGCATAATCGCTTGACCTAGCTCTCGAGAAGTTGTTTCGTGGCCTGAACCACCGCTGGGTCGTCCCCTTATATACTGAGGTCGACGCCCAGCGGCTCTACAGAGTCCCGGCCGGCTTATAGATTGTATCGGGCTCGGTCTCTTAATCTTTCTTGCCTTACAATACAAGTTACATGATCAAGGCGGTTTAACACTATGGGCCTTAAGTCACCTCTCAGCCGTTGGGCCTTTACTAAGCCGCCGTCTTCTAGCTTGAGCTTCTGTCTTCAAGAATGCTAGTAAGTATAACCCGGCTCCTTTTGGCGGGTCATACTAATTGTTATATCTCCAACATTAGGCCCAAACTGATTTGAACTAGTTCATGTCAGTCTTTAATATTTAAGAAAAAGTTCCCCGCCTCGTATTTAAGAAGATTCATGTAACCCGCCATGATGTCATCCTTCAAATTTGTGGTAACCCGCCATGACGTCACCTGTCATAAATGTATGCTTTGTCCAACACATCTCAATGGATCTCTGTCTTAATGATCATCCGAAATCGAGGCGCCTTTGTAGTTGAATAATTATATTTTCCAGCCTCCTCGTTTTTTGTGCCCACTCCACAAGTTTCTCCTTATAAATAGACCCGACTAGGTCTTTCTTCATTCTTCCCTTTCCTCATCTTCTTCCTCTCGCCTCTACTATCACTCGAGCTCCGCCGCTGCTGCAGCGCACCTTCGTCCCCATCGACTTTGGCCGTTGCATCAACCTGAATCCGTCTAGAGAGCGGCGGTGCTCCTCGGCAATAGATCTACTGCTGTAAGTTTTCCCCTTTCTGCATCTTACATCCATGCTAGGGTTAGTGAGTTCCTCTGTACAGTTCATAGTTCATCTCAGTTCTTCATGTTTATTCTGCCATGGCTTATTTTGATCCAATAGTAGTATAGATCTCATGCGGTAGCTGTTCTGCATCCATTTTAGGCACTAGCAAATCATTTTCTTTTTAAAGAATCCTCATTAGAACGCATGAACTCCTCTGTACCATGTTTCTAGGTCTAGAAATATTTCTTTTCTAGACATTTGTTTGATCCAAAATAATTACCGCAAACTGTGAAACTTGTTTGTCCTACACTTAGGAAAAATCCATATGTTGTTAAACTTGCTAGTCATGGTGGATCTGACTGCCGGCTTAAGAAAATGATAATCTGAATCCTCCCCTGTTAGTTGAAACAACATTTATGGCTTTAAAACACTTATGGCGGCTTACATAACCTAGATAGAAATATCCTTATACCATTAGGCCCCTTCATAAGTCGCCATAGTTCATTCCAGCAATATTTTTCCTGCTCAGCTTAAATTTGAACCGTCCTTATTTACCTTGCATTTAGGCTTTCAAATATAATGGCGCCCAAGGCACCTACCACTTGCAATTGGGTGAAATCCATTGTCACTAACAGCACTTTAGATGACTTCATCAAAACCGGCTATCTGCCCAAGAAAGAAGTCATGCCTTACCGTGCTCCTCACCCGGACGAACAAATCCCTCAGCCCAAATACGGAGAGGTGGTTGTATTTACTAATCATATGAACTGGGGTTTTACTCCTCCCGGTTCAAAAAATTTCAGAGACGTGCTGAAGATTTTTGACCTTCGCCCACAAGACATTGGACCCAATTCTGTGTCTAACATCTGCAACTTCCAAGTGTTCAACAAAGTTTATCTTGGTGAAGAACCAAACTTGCTACTTTTCAGAGAGCTATTCTATTTGAACCGCCAGACAGAGTGTGCCAGCTGTCAGAGCTTGGTACTTGGTGGGATTTCAATTCAGCGCCGCAGGGATGCACTTTTCCCCTATGCCAACCCGCCAGGCCATCCAAAATATTGGAACATGACGTGGTTCTACTGCAAGGACACCTCTCCGGCTGATGAGAATCCTCTGCCCGACTTTCGTGCCCTCCAGCTTGACACCAATCATCACTTTCCCGACAAGATTACCGCCGCAGAACGCAGATCCCTCTCTCCTACTATAGCCAAGATTAAAGCTCTGTTGGGGAATGGGTTGACGGGCATTGACCTGGTTCGAGTCTGGCTTGCCTGGCGGGTTATTCCATTAAGCCGCCGCACCGTCTTAATGTGTGAATACACTGGCGCCAAGAATGACCCCCTGTGCCATAGCCCTGACGACTTACCTGCTCATGTTGTTGATGACATGACCAAATCTCTTCTCAACGAGAGTCTGGCGGATTGTGGCAGAGTGGGTCTAGCCCCGTTCTGCAAAGACAACCCGGCTCCAAAGGTAAAAAAATACCCATGTAAAAATATTTACCTTATTTTCTTAATGCTTCATCCATATTCATAATATGCTTAATCCTTGCAGGCGGGTGACAAATTTTGGAAAGTTAAATATGATCATGAAGCGGCTAAGAAAGCCAGGAAAGAAAAGAGAGCCGCCAAGAAAGAAGTTGCCCAAAGGAAGGGCAAGAAAGCTACTGCTTCCGATTTGCTTCGGCTGTCAGACTCTTCCGAGTCAGAGGTAGCCCTTGACTCCCTTGGCTTATTCTATAATTATCTTATTGACACTGATCATCAGCAGGAGGACACTGGGACAAGTCGTAGCAAGGCTGATGAGGTAACTATCCTTTCCTCCGACTCCGAGCCTTTGCCAAGACAGAAAATCTGCAGAGTGACCCGGAAAGTAAGATTTTCTCATCCTCTAGCTCATCACGATCCTGAATTTCTTTTGAAGCGGCAAATTCATGAGAGCCGGAGGCAGACCCGGACCAGCAAGGACGCGGAGCTCTCCTCCGGCTTACCAAATACTATGAGGAAACGCCGAAACGAGGTTATCTCTATTTTAACTAAATTCTATCCCTTGGCGGGTCTCTTTCGTCAACCACTCAATTCCTCTGACTCGGATTATCAGGATACTTCTCCTCCTTCCGGCGAGTCATTGCAGTCTAATCTGCCGACTTTCAAGACTGCACCAAGGTATAATAAACCATTTACTTTTGCAGCTACTATAATCTTCTTGCTTCTGTGTTAGTCTATTTATCTGAATGCAGTGGTCAAGCTAAACCCAACAAGAGGGTTAGAAAGAATAAACCGGCTGATGAAAGAGTGGCCACTGATGAACTGGCTCTGGAAACAACCGTACCAGAGTTAAGTACTCATGAGCCACCACCAGAACCAGCACAAGATGTGTCACCTCCTAGTGACTTGCCCACTGACCAAGGTGCTTCCGGATCAGAAAATCCTCAACCTCCAAGCCTAACTCGGACGGCTGATCCTTCCAATACTGATGTCGAGATCACCGGAACTGGTCATACTGACCCGGGGAGGCCAACCGTGCTAGCCAAATGCCCCGCCAAGGAAGAACTTCTGGATCAGCGCCGAGTCAAGATGGATGTCACCAATTATACTCATATGAGTATTGGAGATGTCTTCTTTGGCTATATGAGCCAAGTGCACAACAGCCGGAATCTTGAAATTGATGTGGTGAAGCAGATACATCATAAATTCGAGGTATAACCCGTTTTGTCTTTTGTTCCTTATCCTTCAGTATGTTAGCCCCCAAGTCTGCTGCTTAAGATACTTATGTTGCAGACTTAGAAACAAATTTTGACAACATCACAAAAGAATAAAACTCCATCTTACCATGTAGTCCCCAAGGGGCGGCTTAACCAATATGGTTGAGCCGGCTCCTTATAGAGAAACTCTTATAGGTCTTTAAACAACAATATGCATTAGCCCCCAAGTGCCAAGTGTTATTGTTTACAAAATGCTTGGGACTTACTCATATGAATCACCGTATAATGAACCGTTGTAGAACAGAAAAAACTCTGCAAGACATTATCCCCCAAGTGCCAAGTATTATTGCTAGCAAAGTACTTGGGACTTTGAATACTGCATAAAGAACTTACTTGATTTTATATTTGCACAGGCTACCACCAGTCAACTCGAATCGGAGGTGACCAATTTGAAGAGCCGCCTTGAATTCCAAGAGTTAGAACTTGAGAAGGCCAACAGTAAGTTCGAGTTCAGTGTTTCTGAACAGGATAAACTTAAAAAAGAGTTTGAAACTGAAAAGAAAGCCTGGGCGGATGAGAAGACCGCATTGATAAGCCGGGCTGAAAAAGCAGAAACAACTCTTGAAGAAGTCACTGGAGAGTTGTCCAGGTTGAAGCGCCATATTTCCCAAATGGTCGCAACCATCTTCGGTAAGTTGCCTTGCCATTGTATTTATGTCTTAAGCCGTGCAATAGAGTATGTGCTAGAATTTCACTTTTCTGAGTATGCTTTGTGCAGGCCCCAGAAGTGCAAATTTGAACCACAACATGCTGACAAAGCTGAAAGCTGTGTATACCTTGGTGGAACAGTTGTACACTGGGTCACAATGCACTCTTGCTTTGGTGGCCTTATCCAATGAGGTTCCAACCCTCCTGCCCTGGGTCTTGTGTAAGCTTTCAACTCTTTCGCAGCGGATCAATGAGTTAAGACGGTCAGCTGCAAGAGCCAGAGCCATAAATTCTCTAAGCCGGGCTAAGGCCTGGCTACCTGAACTAGACCCGGAAGATAACGCCATTGGTTATCCAAGCCTCAAGGAAGATGCCACGTCGTTTGAAGAGGCTGATTTCCTTGCCTGTGTCCAAGAGGTGCGCCCCGTGGCGACTCTGATAGCCGCGGAAGTAGATTATACCAAGTACCATGCGGGTTACGAAGAACAAAATCGAAGGATTCCAACACCTGAATATTACGTGACCAGTCTGATTCCCCCAATTCGTAAGCATACCTTTGCTCCTGAAGTTGACCCGGCTGGTCTTGTTGATGATGAAGCAGAATTTGAAGCCTTAAAGAACATTGACTGGTCATTATCAACCTTCTAGGAAAAGGAGGACACAAGCGCGGAGAGGGCTAACCCGGACACTTCCGGCCAATCGTGACGGTGAAGCTGTCATGGCGACTCAGCACCTGGTGATTAAAAAACAATGCAAACTATTTGGACTTAATAAGTCATGTAATAGGGTAGAGATAACTCTGTTGTGGCAATGCCATCGTGCATGTCTTTGATGCGTAACATTTTTAAGCCGCCTTGTTATATTCATGCACACAGTTTGATCATTGTTGAAAAAATGTCCTACAAATAAGCTGCTAAGCCGGACAAAAATGTGATAAACATAGATTAGCTGGTTGATGAAAACACAACTATAATAAAAAAATTCCACTGGCTCCACCGGTTCATATTGTTGGGGAAAGTAATAATTTCAAAAAGATTCATACGCACACGCAAGATCATGGTGATGCATAGAAACAAGAGGAGAGAGTGTTGTCCATGTACCCTCGTAGACCGAAAGCGGAAGCGTTAAAACAACACGGTTGATGTAGTCGTACGTCTTCACGGCCCGACCGATCAAGCACCGAAACTACGGCACCTCTGAGTTCTAGCACACGTTCAGCTCGATGAAGTCCCTCGTACTCCGATCCAGCCGAGTGTCGAGGGAGAGTTCCGTCAGCACGACGGCGTGGTGACGATCTTGATGTTCTACCATCGCAGGGCTTCACCTAAGCACCGCTACAATATTATCAAGGAGAACTATGGTGGAGGGGGGCACCGCACACGGCTAAGATATCAAGAGATAAATTGTTGTGTCTATGGGGTGCCCCCTGCCCCCGTATATAAAGGAGCTAGGGGGGAGGCGGCCGGCCAAGGAGGAGGGCACGCCAAGGGGGGAGTCCTACTCCCACCGGGAGTAGGACTCCTCCTTTCCTAGTAGGAGTAGGAGAGAAGGAAGGGGAAGGGAGAAGGGAAGGAAGGAAGGGGTGCAGCCCCTCCCCCTAGTCCAATTCAGACTAGGCCTTGGGGGGCGTGTGGCCTGCCCTAGGCAACCCCCCTCTCTTTCCCGTATGGCCCAATAAGGCCCAATACTTCTCCCAGCGAATTCCCGTAACTCTCCGTACTCCGAAAAATACCCGAATCACTCGGAACCTTTCTGCAGTCCGAATATAATCGTCCAATATATAGATATTTATGTCTCGACCATTTCGAGACTCCTCGTCATGTCCCAGATCTCATCCGGGACTCCGAACTCCTTCGGTACATCAAAATACATAAACTCATAATAAAACTGTCATCAAAGCCTTAAGCGTGCGGACACTACGGGTTCGAGAACTATGTAGACATGACCGAAACTCGTTTCTGGTCAATAACCAATAGCGGAACCTGGATGCTCATATTGGCTCCCACATATTATACGAAGATCTTTATCGGTCAAACCGCATAACAACATACATTGTTCCCTTTGTCATCAGTACGTTAATTGCCCGAGATTCGATCGTCGGTATCCGAATACCTAGTTCAATCTCGTTACCGGCAAGTCTCTTTACTCGTTATGTAATGCATCATTCCATAACTAACTCATTAGCTACATTGCCTGCAAGGCTTATAATGATGTGCATTACCGAGAGGGCCCAGAGATACCTCTCTGACAATCGGAGTGACAAATCCTAATCTCGAAATACGCCAAATCAACAAGTACCTTCGGAGACACCTGTAGAGCTCCTTTATAATCACCCAGTTACAGTGTGACGTTTGGTAGCACACAAAGTGTTCCTCCGGTAAACGGGAGTTGCATAATCTCATAGTCATAGGAACATGTATAAGTCATGAAGAATGCAATAGCAACATACTAAACGATCAAGTGCTAAGCTAACGGAATGGGTCAAGTCAATCACATCATTCTCCTAATGATGTGATCCCGTTAATCAAATGACAACTCATGTCCATGGCTAGGAAACTTAACCATCTTTTATTCACGAGCAAATCAAGTGACACTATGTTTGTCTATGTATTCACACATGTATTATGTTTCCGGTTAATACAATTCTAGCATGAATAATAAACATTTATCATGAAATAGGGAAATAAATAATAACTTTATTATTGCCTCTAGGGCATATTTCCTTCAGTCTCCCACTTGCACTATAGTCAATAATCTAGTTCACATCGCCATGTGACCAACACCCAAAGGGTTTACTAGAGTCAATAATCTAGTTCACATCGCTATGTGATTAACACCCAAAGAGTACTAAGGTGTGATCATGTTTTGCTCGTGAGAGAAGCTTAGTCAACGGGTCTGTCATATTCAGAGCCGTATGTATTTTGCAAATATTCTATGTCTTCAATGCTCTGCACGAAGCTACTCTAGCTAATTGCTCCCACTTTCAATATGTATCCAGATTGAGACTTAGAGTCATCTGGATTGGTGTGAAAGCTTGCACCGATGTAACTCTTTACGACAGGCTCTTTTATCACCTCCATAATCGAGAAATATTTCCTTAGTCCTCACTAAGGATATTCGTGACCAATGTCCAGTGATCTACTCCTAGATCACTATTGTACTCCCTTGCCAAATTCAGAGCAAGGTATACAATAGGTCTGGTACATAGCATAGCATACTTTATAGAACCTCTGACTGAGGCATATGGAATGACTTTCATTCTCTTTTCTATTTTCTGCCGTGGTCGCGATTTGAGTCTTACTCAATTTCACACCTTTGCAACACAGGCAAGAACTCTTTCTTTGACTGTTCCATTTTGAACTATTTCAAAATCTTGACAAGGTATGTACTTATTGAAAAACTTATCAAGCGTCTTGATCTATCTCAATAGATCATGATGCTCAATATGTAAGTAGCTTTACTGAGGTCTTTTATTTTAAAGAACTCCTTTCAAATACTCCTTTATGCTTTCCAGAAAAATTCTACATCATTTCTGATCAACAATATGTTACTCACATATATTTATCGGAAAGGCGGTAGTGCTCCCACTCACTTTATTGTAAATACAGGCTTCACCACAAGTCTGTATAAACTATATGCTTTAATCAACTTATCAAAGCGTATATTCCAACTCTGAGATGCTTGCACCAGTCCATAGATGGATCACTGGAGCTTGCACATTTTGTTAGCACCTTTAGGATTGACAAAACCTTCTGGTTGCATTATATACAACTCTTCTTTAAGAAAACCATTAAGGAATGCAGTTTTGACATCCATTTGCCAGATTTCATAAAATGTGGCAATTGCTAACATGATTCGGACAGACTTAAGCATCGCTACAGTTGAGAAAATCTCATTGTAGTCAAGACCTTGAACTTGTCGAAAACCTTTTTACGACAAGTCGAGCTTTGTAGATAGTAACACTACTATCAGCGTCTGTCTTCCTCTTGAAGATCCATTTATACAATATGGCTTGCCGATCATCGGGCAACTCGACCAAAGTCCACACTTTGTTCTCATAAATGGATCCCATCTCAGATTTCATGGCCTCAAGCCATTTCGCGGAATTTGGGCTCATCATCGCTTCCTCATAGTTCGTAGGTTCATCATGGTCTAGTAACATGACTTCCAGAAAAGGATTACCGCACCACTCTGGTGCGGACTGTACTTTGGAAGACCTACGAGGTTTTGTAGTAACTTAATCTGAAGTTTCATGATCATCATCATTAGCTTCCTCACTAATTGGTGTAGGAATCACTGGAACTGATTTCTGTGATGAACTACTTTCCAATTCGGGAGAAGGTACACATTACCTTATCAAGCTCTACTTTCCTCCCACTCACTTCTTTCGAGAGAAACTCCTTCTCTAGAAAGGATCCATTCTTAGCAACAAATGTTTTGCCTTCGGATCTGTGATAGAAGGTGTACCCAACAGTTTCCTTTGGGTATTCTATGAAGACGCACTTCTCCGATTTGGGTTCGAGCTTATCAGGTTGAATCCTTTTTGACATAAGCATCGCAACTCCAAACTTTAAGAAACGATAGCTTAGGTTTACTGCTAAACCATAGTTCATACGGTGTCGTCTCAACGGATTTAGATGGTGCACTATTTAAAGTGAATGCAGCTATCTCTAATGCATAACCCAAAATTGATAGTGGTAAATCGGTAAGATACATCATAGATCGCACCATATCCAATAAAGTGCGGTTACGACATTCGGACACACCATTACACTGTGGTGTTCCATGTGGCATGAGCTGTGAAACTATTCCACATTTTTTTAAATGAAGGCCAAACTCGTAACTCAAATATTCTTCTCTACGATCAGATTGTAGAAACTTTTATTTTCTTGTTACGATGATTCTCCACTTCACTCTGAAATTCTTTGAACTTTTCAAATGTTTCAGACTTGTGCTTCATTAAGTAGATATATCCATATCTTCTCAAATCATTTGTGAAGGTCAGAAAATAACGATACCCGTCAGGAGCCTTAATACTCATTGGTCTACATACATCAGTATGTACTATTTCCAACAAGTTTGTCGCTCGTTCCATTGTTCTGAAGAACGGAGTTTTAGTCATCTTGCCCAAAAGGCACGATTCGCAAGAATCAAATGATTCATAACCAAGTGATTCCAAAAGTCCATATTTATGGAGTTTCTTCATGCGCTTTACACCGATATGGCCCAAACGGCACTGCCACAAATAAGTTGCACTATCGTTATCAACTTTGCATGTTTTGGCATCAATATTATGTTTATGTGTATCACTACGATCGAGATCCAACAAACTATTTTCATTGGGTGTATGACCATAGAAGGTTTTATTCATGTAAACAGAACAACAATTATTCTCTGACTTTTAAATGAATAACCGTATTGCAATAAACATGATCAAATCATATTCATGCTCAACGCAAACGCCAAATAACATTTATTTAGGTTTAACACTAATCCTGAAAGTATAGGGAGTGTGTGATGATGATCATATCAATCTTGGAACTACTTCCAACACTCATCGCCACTTCCCCCTCAACTAGTCTCTGTTTATTCTGTAACTCCTGTTTCGAGTTAATAATCTAAGCAACCGAGCAAGTATAAAATACTCAGGGACTACTATAAACACTAGTAAGGCACACATCAATAACATGTATATCAAATATACTCTTGTTTATTTTGCCATCCTTCTTATCCACCAAATATTCAGGGCATTTCCGCTTCAAGTGACCATTTCCTTTGCAGTGTAAGCACTCAGTTTCAGGCTTTGGTCCAGCTTTGGGCTTCTTCGCAGGAGTGATAAATTGCTTGTCATTCTAGTTGAAGTTCCCTTTCTTTCCCTTTGCCCTTCTCTTGAAACTAGTGGTCTTGTCAATCATCAACACTTGATGCTCTTTCTTGATTTCCCTTCATCAACTTCAACATCACAAAGAGCTCGGGAATCGTTTTCGTCATCCCTTGCATACTATAGTTCATCACGAAGTTCTAGTAACTTGGTGATGGTGACTAGAGAACTCTGTCAATCACTATCTTATCTAGAAGATTAACTCCCACTTGATTCAAGCGATTGTAGTACCCAGACAACCCGAGCACATGCTCACTAGTTGAGCGATTCTCCTCCATCTTTTAGCTATAGAACTTGTTGGAGACTTAATATCTCTTAACTCGGGTATTTGCTTGAAATATTAACTTCAATTCCTGGAACATCTCATATGGTCCATGACGTTCAAAACGTCTTTGAAGTCCCGATTCTAAGCCGTAAAGCATGGTGCACTAAACCATCAAGTAGTCATCATATTGAGCTAGCCAAACGTTCATAACGTCTGCATCTGCTCCTGCAATAGGTCTGTCACCTAGTGGTGCATTAAGGACATAATTCTTCTGTGCAGCAATGAGGATAAACCTCAGATCACGGATCCAATCCACATCATTGCTACTAACATCTTTCAACACAATTTTCTCTAGGAACATATCAAAATAAACATATGAAAGCAACAACGCGAGCTATTGATCTACAACATAATTTGCAAAATACTACCAGGACTAAGTTCATGATAAATTTAAGTTCAATTAATCATATTACTTAAGAATTCCCACTTACACAGACATCTCTCTAGTCATCTTAGTGATCATGTGATCCAAATCAACTAAACCATGTCCGATCATCACGTGAGATGGAGTAGTTTTCAATGGTGAACATCGCTATGTTGATCATATCTACTATATGATTCACGTTCGACCTTTCGGTCTCCGTGTTCCGAGGCCATATCTGTATATGGTAGGCTCGTCAAGTTTAACCTGAGTATTCCGCGTGTGCAACTGTTTTGCACCCGTTGTATTTGAACGTAGATCCTATCACACCCGATCATCACGTGGATTCTCAGCACGAAGAACTTTCGCAACGGTGCATACTCAGGGAGAACACTTCTTGATAATTAGTGAGAGATCATCTTATAATGATACCGTCAATCAAAGCAAAATAAGAAGCATAAAGGATAAACATCACATGCAATCAATATAAATGATATGGTATGGCCATCATCATCTTGTGCTTGTGATCTCCATCTCCAAAGCACCGTCGTGATCACCATCGTCACCGGCGCGACACCTTGATCTCCATCGTAGCATCGTTGTCGTCTCGCCACCTATTGCTTCTACGACTATCGCTACCGCTTAGTGATAAAATAAAGCAATTACAGGGCACTTGCATTTCATACAATAAAGCGACAACCATATGGCTCCTGCCAGTTGCCGATAACTCGTTTACAAAACATGATCATCTCATACAATAAAATATAGCATCATGTCTTGACCATATCACATCACAACATACCCTGCAAAAACAAGTTAGACGTCCTCTACTTTGTTGTTGAAAGTTTTACGTGGCTGCTACGGGCTGAGAAAGAACCGTTCTTACCTACGCATCAAAACCACAACGATAGTTCGTCAAGTTAGTGATGTTTTAACCTTCGCAAGGACCGGGCGTAGCCACACTCGGTTCAACAAAAGTTGGAGAAACTGACACCCGCCAGCCACCTGTGTGCAAAGCACGTCGGTAGAACCAGTCTCGCGTAAGCATACGCGTAATGTCGTTCCGGACCGCTTCATCCAACAATACCGCCGAACCAAAGTATGACATGCTGGTAAGCAGTATGACTTGTATCGCCCACAACTCACTTGTGTTCTGCTCGTGCATATAACATCTACGCATAAAACCAGGCTCGGATTCCACTATTGGGGAATGTAGTAATTTCAAAAAAATTCCTACGCACACACAAGATCATGGTGATGCATAGCAACGAGAGGGGAGAGTGTTGTCCACGTACCCTCGTAGACCAAAAGCGGAAGCATTAGAACAATGCGGTTGATGTAGTCGTACGTCTTCACGGCCCGACCGATCAAGCACCGAAACTACAGCACCTCCGAGTTCTAGCACACGTTCAGCTCGATGACGTCCCTCGTACTCCGATCCAGCCGAGTGTCGAGGGAGAGTTCCGTCAGCACGACAGTGTGGTTATGATCTTGATGTTCTACCGTCGCAGGGCTTCGCCTAAACACCGCTACAATATTATCGAGGAGAACTATGGTGGAGGGGGGCACCGCACACGGCTAAGAGATCAAGAGACCAATTGTTGTGTCTATGGGGTGCCCCCTGCCCCCGTATATAAAGGAGCTAGGGGGAGGCAGCCGGCCAAGGAGGAGGGCGCGCCAAGGGGGGAGTCCTACTCCCACCGGGAGTAGGACTCCTCCTTTCCTAGTAGGAGTAGGAGAGAAAGAAGGGGAAGGGAGATGGGAAGGAAGGAGGGGGCGCAGCCCCTCCACCTAGTCCAATTCAGACTAGGCCTTGGGGGGGCGCGTGGCCTGCCCTAGGCAGCCCCTCTCTCTTTCCCGTATGGCAAAATAAGGCCCAATACTTCTCCCAGCGAATTATCATAACTCTTAGGTACTCCGAAAAATACCCGAATCACTCGGAACCTTTCCGAAGTCCGAATATAGTCGTCCAATATATCGATCTTTACGTCTCGACCATTTTGAGACTCCTTGTCATGTCCCCGATCTCATCCGGCACTACGAACTCCTTCGGTATATCAAAACACATAAACTCATAATAAAACTGTCATCGAAACCTTAAGCGTGCGGACCCTACGGGTTCGAGAAGTATGTAGACATGACCGAAACACGTTTCCGGTCAATAGCCAATAGCGGAACCTGGATGCTCATATTGGCTCCCACATATTGTACGAAGATCTTTATCGGTTAAACCGCATAACAACATACGTTGTTCCCTTTGTCATCAGTACGTTAATTGCCCGAGATTCGATCGTCGGTATCCGAATACCTAGTTCAATCTCGTTACCAGAACGTCTCTTTACTCGTTATGTAATGCATCATTCCGTAACTAACTCATTAGCTACATTGCTTGCAAAGCTTATAGTGATGTGCATTACCGAGAGGGCCCAGAGATACCTCTCCGACAGTTGGAGTGACAAATCCTAATCTCGAAATACGCCAACTCAACAAGTACCTTCGAAGACACCTGTAGAGCTCCTTTATTATCACCCAGTTATGCTGTGACGTTTGGTAGCACACAAAGTGTTCCTCCGGTAAACGGAAGTTGCACAATCTCATAGTCATAGGAACATGTATAAGTCATGAAGAAAGCAATAGCAACATACTAAATGATCAAGTGCTAATCTAACGGAATGGGTCAAGTCAATCACATCATTCTCCTAATGATGTGATCCCGTTAATCAAATGACAACTCGTGTCCATTCCTAGGAAACTTAATCATCTTTGATTCACGATAGTCAAGTAGAGGCATACTAGTGACACTATGTTTGTCTATGTATTCACACATGTATTATGTTTCCCGTTAATACAATTCCAGCATGAATAATAAACATTTATCATGAAATAAGGAAATAAATAATAACTTTAGTATTGCCTCTAGGGTATATTTCCTTCACATATGACCCGGCTAATCATGATGAAGATCAGATATTTGGATACCCGGAAAGTACATCTATGTTTAAGGGTCAACGACTCATCAGTCGATATTGAACTGGGTTGCCAACATTATATTTATAGTTGTAAGCCTCAGGAAAAAATCTTTAAGCCAATTAACGGGGCTTCCAAAGAGAACTTAAACCAAAAAGAGAAGTGATAATGGCAAGGCCGCTGATTCCAATATGATTAATGAACCGTCCCAGAGGGGTTTAAGCTAGGATTCAAATATGATCGTGTAGCCCCCAATGGCTTTGGCATTGCGCCGATCAAGAGGGTACCGACAGCTGTGTTCTCTTTGGTTCGAATACGACCTATGTTTGAACAGGAAGCCCCCTAATGACCTTGAGTGTTTTTTAACGACTCTGATTCGAATACGATGAAAGTCGGTTCCCAAATGGGGTTAAGCTACGATTAAGAAGCCCCCAAGTGAGATCGGCAGTGTGCCAATCAGAAGGGTATCACCAGCTATGTTCTCTTTGGTTCGAATACGACCTATGTGTGAACAGGAAGCCCCCTAGTGACAATAATTTTGAGCAGCTAGATTCGAATAGAATCGTAAGCCGGATCATAACAGGCTGAGCCGTATCAAATATGACCCGCCCCCGAACGGTCATGTGATAAAAAGATGATAAATGACAAATTTACCTTGTGAGAAGGGAAAAAAGGACAGCGGTCCTGCTTTATTGTTTATCATAATATACACATCGGCAAAATATGTACATCAGTGGAGCCTATGGCTCAAGTGTAGTAGGGCCGGAGATGAGCAATATTCCACGGCCTCCGGGTGTCCTCCTCCGACTTAAGTGAGTCTTTGTACTCTCGAACGTCAATAAGGTAGTATGATCCGTTATTTAAGTTCTTGCTGACCACGAATGGTCCTTCCCAAGGTGGGGATAACTTGTGAGGATCAGTTTGATCCTGGATGAGCCGGAGCACTAGATCACCTTCCTGAAAAGATCTGGACTTAACTCGGCGGCTGTGATAATGACGCAAGTCCTATTGACAAATCGCCCAACGAGCTACTGCCAAGTCCCGATGTTCATCTAACAGATCAAGAGCATCCTGGCGTGCTTGTTCATTGTCTTCCTCCACATAAGCCACCACACGAGGTGAATCATGACGGATGTCACTAGGGAGAACCGCCTCAGCTCCGTAGACCATGAAGAAAGGCGTATAACCCGTAGATTTGTTAGGAGTAGCATTGATGCTCCATAATACTGAAGGTAACTCCTCAACCCAACAACCCGGCGTCCTCTGCAAAGGGACAAAGAGCCGGGGCTTAATAACTTTCAGGATTTCATGATTGGCTCTCTCGGCTTGACCATTAAATGGACTGAGGGTGATCCACTGATGAAACATCAAGCCGGATATGCTCACGTTCACAGAACTCCTCCATGGCGCCTTTAGACAGATTAGTGCCATTGTCAGTTATAATGTTGTGTGGAAAACCAAAGCGAAATATCACCTTCATCATGAATTGAACTGCCGTAGCTGCATCACACTTACTGACCGGCTCTGCCTCGACCCACTTTGTGAACTTATCAACCGCCACTAAGAGGTGAGTCTTTTTATCTTTGGATCGCTTGGAAGGCCCAACCAGGTCAAGCCCCCAGACTGCAAATGGACAAGTATTTGGAATCACCCTCAACTCTTGAGCCGGCACATGAGCCCATCTTGAGAACTTCTGACAACCATCACATTTACTGACTAGATCCTCCACGTCTGCATGAGCCGTCAGCCAATAAAACCCATGACGAAAAGCCTTAGCCACAAGAGATTTTGACCCGACGTGATGACCGCAATCCCCTTCATGAATCTCACGTAGAATTTCTTGGCCTTCTTCAGGAGAGATGCAACGCTGAAAAGCCCCTGTAACACAGCAATGATGTAACTCACCACTGATAATCATCATGCACTTAGACCGCCGGGTTATCTGCCTGGCCAAGGTTTCATCTTCAGGCAACTCGCCCCATGTCATATAAGCCAGATACGGCACCGTCCAATCTGGGATGATATGAAGAGCCGCCACCAACTATGCCTCAGGGTCAGGAACAACCAAATCTTCCTCTGTAGGTAACTTCACAAAAGGGTTATATAGAACGTCCAAGAAAGTATTAGGCGGCACCGGCTTACGCTAAGATCCTAGCTGGCTTAAGGCGTCAGCCGCCTCGTTCTTTTGACGGTTAATGTGTTCCACCTGATAATACTTGAAGTGCCCCGCAATTGCATCAACCTCCCGGCGATAAGCCGCCATGAGAGGGTCCTTTGAGTACCACTTGCCTGACACTTGCTGAGCCACTAAATCTGAGTCGCTGAAGCACCTTACCCGGCTTAAATTCATCTCTTTAGCCATCCGGAGACCATGGAGCAAGGCTTCATACTCAGCTGCGTTGTTAGTACCAGGAAACATCAACTGGAGTACATAACAAAACTTATCACCTCGAGGGGAAGCTAGAATAACTCCAGCCCCCGAGCCTTCCAATTGCCTAGACCCATCAAAATGAATTGTCCAATAGGTATTGTCCGGCTTTTCCTCACGCATCTGCAACTCTGTCTAGTCATTGATGAAATCCACTAATGCTTGAGATTTAATAGTTGTGCACGACACATATTTTAAACCGTGAGGCCCAAGCTCAATGGCCCATTTGGCAAGTCGCCCTGTGGCCTCTCTGTTTTGAATAATATCCCCCAAGGGGGCAGAACTAACCATAGTGATGGGATGGCCCAAAAAGTATTGCTTAAGCTTCTGGCTAGCCACAAACACCCCATAGACAAGTTTCTGCCAATGTGGATATCGCTGCTTGGACTCAATCAGTACCTCACTGATGTAGTAAACCGGCTGCTGAACTGGGTGCTCCTTGCCAACCTCAATGTGTTCCACCACAATAGCCACACCAACAGCACATGTATTAGCAGCCACATATAGGAGCAAGGGCTCCTTATCAATGGGAGCAGCAAGAACCGTCGGCTCAGCCAACTGCCTCTTCAGATCTTCAAAGGCAGTATTGGCAGCGTCATTCCAAGTAAAGCTATTCGTCTTATTCATCATCTGATACAGCGGCATAGCCTCTTCCCCTAACCGGCTTATGAACTGGCTTAAGGCGGCGATACGACCCGCCAAACATTGGACATCATTAATACACGCCTCCTTGGCCACGGAGGTTATGGCTTTGATCTTCTCCGGTTTAGCTTCGATGCCTCTGTTGGAAACCAGAAAGCCCAGAAGCTTGCCTGCACACACATCGAAAACACACTTGGCCGGGTTAAGCATCATCTTGTAAACCTGGATATTATCAAAGGTTTACTTGAGATCATCGATCAAGGTCTCTTTCTCTCTAGATTTGACCACTATGTCATCCACATAAGCATGAACATTGCGTCCAATCTGATCATGAAGACAATTCTGTATGCATCGTTGGTAAGTCGCCTGGGCACTCTTGAGCCCAAAAGGCATTGAAACGTAGCAGAAGGCTCCAAATGGAGTGATGAATGTCGTCTTCTCCTGGTCCTTAACCGCCATCTTGATCCGATGATAACCAGAATAAGCATCCAGAAAACTCAAACGCTCACAACCTGCCGTAGCATCGATGATCTGGTCAATACGAGGGAGAGAAAAAGGATTAGTCGGACAAGCTTTGTTTAAGTCTGTGTAATCCACACACATACGCCAAGTGCTGTTTTTCTTGAGAACAAGCACCGGGTTAGCCAGCCATTCTGGATGAAACACCACAATGATGAAGCCAGCCGCCAAGAGCCGGGCCACTTCCTCCCCAATAGCTTTCCTTCTCTCCTCATTAAACCGCAGAAGAAATTGCTTGACCGGCTTAAACTTTGGATCAATATTAAGAGTGTGCTCAGCGAGTTCTCTCTGTACACCCGGCATGTCAGATGGCTTCCATGCGAAAATGGCCCGATTCTCACGGATGAACTCGATGAGCGCGCCTTCCTATTTGGGATCCAAATTAGCACTGATACTGAACTGCTTGGATGAGTCGCCTGGGACAAAATCGACAAGCTTGGTCTCCTTCGCTGACTGAAATTTCATGACCGGCTCATGCTCTGTAGTTGGCTTCTTCAAGGATGTCATATCCGTCGGGTCAACATTGTCCTTGTAGAACTTTAACTCATCCGTCGCGCAGGCCGACTCAGCGTAAGCCGCGTCACCCTCTTCACATTCCAGAGTCACCTTGCGGCTACCGTGTACCGTAATGGTTCCCTTATAACCCGGAATTTTAAGCTGCAAGTACACATAACATGGCCGTGCCGTGAACTTGGCATAAGCCGTCCGCCCAAACAGAGCATGATATGGGCTCTTGATCTGAACCACTTCAAATGTTAACTTCTCGGCTCTGGAGTCATATTCATCTCCAAATGCTACCTCCAACTCTATCTTGCCGACTGGATACGCATAAAACTCCATGGAAAACAGTTTTGGACCTCTTAAGGCTCTTATCAGTCAACCCCATGTGACGGAAGGTCTCATAATAAAGGATATTGATGCTGCTGCCTCCATCCATCAACACCTTTGTGAACTTGTATCCACCCACTTGAGGGGCTACGACCAGGGCTAAGTGACCCGGATTGTCAACCCGGGGAGGGTGATCCTCTCTACTCCATATGATAGGCTATTCAGACCACCTCAAATAACGAGGGATTGTCGGCTCAACCGCATTCACAGCCCTCTTATGAAGCTTCTAGTCCCATTTACACAAACTGGTGGTAAACACATGATATTGCCCACTGTTCAGCTGCTTTGGATTGCTCTGGTATCGACCTTGTTGCTGCTGCTGACTGCCCTGACTAGCCTGTTGGTTATAACCACCCTGGTTTACACGGGAATTTTGAAAATTGGGATTTGACCCGCCGCCCGGGCCATGAAAGCCGCCACCACCTTAGCCGCCCGGGCCATTGTTACCATCAAACATGTTGGAATTCGTGAACGCCTTCATAATCGTGCAATCCTTCCACAAATGTGTAGCCGGCTTCTCCTTAGAACTGCGTCTTGGGCAAGGTTCATTCAACAACTGCTCAAGTGTGGGACCTGACCCTCCGGATGGAGGAGGTGGCCTTCCCTTGTGCTACTGGTTATGACCCTGCGCATTGGTGTTAGCCACAAAATCCAAACTATCGTCAGCCTTACGTTTGTTACCTCCTTGATTTGCTGGGTTGTGCTGAGAGCCCTTGCCGCTGTCCTTGCTCTTTCCCTTCCCTGCCTTCTCATCATCAGACTCGGGATCCTTGGTACTGTCAGAATCGGCATACTTGACCAGAGCCACCATCAGCGTGCCCATATCATTGCAATCACGTTTGAGCCGCCCCAACTTTTGTTTCAAAGGTCAGAAATGGCAATTCTTCTCCAACATTAAGACTTCAGAGCCGGCATCCATCTTATCAGATGAATGTATTATGGCTTTAACCCGGCGTACCCAATGGGTTGTAGACTCACCCTCTTCCTGCTTACAATTCGTCAGATCCACGATCGACATGGTCTGTTTGCACGTGTCTTTGATGTTCTGGATGAACCAGGCCTTTAACTCTGCCCATGAACCGAATGAATTAGGTGGCAGGCCTTTCAACCAGGTGCGGGTGGTTCCATCCAACATCATAGTGAAGTACTTAGCCATTGCTGCATCAGAAACCTCCAACAGCTCCATAGCCATCTCGTAGCTCTCAATCCATGCCCCAGGCTGTAGTCGGCTGTGTAATTAGGCACCTTCCTCGGTCCTTTAAAATCTTTAGGCAATCGCTCGTTACGTAGAGCCGACACCAAACACGGGACTCCTCCAGTCCGGGAGGCTATACCTACCTCAACAGAAGTCGCTGGGTAAACCGGATATGGCTGATAAGCCGACAACTGAGCTGCTTGCTCAGCCGCCCGTTCAGCCTCTTGCCGTAGTCTCTCTTGCTCCACCAAGTTAATGGCCTCATGACGCGGCGGGTTGCCACCACCTGGCTGGTCACGGCGTCTAACATTGCTCGATACGGTCGCTGAATCCATGTGCCTACTGTAACTCGGGCTCCGGCTTGGATGAGGGGTCGAGTGGATCCTGTCTCGGCTGTAGGAGTATGCCTCCTGCTGTTCTAAAGCCTTCTAAAGAAGCTCCCTAACCTGGCGGGTTTCAACCGCAGTCGGAGAGTCGCCATCAATTGGTAGAGCCGCCAATCGTGTTGCCACTGCTATCATGTTTTCCAGCGGGTTGGAGTAATGACCCGGGGGTGTCGGTACGTACTGAGGTGGCACCATGTTCACACGGGGAGGTCCCATCACTTGCGGCTGAAATGGTGCTCCGTCCCCTGGTGTCACAACATGGTCCGTTCCTGTGCGTGGAGGGAGCCACGGCGGGTTACCCGTCTGTGGAGTAAGCCACGGCGGGTTACTGGGCCCCGCTCCTGGCATGTTAAAAAGGTTCCGAGGGTCGTAAACCGGCGGGAGTCGAGACTGGGTCTTCTGATATCTTGTCCTCATGACCTCATTAGCCGTGTTCTGGTCTTGTGTAAGCCAGAAAGCGTGCGCCTGAATTTGTTGAGCTGGAACGTCCAGAGCTGCCCGCTCTATGGTTATCCTAGCATCTTCTGCTGCCAGGTCCGCCTTAGCTTGCACCATATCCAACTTTAACTGTGCCACCTCCGCGTCATGACTGGCTTGATCCTCTGGGCTGACTACGGCGGTTAACGGGGTGGTCAATTTGTCGGTGAGATCCATTAACACCTGGGTCGGTGAGCGCACATGACCTCCTGCCCAGGTTGCCGCTGACCTGGAGGTTACCGCTGCTGCAGTTGCGGAGTCTTGGATGGGTTGGGTTCCAGCCATGAAAATCCCGACTCTACTCAGCGGCTCAAAAGAATCCAGAATACTGCTAACATCGGAACAGCTGCCAAGCCCGCCATCCTGCAGCTGGTACAATGAATCTGTCTCACCTGTGGACGACTCACCGTCGGAGTAGAGGGCCGCCTCACCATCAGAGGCAGACGCTCTAGAGAGTCCTCCGTGGATGCATCCCACGAAGGCACGTTTTACAGCCGGCGGAGCCCGGGCGGGTCTCGCATACTGAGCCGTCTCGACGAGGTCGGTGCAGATGTCCGGCTCAGGGCCCGGCTCGCCGATTTTGCCGATGAAGACGTGGATTCCGCCGAAGGGGACCCGGTAACCGTACTCAATTGAGCCGGCCTCGGGGCCCCAACCTGCGTCGTCGATGTAGAGCTTGCCGCGACGATTCTTGGTCATCCGGCCCACAGCGTATCCCTTGAGCGCTTCGAAGCTGCCCTTCAAGAACTCAAATCCACTGTGCGCTGGCCCCATGGTGGGCGCCAACTGTCGTGGAATTGTCACGTTAGATGTCCTAGTGAAAGGACTTAGTCGTGGAGCCATCGCAACTAGGAAGCTTGAAGGGGTTAATTAAGACAAGAGACACGAGAGGTTTATACTAGTTCGGCCCCTTACGGTGATGGTAAAAGCCTACGTCTAGATGTGATTGGAATTATGTATATCTCGATAACCGGGAAGAAGAATCGCTTGACCTAGCTCTCGAGAAGTTGTTTCGTGGCCTGAACCGCCGCCGGGTCATCCCCTTATATACTGAGGTCGACGCCCAGCGGCTCTACAGAGTCCCGGCCGGCTTATAGATTGTATATGGCTCGGTCTCTTAATCTTTCTTGCCTTACAATACAAGTTACATGATCAAGGCGGTTTAACACTACGGGCCTTAAGTCACCTCTGGGCCGTTGGGCCTTTACTAAGCTGTCGTCTTCTAGCTTGAGCTTCTGTCTTCAAGAATGCTTGTAAGTATAACCCGTCTCCTTTTGGCGGGTCATACTAATAGTTGTATCCCCAACATGGGCTGTTACATTTGGTGGAGCACCGGACTCGTCTAACCGTGTCCGTGGTCTTGACGACCGACTGTTTATTCTGGTTGGAGAGACCGCTCAGTGTTCGGCTGCTAGAGCTGCCACGTATTCTTCTGCGCGTTAGGAACGCTCTGTATTTCCGCTAACTGTCATGGCGCCGCGTGGACCGGGCATTTTAAGTTTAAGGTAGGCGTAGTGTGGTACTGCATTAAAATGAGCAAAGGTCGTTCTTCCAAGTAGTGCATGATAGTCGCTTCGGAATGGAGCGATGTCGAAGGTTAGTTCCTTGCTTCTGAAGTTGTTGGGAGAACCGAATACAACCTCTAGTACTAGAGAGCCCGTATAGTGGGCCTCAACGCCTGGTATCACTCCTTTAAAGGTAGTGTTGCTTAGGCTGATTCTTGACGGGTCTATCCCCATTTTGCAGACAGTGTCCTGGTATATCAGGTTTAGACTACTACCGCCGTCCATAAGGACTCGGGTGAGATGGTATCCATCAATTATTGGGTCGAGCACAAAGGCAGCCGATCCTCCGTGCCGGATACTAGTTGGATGATCCCTGCTATCAAAGGTGATCGGGCAGGCCGACCAGGGATTGAATTTCGGGGCGACGGGCTCCACAGCGTATACATCTCAGAGTGCGCATTTGCGCCTACTCTTTGGAATGTGAGTTGCGTAAATCATATTCACTATTGACTTCCGGTGGGAATTTTTTCTGTCCTCCAGTGTTCGGCTGGCGAGGCTCATCCTCGTCTTCACTTGGCGTCTTCCTCCCCTTGTGGTTGGCATTTAGCTTGCTGGCCTGCTTGAAAACCCAACATTCTCTGTGGGTGTGATTTGCAGTTTTTTCGAGGGTGCCGTGAATCTGACATAATTTGTCTAGAATCTTGTTTAGGCTGGACAGTCCATCTTTGTTGCCTTTAAATGGCTTATTTCGTTAACCGGGTCGAGAGCCCCTGAATTCGGTGTTGACCGTCGTGTTCTCCGGGCTGCCATCATTTTTTTGACGCTTGTTTTTTTTGCGTCACGGTTTCCTGTTGCCATCCCTGACTTCGGATGTGCCTGGGTCACTGGTGCCGCTACGGGCCAGCTTGCTGTCCTCGCCCGCGCAAAAGCGGGTCATAAGGCTTGTTAAGGCTGCCATTGTCCTCAGCTTTTCTTGGCCAAGGTGTCTGGCAAGCCATTCGTCCCAGATACTGTGTTTGAAGGCCGCTAAGGCTTCGGCGTCTGGGCAATCGACTATTTGATTCTTCTTAGTAAGAAATCTGCTCCAGAGTTTTCGGGCTGACTCTCCGGGCTGTTGAATTATGTGACTTAGGTCATCTGCGTCCGGAGGTCGGACATAGGTCCCTTGAACATTGGCCCTAAAAGCATCCTCAAGTTCTTCCCAACTTCCAATTTAGTTTTGAGGAAGGCTTTTCAACCAGTGCCGAGCTGGTCCTTTCAATTTGAGGGGTAGGTATTTAATGGCATGGAGATCATCTCCGCGAGCCATGTGGATATGAAGTATAAAGTCCTCAATCCAGACCCCAGGGTCTGTCGTTCCGTCATATTCCTCTATATTCACGGGTTTAAATCCTTCCGGAAATTCATGGTCCAGCACCTCATCGGTGAAGCACAGGGGGTGTGCGGCACCTCTATATTTGGACGTGTCGTGGCATGCTGTCGACGGTTGTTGTGTTCGATGCTGATTCCTGGCTGGTATGCGATCAATGTGATTGTTTTGATAGTTGTGATCCTGTGCTGAAGCGTGCTTCCTAGATCCATAGATGGATCTGGCCATACCGGACTTTTTGTCCAGGAGCTCACGTAAATCGTGTGCTGACTTGTGTGCGGCATCGTTAGCCGTCTTGCCACGGCCATGGGGTGGTCGGTCCGGCAGATCAGTCGTTTTCGGCTGAATGGGCTCTATGGCCTCGTCGTCGAATTCGGGCAGCAGCTTGCGCTTTGGATAGCTCTTAGTGTGACAACCGCTGCCCTATTTTTCTTCTGTGTCAAGCACTTTGTTCCACCTGCGGTTGAGCGTATCCTGCACGGCCTTATGCCTTTGCTTCTGCTTCTTTAGGCTCCTCGCGGTGGCAATAAGCCTTATGTGGAGGTTTTCTTGTTCCAAGAGTTTTTATGGGATGATGAGTGCGTCATCGTCCGGGCTGTTCTCCTCTCCGGAGACAGGTTGGTGAATTTTACCCTCAGGATCGGCGTCATCTGACGTCGGCTCCGGACTATGTTCATCGTCCCCTAGTTCATCCTGCTCCATCGCTGGGTCCATGGGGTCATCGTTTCCTTTGGAGTCAACCGAGGTATTATTATTTCTTGCGCTGTTGTCGCTGTTTTTACAGTGGCGGGATTTAGAGCGGCGCCTATGGTGCCGCTTTGGTGGCTTATCGAGGGGAGTATCCTTTGTTACATCGCCACCATCGCCTTCCTCTGTTGTGTCCACCATATATATATCATATGATGAGGTGGCAGTCCAGCGCCCAGTGGGCGGTGGTTCCTGTTCTTCTCCTGCATCGTCGTAAATACTGTCGATGTCTTCGGAGACGAAATCGAGCGTGTCGGTTAGGTCATCGACAGTGGCTATGAAGTGGGTGGTGGGTGGGGAACGAATTTCGTCGTTGTCCGTGTCCCACTCGAGCCGGACATAGTTCGGCCAAGAATCTCCTGAAAAGGAAAGAGACCATAATGAGTTTAGCACGTCACGCAAGGGCGAGTGCTGAAAAATGTCCACGGCGATGAACTCCATGACCGGTGCCCAATCATATTCGATAGGCACGGACGCATGTGGTTTGGATCCTGTAGCCGGAGATGAGTCCGGGGGTCCGATGACACCACCCACATAGGATGTGGGATCAGTGTTCGGCTCCGACACCGATGAGTGTGCGGCCTCCGTGGCGGGGTCCATCCACCCATCCTCAGAAGGCACGATCTGCTCCGGATTGATTCCCTGCGCCGCTGCAGGCGTGATCTCCCGAATATTGTCCGATGGCAGATCAAATTCATGCCCGTCATGACTGTTCGGCGCACCTGACATGGGCTGGAATTCGTCGAAGATCAAGTCTCCGCGGATGTCGGCAATATAGTTTAAGCTTCCAAACCTGACCTGATGGCTAGGGGCATAGCTATCGATCTGCTCCAGATGGCCAAGCGAGCTGGCCCGCGGTACGAAGCCGCCGAATACGAAGATCTGTCCAAGAAGGAAAACCTCCCCCTGGACTGCGTCGTTGAAGATGATTGAAGGAGCCATCAAGCCTTATCGCGACGACACGGTGGAACTCTTAATGAAAGCACCAAAGTCGGTGTCAAAACCGGCAGATCTCGGGTAGGGGGTCCCGAACTGTGCATCTAAGGCTATTGGTAACAGGAGGCAGGGGACATGATGTTTTACCCAGGTTCGCGACCTCTCGATGGAGGTAATACCCTACTTCCTACTTGATTGATCTTGATGATATGAGTATTACAAGAGTTGATCTACCACGAGATCGTAGAGGTTAAACCCTAGAAGCTAGCCTATGATTATGATTGTTGTTGTCCTACGGACTAAACCCTCTGGTTTATATAGACACCGGAGGGGGCTAGGGTTACACAGAGTTGGTTACAAAGAAGGAGATCTATATATCCAAATTGCCAAGCTTGCCTTCCATGCAAAGGAGAGTCCCATCTGGACACGGGAAGAAGTGTTCAATCATGTATCTTCATAGTCTAACAATCCGGCCAAAGTATATAGTCCGGCTCTCCGAGGATCCCTTAATCCAGGACTCCCTCAATGGGGTAGTCATCAATGGTGAACATCTCTATGTTGATCATATCTACTATATGATTCACGTTCGATCCTTCGATCCCTAATGTTTCGAGGCCATGTCTGTACATGCTTGGCTCATCAAGTTTAACCCAAGTATTCCGCATGTGCAAAGCTGCCTTACACCTGTTGTATGACAACATAGAGTCTATCACACCCGATCATCACATGGTATCTCGACACGATGAACTGTAGCAACGGTGCATACTCAGGGAGAACACTTTTATCTTGAAATTTAGTGTAGGGATCATCTTATAATGATACCATCGTACTAATCAAAATAAGATGCATAACAAATAAACATCACATGCAATCAAAATATGTGACATGTATGGCCATCATCATCTCATGCTTTTGATCTCCATCTCCATAGCATCGTCATGATCTCCATCGTTACCGGCTCGACATCTTGATCTCCATCGTTGCGTTGTGGTCGTCTCGTCAACTATTGATTCTACAACTATCGCTAACACATAGTGATGAAGTAAAGCAATTACATGGCGTTTGCATTTCATACAATAAAGAGGGAAACATAAGGCTCCTGCCGGTTGCCAATAACTTAAATAACATGATCATCTCATACAATAATGTTTTTATCACATCATGTCTTGACCATATGACATCACAACATACCCTGCAAAAACAAGTTAGACGTCCTCTACTTTGTTGTTGCAATTTTACATGGTTGCTATAGGCTTCTAGCAAGAACTGCTCTTACTTATGGCAAAAACCACAATGGTGATTCGTCAAGTTTGTTGTTTTAACCTTCTTCAAGGACAGGCCGTAGTCAAATTCGATTCAACTAAAGTAGGAGAAACAGACACCTGCCAGGCAACTTTATGCAAAACTAGTTGCATGTCTATCGGTGGAACTGGTCTCATGTGTGTGGACATGTAAGGTTGGTCCAGGCCGCTTCATCCCACAATACCGCCGAATCAAAATAAGACGTGGTGGTAAGCAGTATGACTATCACCACCCACAACTCTTTGTGTTCTACTCGTGCATAACATATACGCATAGACCTGGCTCATGATGCCACTGCTAGGAATTGTTCCATAGAAAACAAAAAAATTCTTTGCACACACAATGATCTATCCATGGAGATGCATAGCAATGAGGGGGAGAGTGTGTCTATGTACCCTTGTAGACCGTAAGAGGAAGTGTTTCACAACGGGGTTGATGTAGTCAAACTTCTTCGCGCTTCAACCGATCAAGTGCCGAACGAACGACACCTCCGTGTTCTGCACATGTTCAGCTCGGTGACATCCCTCGCCTTCTTGATCCAGCAAGATGTTGAGGTAGTAGATGAGTTCCGTCAGCACGACGGCGTGGTGACGGTGATGGTGAAGTAATCTATGCAGAGCTTCGCCTAAGCACTACGAGAATAAGACCGAGGGTGTAAATAGTGGAGGGGGTGCCGTACATGGCTAGGAAATTTCCTGGGATTTGCTGGGGCGCCCCCCCATACATACATATATACATATATATATAAATATATATATATATGCATATAGGTGGGAGGGAGAGGGGAGGCTGCCAGGAGGCGCCCAAGTAGGCCGAATCCTACTTAGGGTCCTCCCCAAGTGGCGCCCCCTGCCATATTTAACCGGGGGAGAAGGAAAGATGGGGGAGAGGGAAGGAAGTGGGAATCCTAATCCACACTTTTCTTTCCCTTCTCCCCTTTCCTTCCTGTCCTTAGGCCAGCCCATATGGGGGGGTATCGGTGCCAAAACCAGCAGATCTCAGGTAGGGGCCCAAGCTGTGTGTCTAAGGATCGATGGTAATAGGGGACCAGGGGACACAATGTTTACCCAGGTTCGGGCCCTCTTAAAGGAGGTAAAATCGTACCCCTGCTTGATTATATTCGAAGAGTATGGAGATTACAAGAGTTGATCTACCTCGAGATCATGATGGCTATGAATATTCTGATGATGGTAATGAGGGTGGCCCCTACGGCCTAATCACTCCAGTTTATATACACACTGGAGGGGCCCGGGGTTTGTACAAGGTCGGTTTACTAGGAAAGGAAACGATACACCCGGACTCTAATCTTGTCGTTTACGTATGGAGAAGTCCACCCGGACATGGAGGATAGTCTTTAGCTTGATCTTGTACGGCCCATCTAACCCGGCCCATACTCCTGGGCCGGACACTTGAGGACCCCTGAATCCAGAACTCCCTTAGTAGCCCCCGAACTTGCCTTCAATGATGATGTAGTATGCGGATATAAGTCTTCGGCTTTGCAAGGCGGGTTCTCCACCACACTCCGGATTGACAATAGTCCGGCATCGGCTTATGTGTCCAGTCTTTATGATTCCTTCATGCCGCTCAGTGAATGCAAACGGTCTGTTACCTTCATATTTTAACCCTTTTAATAGGTATGGGTGTCGGATATCGGGTTACGGAAAAACCTTAAGGTTCGAACTCTGGGGTGCGCACCAAGATCTTCTCCCTACCGAAACACACCCGAAACCTCACCGCGATTCTAAGCTAGCACGATGAACAACACAAGTGACACAAGGTTTATACTGGTTCGGGCCACCATTGTGGTGTAATACCCTAATCCAGTGTGTGGTGTGGTGGATTGCCTCTTGGGCTGATGGTGAACAGTACAGAGGAAGAACAGCCTCGCGAGGGGTGTTCTTGTGGTGATGTGTGGATGAGCTAGGTCTCGGTCTGATTCCAGATGAGATGCCCTCCTACTACGGTAGCTATCTCTATATATAGAGGCCCTGGTCCTCTTCCCAAATATTGAGCTGGTAGGGAGCCAACAACGACCATTTTGAAAGGGGACAAATAGTACAAGCTATCCTGACTAAAGCTGGTCTTCGATTGCCAAACGCACTGGCGATGGCGTCGTCTTGGGCTCCACGGTGACCTCCGTCCGGCTGTCTTGCTGGTCTTGGTCTCGTTGCACCGATATGGAACCCTTTGCTTGATGCCTCGTTACTCCGCGCCAGTGCTTGCCCCCTTTACACCAAAGAGGAAATGAGGACACTGCGCAGGCTGGCGCCCACCTGACGCCCGCCTTGTCTTGATCGTCATGGCTTGCGTCATGAGCACCTTGTGAGGTACCCCTCGCCTTGATCTCTCCAACTCCTCGCGAGCCTGCCTAGTGAGGCCGCCCCTGAGGAGGCCTTGTGTCGTCCACCCCACGAGGCTTGGCACCTCACGACGGTCTTGATCATTTGTTGATGAAGACAGGCCACACGGGGCCACTGCTGAGCCATGCTGCAGGCTGCAGGCAGGCAAGTCTGGGGACCCCCATTCCCAGAACGCCGACAGTAGCCCCCGGGCCCTAGGCGTGCTCGAACTTGGCTTAGCAGCGAAGCCAAAGGGCAAGTGCGGAGTGCCACGGGCCCCAACAGCCTGCGGCCTTGGTCGCCGCATGGCGGTTGATTAGACATGGGCGTCTCTGCTTCCCCATGCTGCCTTGGCAACTGCCCGGTTTGACGAGTCCCTACTGCATGCAAAAAGAGTCATCATTACCTGTGATCGTGAAGGTCGACGGTTGGCCTCCCTTGGGCTATAAATGGGGAGGGGCGAAAGTCCCCTAAGCACATCTCCCCTCGCCCCGCCTGCTTCTTCTCCTTCGTCGTGCCGGTTGCTTGCAGCGTCCCATGGCACCCGTGAAGAGGTTCTCGGCCGCGGAGGAGGGGAAGGCTCGCCAGGAAGGGCATAGCTCTCCTCCGCCCAAGCGCGTCCACGGCCGTCCCCGCAATCATCCCGCGACTCCCATCTCGGGTTCTCGTGGTCGCGGTGGCGGCCTTTCACGCGCTGGCAGCCGCCCGTATCGAGGCAAACTAGTCAGTGGAGGAAGGCGTGCCGTGGCTGCGCGGCCTCCCCGGTCACGCTTCCATTCGACAGAGGTGCTGTCGTAGTTTGTTGTGTGGTCGGACAACTGGCTCCAGCTCCCTCGCTTCTTCATCGGCGAACTGCTAGCCGCTGGCCCCGGCGGGCTCTGGCTGCAGGTGGAAGGCTGCTGTAGCAGGGCCTCCTTGGTCGCGGTGGAGATCTCCATCACCGGGAACGTGGCCCTGGCTCGAGGCCGGCTGACGTTTGCTCGTGCGTGTGGCCTGAGCCGGCGGTGGACCCTCCACTTCAAGTATGACGGCGACGCGACCCTCTACATGAGGGTGTTCGGAGAAGATGGTCGCCATGTTGGGTGCTTCCCTGAAGACGATGATGGCGGCTGGGTGCTCAGCCTTGGCAACGGCCGCAACAAGGGCGAAGGTGAACCCACTCCCAGGGGCGACCGCAGCTCGCCGAGCTTCAGCGGTTCCTCCTCCGGCGATAGCTCCTCCAGTGGTGGTCGCGACCAGCCACCACGCTGCCACGCCTACATCGAGGGTGGTAGCAGGTTGTCCTGTCGCCGTGCCCCGGTGAAGCGCGAGGCAGAGTCTGATTGAGCTCAGGAGGATGACGCAGATCCCTTCTCGCGAGCTGCGCGCTGTTTTTATTTTGTTTTTCTCCTTTCCTGGATTGAGAGAGAGAAGTATGGAGCCCCGTGGGGGCGTGCAACAGACTATGATCCCCTTATTATCATGCTACACTCATTGTCCTTGTGCTGTGTGATGGTGTCGTGGTTATGTGCCTGCGCGCAGGAACAACTTAGCTCGAGATGTTTGCAGTAGTTTTCGCCTTGCGAGGTGCCTGCTTGAGGCCTCGCCGGGCGCCTTAAGAGCTGCAAAAATCAGTCGGGAGAATCATTTTTGAACCTTAGTCGCAAGGGTTGCCAGCTATGGCCAGGTGCTCTGCATCGTGATGCCCGAGGGGCATGGATCAGGAGGGGTGCTCCCGCTGTGAACTTGAACGAGGGAGCCTCATGAAAACCAGGCGAGAAAGGGCTCACAAGGGTGCCCGCGCAGCCCCCTCGCGAGGTTTGTGTGATAGAGAGCGAGCCAGACAAAAGCCAGAAACAAAGAATAGGGGCAGAAGATGGCAAACAACACTAGAAGCAATTTCAATAAAGGTTCAAACAAGGGAGAAGATGCCAACTGTGGAAAGCAAATGAAAAGCTGCTTCCGGCACCTAGTCTAGTCTTCGACGTCTTCTCACCAGCGCGGAGCTAAGTGCTGCCACTGGGCATGGGCGGGAGCCCCTGAGGCCGAGGGCGGCACTCCGGAGACTCCAGGGCGTGTACAGCCCCAACTCATTATTACGTGAGAGTGTCACGGGTGGCGAGCTTCATAGGCACTGGGCCTTCTTCACAGGCACCGGGCCTTTCTTTGGGCGGTGAGCTTCACAGGCACCAGGCCTTCTTCATAGGCACTGGACCTTTCTTCAAGGGTAGAACTTCCGGAAGTGCTGAATGTTCCAAGAGTTTGGGATTGGCACCCCTTCCTGAGTCTCCAAACACGCGGCACCAGGCCTGGAAACATGGGTGAGAGCTTATGCAGCATTTCCCTGGAGAGTACCCGCCTGAGTACGAGGTCACCTATCTCGAGAGTCCTGGGGCGGATGTTGCGGCAATGATACCGCTGCAGCGCCTGCTGGTATCTTGCTGCTCATAGTGTGGCTTCTCGACGGTGCTCCTCCCCCAGCACGAGGTCCATCCCCCGCATGGCGTCCTGTTGCGCTTCTTCAAACGCTAGGACCCGTGCGGAGTGACGCCTGAACTCGTGAGGGAGGACCGCCTCTACTCCGTAGACGAGGAAGAATGGGGTCTTGCCAGTCGAGTTGGTGGCGGTAGTGCGGATGGACCACAACACGGACTGGAGCTCGTCGTACCAGCCCCTGCTGCAGGCCTCCAGCTTCTTTTTGAAGGTCCTGGTTTTGAGGCCCTTCAGTACCTCCGCGTTGGCGCGTTTGTCCTGGCCGTTACTCCGGGGGTGGGCCACCGAAGCGTAGCATATTTGTGTTCCAAGGTTAGCACAATATGTTCTTAAGAGATTGCTGGTGAACTGCGAACCGTTGTTAGTGATGATGCGATTAGGGAACCCGAATTTTCTCACGAGGCCCTTGATGAACTTGACTACAAAACTAGCTGGGATGCTGCAGACGGCTTCCACCTCCGCCCACTTGGTGAACTTGTTGATGGCAACATAGAGGTAGCGGTAGTCCCCAGGCGCTCGAGGAAACGGGTCCAAGATATCCAACCCCCAGACCCCGAACGGCCACGAGAGTGGGATCGTCTGCAAGCCCTGAGCTAGCTAATGGATCTGCTTGGCATTGAATTGGCATGCTTCGCAGGTCTTCACTAGTTTGATTGCGTCGTTGTGTGTCGTAGGCCAGTAGAACCCGAAGCGAAACGCCTTGCCGATGAGGGTTCGTGACGACGAGTGGTGTCCGCAATCTCCACCGCGTATGTCAGCCAGCAACTCCTTCCCTTGTTCCTTGGAGATGCAACGCAGGGAAACGTCATTTGGCCGTTTTCGGTAAAGCTCTCTGTCTTGGATGTAGTAGGCCGTGGCCTGCCGGGCCACACATTCCACGTCCTCCTATTTCTCTGGTAGCATCCCTTGCATCAGGTAGTCCTTGAATTCCACGGTCTAGCATCCTTCCTGATGCTCCAGCGCCAAGAGCAAGCTTGCTCCCGAGGTCGGGCCACAGGCCGGGGCTCCTGTGGAAGGTGGCCGAGGAAGTTCCTCCCGAGGCTGCACTATGCTTGACAGTGACGGTGCCGCCGAGGGCTTGAAGAGTCATTCCTCGAAAACGCCAGGCTCCTGAGGCATCGGCCTAGACGCCCTCCTAGCAATGTCATCAGCCTCTTGGTTGGTGCCGTGGGGCACATGCTGCAACTCCATCCCCCAAAACTGCTTTTCCATTTTGCGCACCTCTGCAAGATACGCTTCCATGTGCTCGTCCTTCGGCTCATACACCTTGTTGGAGAAGTTGACGAGGAGCTGTGAGTCACCCTTGATGATGAGGTGCTTCACCGCCAGTGCTGCTGTAGCTTTCAAGCCTGCTATGAGGCCCTCGTATTCTGCTATGTTGTTGCAGACCTTCTCACCATGCTGGAAATAGAGCTGCATGGCGTAATAGAGCTTGTCCTGAGTGGGGGATATAAGCACTGCACCAGCCCCCGCGCCGTGCCGCGGGAATACTCCATCGAAGTACATGACCCAACCATCAGGTGCCTCACTTCCTGGGGAAAGTGACCGATCTTCGCCTGCTTCGAGCCCTGGCGCCTCTGTCCATTCTACCACAAAATCTGCAAGTGCGGCTCCCTTGACGACCCTGGTTGTGCTGAATTCCAACTGAAACGCTTGCAGCTCAATGTTCCACTCGGCGACCCTTCCAGTGGAGTTGGAACTCCTGAGTACCCTTTCCAATGGGTATGCCGAGATAACCTTGATGGGGTGACCTTGAAAGTAGTGCTGCAGCTTACGCGAGGCCACCAGCAGCGCAAGCAAGAGCTTCTGAGGCATGGGGTATCGTGCTCTTGCATCACGCAGCACCATGCTGACGAAGTACACCGGATGCTCGACGAGGGTGGGTGTGCTAACGAGTTATGTGCCCTCTAGAGGGTTAGGCGCCTCCTGAGACGATGGAGCCCCCATCACCTGGCTACCTGGCGTGGTCTCTTCAGCCCTAGGTGCGTCTTCCTGCTAAGGCATGTCTCCATCTGCCGTGGCTGTGGTCTTCGCGAGGCCTTCTTGGTCTTGTGCTGCTGCGGCCGCGGCCATGGCCGTTCGTGATGCAGCCTTGACCTGGCGCTCCTCCCGAACTGCCACTAGAGCTGCACTGGCGGATTAGGGTGTGGAGGCGAGGTAGAGCACTAGGGGCTCGAGAGGGCGTGGTGCCACCATCACAGGAGGGCTAGTCAGATACTTCTTGAGGCCTTGAAACGCTTGGTCGGCCTCCTGTGTCCATTCGAACGGGCTAGAAGAAAGGCAAGGCGCACTCCCCCAGCTTGGACATGAAGCATCCTAACACAGTTACGCGTCCGGTGAGCTTCTGCATTTCTCGGAGGGTTTGCAGTGGACTCATGTCTTCAATCGCCTTGACCTTCTCCGGGTTGGCCTCGGTCCCTATATGGGACACGAGGAAGCCGAGAAGCTTGCCAGAAGGAACACCAAACACGCACTTCTCCGGGTTGAGTCGCAGGTACACTTCGCGGAGGCTCGCGAAGTTCACTTCCAGGTCCTGGATCAAAGTCTTCCCTCCCGAGACTTCACCACAATGTCGTCGATGTAAGTGCTACGTCTTGAGCTTGCGTTGGTTTTCCTTGAAGAGGAAAGGGTGATGTAGCAATAGTAGCATAAGTATTTCCCTCAGTTTTTGAGAACCAAGGTATCAATCCTGTAGGAGGCTCCTCAAAAGTCCAACGCACCTACACAAACAAACAAAGAACTCGCAACCAATGCAATAAAGGGGTTGTCAATCCCTTCACGGCCACTTGCAAAAGTGAGATTTTATAGAGATAGTATGATAAGATAAATATATTTTTGGTATTTTATAACATAGATAGGAAAAGTAAAGATGTGAATAAAAGTATATTGAAAGCTTATATGATAAAAGATACACCCGGGGGCCATAGGTTTCACTAGTAGCTTCTCTCAAGATAGCATAAGTATTACGGTGGGTGAACAAATTACTGTCGAGCAATTGATTGAAAAGCGAATAATTATGAGATTATCTAGGCATGATCATGTATATAGGCCTCACGTCCGTGACAACTAGACTGACTCCTGCCTGCATCTACTACTATTACTCCACACATCGACCGCTATCTAGCATGCATCTAGAGTATTAAGTTCATAAGAACAGAGTAACGCATTAAGAAAGATGACATAATGTAGAGGGATAAACTCAAGCAATATTATATAAACCCCATCTTTTTATCCTCGATGGCAACAATACAATACGTGCCTTGCAACCCCTGCTGGCACTGGGTAAGGACACCGCAAGATTAAACCCAAACCTAAGCACTTCTCCCATGGCAAGAAATATCAATCTAGTAGGCCAAACAAAACTGATAATTCGAAGAGACTTGCAAAGATAACTCAATCATACATAAAAGAATTCATAGGAGATTCAAATATTTCTCATAGATAAACTTGATCATAAACCCACAATTCATCGGATCTCGACAAACACACCACAAAAAGAGTTACATCAAATAGATCTCGACAAGAGAGGGGGAGAACATGGTATTGAGATCCAAAAAGAGAGAAGAAGCCATCTAGCTAATAACTATGGACCCGAAGGTCTGTGGTAAACTACTCACAACTCATCGGAGGGGCTATGGTGTTGATGTAGAAGCCCTCCATGGTCGATTCCCCCTCCGGCGGAGTGCCGACAAAGGCTCCAAGATGGGATCTCGCGGATAGAGAAGGTTACGGTGGTGGAAATTGTTTTTTGTTGGCTCCCTGGATGTTTTCCGGGTACGTGGGTATATATAGGAGGAAGAAGTACGTCGGTGGCCGCCCAAGGTGCCCAAGAGACAGGGGGCGCGCCTAGAGGGGGTGGGTGTGCCCTCCTATCTCCTGTCCGCCTCGATCGCTTCTTGACTTTCAATCCAAGTCCTCTGGATCACGTTCGCTCCAAAAATCACGCTCCCGAAGGTTTCATTCCGTTTGGACTCCGTTTGATATTCCTTTTCTTCGAAATACTGAAATAGGCAAAAAAACAGCAATACGGCTGGGCCTCCGGTTAGTAGGTTAGTCCCAAAAATGATATAAATGTGTAAAATAAAGCCCATAAACATCCAAAAGGGGTAATATAATAGCATGGAACAATAAAAAATTATAGATACGTTGGAGACGTATCAAGCATCCCCAAGCTTAATTCCTGCTCGTCCTCGAGTAGGTAAATGATAAAAACGGAATTTTTGATGTGGAATGCTACCTAGCATAATTCTCAATGTAATTTTCTTTATTGTGGCATGATTATTCAGATCCAAATGATTCAAGATAAAAGCTTATAAAATGTAAAAATTAATAATGCTTCGAAGCATACTAACAAATAATCATGTCCTATCAAAATAGCATAGCCAAAGAAAGCTTATCCCTACAAAATCATATAGTTAGGCCATGCTTCATTTTCATTACACAAAATACTCCCATCATGCACAACCCCGGTTTCAGCCAAGCAATTGGTTCATACTTTTTAATGCGCTTCAGATTTTTCAACTCTTACGCAATACATGAGCGCAAGCCATGGACATAGCACTATGGTGGTTGTTGTGAGGACAAAAAGGGAGGAGATAGTCTCACATCAACTAGGCGTATCAACAGGCTATGGAGATGCCCATCAATAGATATCAATGTGAGTGAGTAGGGATTGCCATGCAACGGATGCACTAGAGCTATAAATATATGAAAGCTCAACAAAAGAAACTAAGTGGGTGTGCATCCAACTTGCTTGCTCACTAAGACCTAGGGCATTTTGAGGAAGCCCATCATTGGAATATACAAGCCAAGTTCTATAATGAAAAATTCCCACTTAGTATATGAAACTGACAACATAGGAGACTCTCTATCATGAAGATCATGGTGCTACTTTGAAGCACAAGTGTGGAAAAGAGATAGTAGCATTGTCCCTTCTCTCTTTTTCTCTCATTTTATTTTTTTCCTTTTCTCTTTTTTTTTCTCTTTTTTTTCTTTGGCCTTTCTTTTTTTGGCTTTTTTTCTTTTTTCTTTTCTTTTTAAAGTCTGAAGTCTCGTCCCGACTTTTGGGGGAATCATAGTCTTCATCATCCTTTCCTCACTGAGACAATGCTCTAATAATGAAGATCATCACCCTTTTATTGATTTACAACTCAAGAATTACAACTCAAAACTAGAACAAGATATGACTCTATATGAATGCCTCCGGCGGTGTACCGAGATATGCAATGAATCAAGAGTGACATGTATGAAAATTATGAAGGTGGATTGGCCACAAATACGACGTCAACTACATGATCATGCAAAGAGCAATATGACAATGATGGAGCGTGTCATAATAAATGGGATGGTGGAAAGTTGCATGGAAATATATCTCGTAATGGCTATGGAAATGCCATAATAGGTAGGTATGGTGGCTGTTTTGAGGAAGGTAAATAATGGGTGCATGATACCGGCGAAAGTTGCGCGATATAATAGAGGCTAGCAAAGTGGAAGGGTGAGTGTGCGTATATCCCTGGACTCACATTAGTCATAAAGAGATCATATACTCACTGCAAAAGTCTACTTGCCCTCGAAGCAAAGTACTACTACGCATGCTCCTAGGGGAAGGGTTGGTAGGAGTTAACCATCGCGCGATCCCGACCTCCACTCATAAGGAAGACAATTAAAAGAGCACCTCATGCGACAAATTTTCACACAACTTTTACCATACGTGCATGCTACGGGACTTGCCAACTTCAACACAAGTATTTATCAATTTCATAATTACCCACTAGCATGACTCTAACATTACCACCTCTATATCTCAAAACAATTATCAAGCGTCAAATTGATCCTAGTATTTATGCACTTTCTATGATAGTTTTTATTATACCCAACTTGGATGCTCATCATTCTAGGACCAAATTTATAACCATAGAAAATACCATGTTGTTCTAAAAGACTCTCAAAATAATATAAGGGAAGCATGAGAGACTAGCAATTTCTTCAAAATTAAGCCACTGCCGTCCTCTAAAAGATATAAGTGAAGTACTAGAGAAAAAATTATCTAGCTCAAAAGATATAAGTGAAGCAGATAGAGTATTCTAATAAATTCTAATCAAGTGCGCTTCTCCCAAAAGGTGTGTATAGCAAGGATGATTGTGGTAAACTAAAAAGAAAATACTAATATCATACTCGGCGCTCCAAGTAAAACACATATCATGTGGCGAATAAAAATATAGCTCCAAGTAAAGTTACCAATGAACGAAGACGAAAGAGGGGATGCCTTCCGGGGGCATCCCCAAGCTTAGGCTTTTTGCTCCTCTTGAATATCTTGGGGTGCCATGGGCATCCCCAAGCTTAGGCTTTTGCCACTCTTTGTTCCATAGTCCATTAAATCTTCACCCAAAACTTGAAAACTTCACAACACAAACTCAACAGGAAATCTCATAAGCTCCGTTAGTGAAAGAAAACAAAACCACCACATAAGGTACTGTAATGAACTCATTCTTTATTTAATTTGGTGTTAAACCTACTGTATTCCAAGTGCTCTATGGTTCATACCACTTAATAGTAGCCATAGATGCATCAAAATAAGCAAACAACACACGAAAAACAGAATCTGTCAAAAACAGAACAATTTGTAGAAATCTGTAACTAACGCAAACTTATGGAACTTTAAAATCCAACAAAAATAGGAAGTCCTGGGAATTTTTCTTTTGATCAGCATAAAAAAGAATCAATGCAAAAGCACGTTTCTGTGATTTAACAAAACTAATGTCGTGCACGCAAAGTTTCTGTTTTTCAGCAGAATCAAGTTAACTATCACCATAGGTTATCCTATAGGTTCTACTTGGCACAAACACTAATTAAAACATAAAAACACATCTAAACAGAAGATAGATGCAAAATTTATTACTAAACATAAACAAAAACAAAAAACACAAATAAAATTGGGTTGCCTCCCAACTAGCGCTATCGTTTAATGCCCCTAGCTAGGCATAAAAGCGAAGATAGATCTAAGTAGTGCCATAATAATAAGATAGATCTTGAAAACCCATCTCATATTCTCTATGTTCAGCACCAAGTTTTATTTGACGCAAGAAAAAGTAATCAAAAGGGCTAAATTTGGAGGGACAAAAGTCCCCAAGATCGATCACAGGAGGAACGGATTCCTCCTTTGGCCCTTCATAATGAACAACTAATTCATCACTATAAGCATTCTTTTGGCAAAATCTCATGAGCCTATACTCAAGAGAGTATCCTAGCTCATTAGTTCCAAGAGCAAAATCATTATTAAGTTCGGAAATTCTATCAACTAGGACATTGGTAGGAACCTTTTTTCTAAGGTTTTCATTGAATGAAGATTGAAAACGCCTAATTTCCTCTTGATTGAAGAGGACCGCCTCTATGGGAGGACGACCGGTGTCCACCCTATAGTGTGCAAAGATTTCTTTGGCCTCTCTTATTATAAGTCTAAACTCATGAGCCAAAAGATAGTAACAGCGCGCTTAACAGAAGAATGCTCAATATTGGAAAATTCTAGGAAAATTCTTTGTATGCAAGGATGCATATGCATAAATTGTCTTTCAAGTTCAACTACAAGCATAGCGATGGCATCCGAAAGACTACTAGTTCTATGAAGAATAGAACCACCCATGGAAGGTAAAGCGCCGGCACAATTAAAGAAATCTTGAATAACACATTTTCTAATAATGTTACCACTACCGATTCGGAACTTTTAGTATGCAAGATAGGGGGTTCTTCAGCCGGAGCCTCAGAAATTTCCATGTTATCATTATTGTCCATATCAACGATAATCTCCCCAATTTCAGACATAACGGCAAACAAAAGAGAGGGATAAGAAGAAGGCCAACGAAAGAGAGAGAGAGGTAGGGAAAGAGAGGGCGAATAAAACGGCAAGAGTAAAGTGGGGGAGAGGAAAACGAGAGGCAAATGGCAAATAATGTAAATGCAAGGGAGATGAGTTTGTGATGGGTACTTGGTATGTCTTGACTTGAGCGAAGACCTCCCTGGCAACAGCGCCAGAAATCCTTCTTGCTACGTCTTGAGCTTGCGTTGGTTTTCCTTGAAGAGGCAAGGGTGATGCAGCCATAGTAGCGTAAGTATTTCCCTCATTTTTTGAGAACCAATGTATCAATCCAGTAGGAGGCTCCTCAAAAGTCCCACACACCTACACAAACAAACAAAGAACTGGCAACCAACGCAATAAAGGGGTTGTCAATCCCTTCACGACCACTTGCGAAAGTGAGATCTGATAGAGATATTATGATAAGATAAATATATTTTTGGTGTTTTATAATATAGATAGGAAAAGTAAAGATGCGAATAAAAGTAGATTGAAAGCTTATATGATAAAAGATAGAGCCGGGGGTCATAAGTTTCACTAGTGGCTTCTCTCAAGATAGCATAAGTATTACGATGGGTGAACAAATTACTGTCAAGCAATTGATAGAAAAGCGAATTATTATGAGATTATCTAGGCATGATCATGTATATAGGCATCACGTCCGTGATAAGTAGACCGATTCCTGCCTGCATCTACTACTATTACTCCACACATCGACCGCCATCCAGCATGCATCTAGAATATTAAGTTCATAAGAATAGAGTAACGCATTAAGAAAGATGACATGATGTAGAGCGATAAACTCAAGCAATATGATATAAACCCCATCTGTTTATCCTCGATGGCAAAAATACAATATGTGCCTTGCAACCCCTGCTGTCACTGGGTAATTACACTTCAAGATTGAACCCAAAGCTAAGCACTTCTCCCATGGCAAGAAAGATCAATATAGTAGGCCAAACCAAACTGATAATTCGAAGAGACTTGCAAAGATAACTCAATCATACATAAAAGAATTCAGAGGAGATTCAAATATTTCTCATAGATAAACTTGATCATAAACCCACAATTCATCGGATCTCGACAAACACACCACAAAAAGAGTTACATCAAATAGATCTCCACGAGAGAGGGGGAGAACATGGTATTGAGATCCAAAAAGAGAGAAGAAGCCATCTAGCTAATAACTATGGACCCAAGGTCTGTGGTAAACTAATCACAACTCATCGGAGGGGCTATGGTGTTGATGTAGAAGCCCTCCGTGGTCGATTCCCCCTCCGGCGGAGCGCCGGCGAAGGCTCCAAGACGTGATCTCGCTGATACTGAAGGTTACAGCGGTGGAAATTGTTTTTCGTTGGCTCCCTGGATGTTTTCGGGGTATGTGGGTATATATAGGAGGAAGAATTATGTCGGTGGCCGCCCGAGGGGCCCAGGAGACAGGGGCATGCCCAGAGGGGGTGGGCGTGCCCTCCTATCTCCTGGCCGCCTCGATCGCTTCTTGACTTGCACTCCAAGTCCTTTGGATCACGTTCGTTCCAAAAAATCACGCTCCCGAGGGTTTCATTCCTTTTGGAGTCCGTTTGATATTCCTTTTCTTCAAAATACTGAAATAGGCAAAAAAACAACAATACGGGCTGGGCCTCCAGTTAGTAGGTTAGTCCCAAAAATGATACAAATGTGTAAAATAAAGCTCATAAACATCCAAAAGGGGTGATATAATAGCATGGAACAATCAAAAATTTTAGATACATTGGAGACGTATCAATAAGTGAGGGAGTCCTGGATTAGGGGGTGTCCGGATGGCCGGACTAAGACCTTTGGCCGGACTCCCGGACTATGAAGATAGAAGATTGAAGACTCCGTCCCATGTCCGGATGGGGCTTTCCTTGGTGTGGAATGCAAGCTTGGCGATACGATATGAAGATCTCCTCCCATTGTAACCGACTCCGTGTAACCCTAGCCCTCTCCGGTGTCTATATAAACCAGAGAGTTTTAGTCCGTAGGACGAAGAACAATCATACCATAGGCTAGCTTCTAGGGTTTAGCCACTCCGATCTCGTGGTAGATCTACTCTTGTACTACCCATATCATCAATATTAATCAAGCAGGAGTAGGGTTTTACCTCCATCGAGAGGGCCCGAACCTGGGTAAAAACATCGTGTCCCTTGTCTCCTATTACCATCCGCCTAGACGCACAGTTCGGGACCCCCTACCTGAGATCCGCCGGTTTTGACACCGACATTGTGCTTTCATTGAGAGATCCTCTGTGTCATCGCCTTTAGGCCCGATGGCTTCTTCGCTCATCAAACGCGATGCGGACCGGGACGAGACTTTTCTCCCCGAACAGATCTTTGTATTCGGCGGCATCATTTGGCCATCTGGAGCAGATCAAAAGCTACGCCCCTGGCCATCAGGTCAGGTTTGGAAGCTTAAACTACACGGCCAACATCCGCGGGGACTTTATCTTTGACGGATTCGAGCCACGACCGGGCACACCGCACTGTCACGATGGGCATGATTTAGCTCTGCCATCGGACAACATCCAGAGCGTCGCTCAGGTGTCCGCTCCGACCATTAGCTTGGAGCCCATTGGGCCTGTCGGGGACGGACGGTTGGACGCCGCCCCGGAAGCTGCAACCTCTACGGCGATAGAGCCGGATACCAGCCTAGTCCCTCGCAAGGCCCGTGACTCCAAGGTGCCGGACTCTGATCCGGACTCCGTAAATCCCGCACCTCTTCCGATTAAGCCCGATTGGGCTCCGGTCATGGAGTTCACCACTGCGGACGTCTTTCAGCACTCGCCTTTTGGCAATATCCTGAATTCATTAAAGTCTCTCTCTTTGTCAGGAGAGCCCTGGCTGAACTAAGGCCAACACAGTTGGGATGCGGACGACGAAGAAATTCGAAGCCCACCCACCACCCACTTCGTAGCCACTGTCGATGATTTAACCGACATGCTCGACTTTGACTCCGAAGACATCGACGGCATGGACGTCGATGAAGGAGACAATCAAGAAGCAGCACCTATAGGGAAGCAGGATTCAGTGCAGGAGGACGAAGGAGCCAGCCCTCATGAGAGAGCGGTCGACAAAGAGGATGAGGACGACAATTACATGCCTCCCTCCGAAGACGAGGCAAGCCTCGACGACGAGGAATTCATCATGCCAGAGGATCTCGTCGAACAAGAGCGTTTCAAACGCAGGCTCGTAGCCACGGCAAGCAGCCTCAAGAAGAAACAACAGCAGCTTAGAGCTGACCAAGACTTGCTGGCCGACAGAAGCACCGAAGTCCTGGCGGCCGAAGAGTATAAACTAGAACGCCCATCCAAGAGCTACCCAAAGCGCAGGCTGCTACCCCAACTTGAGGAGGAAGCAACTAAACCTACATCACCAGCGTACGATGCGCCCGATCGGCCACCCCGTGGCCGCAATAGAGAGGCCTTCAGGCCCTCAACCCAAGCCGCACCCCGACACCGCTCAAAACATACCAGAGTACAGGGAGACGCAACAAACCTGCGAGACATCTTGGAGAATAAGGCAAGGCACACAAGATCGATCTACAGATCGCATGGGCGCCCCTCTTCACGTGACGCTAGCCGTCACGCCGGACATAATAAGTATGGCCCGGCCAAATACAACAGACCAAGCTCGTCCGAGCTGCGTCGTGATATAGCCCAGTACAGGGGCGCCGCACACCCACTATGCTTCACAGACGAAGTAATGGATCATCAAATCCCCAAGGGCTTCAAACCCGTAAACATCGAATCATACGATGGCACAACAGATCCTGCGGTAAGGATCAAGGATTATCTCCTTCATATCCACATGGCCCGTGGTGATGATCTACACACCATCAAATACCTCCCGCTCAAGCTTAAAGGACCAGCTGAACATTGGCTTAACAGCCTGCCAGCAGAGTCAATTAATTGTTGGGAGGACCTGGAATCCACATTCCTTTACAACATCCAGGGCACGTATGTGCGACCACTAGACGCCGATGACCTAAGCCACATAATCCAGCAGCCAGACGAATCAGCCAGACAATTCTGGACATGGTTCCTAACCAAGAAAAACCAAATAGTCGATTGTCCGGACGCCGAGGCCCTTGCAGCCTTCAGGAACAACATCTGAGATGAATGGCTTGCCCGGCACCTAGGACAGGAAAAGCCGAAATATATGGCAGCCCTCACGACACTCATGACCCGCTTCTGTGCGGGAGAAGACAGCTGGCTAGCTCGTAGCAATAACATAACCAAGATCCCCGACAATTCAGATACCAAGGATAACAACGGCAGGTCACGTCGCAACAAGCATAAGCGCCGCATTAACGGTGACAATACTGAAGATACGGCAGTCAACGCCAGATTCAGAGGCTCTAAACCGGGTCAGCGGAAGAAGCCATTCAAAAGAAACCCTCAGGGTCCATCCAGCTTAGACCGGATACTCGATCGCTCGTGCCAGATACACGGCACCCCCGAACAGCCAGCCAATCACACCAACAGGGATTGCAGGGTGTTCAAGCAGGCAGGCAAGTTAAGTGCCGAGACCAGAGACAAGGGGCTACATAGCGATGATGAGGAGGGGCTCCGGTTGCCGAACAGCAAAGGACAGAAGGGATTTCCCCCGCAAGTTCGGACGGTGAACATGATATACGCAACCCACATCCCCAAAAGGGAGCGGTAGCATGCTCTCAAGGACGTCTATGCGCTGGAGCCAGTCGCCCCAAAGTTCAACCCATGGTCCTCCTTCCCGATCACCTTCGATCGAAGGGACCATCCCACCAGCATCCGTCACGGCGGATTCGCCGCACTGGTCCTAGACCCAATTATCGACGGATTTCACCTTACCAGATCCTAATGGACAGCGGTAGTAGCCTGAACCTGCTTTACCAGGACACAGTGCGAAATATGGGCATCAATCCTTCAAGGATTAAACCCACAAAGACAACCTCCAAAGGTGTCATACCAGGGGTAGAGGCCAGCTGCACAGGCTCGGTTACACTCGAAGTGGTCTTCGCATCCCTGGATAACTTCCGGAGCGAGGAGTTAATCTTCGACATAGTCCCATTCCGTAGCGGCTATCACGCCCTGCTTGGACGAACCGCATTTGCAAAATTCAATGCGGTGCCACACTACGCATATCTCAAGCTCAAGATGCCAGGACCTCGCAGAGTCATCACGGTAAACGGAAACACCAAACGCTCTCTCCGAACGGAGGAGCACACGGCAGCCCTGGCGGCGGAAGTACAGAGTAGTCTCTCAAGGCAGTTCTCCAATCCAGGCGTCAAACGTCCGGACAACGTCAAGCGAGCCTGAAGTAACCTACAACAAATCTGGCTGGCACGTTCCGAGCAAGCATAGCAGTGCGGCCACAACCCCGGCCCCCGCCAAACGGCGATACTGGTACCACACGTACATAATTACGCCTTAGAGATACCATGGGCATAAGGGGAGGGGCACAACAACGGCACGCCTAGAATGCGGCTCAACCGCACTAAAGGGCTCCCTATTTCGCCGTTTTCCTTTTTACACACTTTCAGGACCCAACTATTTGGAAGGCCTGTCCGGCAATACACTCGCCGAACCCACGATGCAACAGCCAGGGAGGGAGCAAGCCACGTCAAAAGTCCAGGTGGTCTCTATAACGAGTTTAATACCTGTTTTACTTACAATCCCACAGCTTGCCCCTGGAGGGGAATATGTCAAATACTCCCATCTCTTGCTTACCGCACTTCTTGTATCGTTCTGCTTTCGCAGCAGCCCCTTTTTTAATAAACAATATATAACTCTTACCTAGTATTGTACTTATCTATTTTTATATATACAAACATGTTCAGTCATGACATTCTGCAACCGTACACTTTGGTGCGGACAATACACCCGGGTCTTACAACACCCCATAACATGGTGTGAGAAGACCGGACACTCTCACGAGTGCGGCACCCCGAACTTATAGCACTATATGCATCGGCTTCGAATCATGTCTTTGGCCAATAGTTGGGTTTGCCCGGCTCCCATGTTTTGGTACCTTACGTTCCGCATTGTTGGCTAAGGTAGCGCTGGGAGAACTACTGCGATTGTGCCCCAGTTGAGCTGGGTTAACACCTCAGTAGAGAAAGCTAAAACTGACTGTCATGATAGTGCGAGAGACCGGTCGCTGTTCGCGAGGTTTCTTTGAGTCCTTAAAGACTTATGCCTCTTCGAGCGAGGAACCGGACTTATCCGGCCTAGGCGTGGATAGCGCCCCGAACTCAGTCTTCCGAATACTAGGGGCTTCGCCGAAATTTAAAATTATAGAATTCTATGGCTAAGTGAGAGTGATAAAGCATTATAAGTCCGACGGCCTGGTTCGTTGTGCTGAACGCCTCCCTCGATGGACCCAAGAATGGTAACAAGAGCGCTCAGGTTTATCCTGAACACCCCAGCACTCGTGGCATGGGGGTCGAAGCTGACGACTTGCATCTCTTAGATTTAATAAACGGTCGCACAGAAGGTAATATTTTAAATCAACAAGCGTTGCTTAACGCATATGAACAAAGCTTCAGTGTACAGGATAACAAATGCGAGTCTACTAAAAAATTACATCTTTGGAGCACTCATCCGCTATATGGCGGGCACCCTTCAGAACGCCATTATAATACATCTCGGGCGTACGATACTCCTTGCCTGGTGGTGGCGCGTCCGTCAATAGCTTCTCCGCATCTAGCTTGCCCGAGTGCACCTTAGCACGGGCAAGGGCCCGACGGGCACCTTCAATACAAATGGAGTGCTTGACGACCTCAATCCACGGACACGCGTCCACCAGCTGCCGCACCAGACCGAAGTAGCTCCTAGGCATGACTTCTCCAGGCCACAGCCGAGCTATGAGGCCCTTCATGGCCTGTTCGGCCACCTTGTGGAGCTCGACCAGCTGCTTCAGCTGGTCGCTCAGGGGCACCGGATGTTCGGCCTCAGCATACTGAGACCAGAACACTTTTTCCGTCGAGCTCCCCTCTTCGGCTCGGTAGTATGCGGCAGCATTAGACACACTACGGGGCAGATCGGAGAACGCTCCTGGAGAGCTCCGGATTCGGGTAAGTAGCAGATAATTAACTTTTATATTTTTTCTTTGCATAAAGAATGGCTTACCCGCCGCTATCTTCTTCATCGCCTCGATCTCCTAAAGGGCCTTCTAGGCTTCGGCCTTAGCAGTCTTGGCACTCTCAAGAGCCAAGGCAAGCTCGGACTCTCGAGTCTTCGAGTCACGCTCCAAACTCTCGTGTTTTTCCACGAGAGACTGGAGCTCTTGCCGCACCTCCCCCACCCGTGCCTCCTGCTTCTCTCGCTCGGTGCGCTCCAAGGTCGCACTATTTTTGGCCTTGGAGACCGCCTCTTTCAGGGTCGCCACCTCGGTCGTGGCTCCTGCAACATTAACGTTGGTCCTGTTCTTATTTTGCAACCAAGTATTTCTATATACATTTACAGGAGGTACTATGTACCCTCTTTATCCTCGAGCTGCTTCTTGGCATGGCCGAGCTCGCTCTCGGACCGCTCGAGGTTTTCCTTCAATGCATTGACCTCCGCAGTTAGTGCGGCAGAGATCAGCAGCGCAGCCTGCATTCCCAGATTGACATATTTCTATTAGACTCCTGCGTATATCTTTTTAGATCCTCAGCTCGGCTTTTCTTTCCGAACTCCGAACTGAGCATCGGGGGCTACTGTCTATGCGGTAATATTTTTTATATATGTTTTTGAACACATACCTCAAAGCCCATTAACAGGCTTGTACAGGCTTCCGTCAGCCCGCTCTTGGCGGATTGAACCTTCTGAATCACCGCACTCATAACAGTGCGGTGTTCCCCATCGATGGAGGCACCGTTAAGCGCCTCCAGCAAATTGTCCGGCGCCTCCGGCTGGACGGAAGTCACCGGCGTCGCAGGCTTGCCCTTCTTATGAAGGCGCCACCTGTCGGACTCTGGAACCGCTGATGGTTCCAGAGCAGTGTCCGGCCCGGTGCCGGACTTAGATCCCTCCGGGGCTTTACCCCCTTTGGATCTGGAGTCTGGAAGGTCGCCTTGTGGCGCCTCCAGGACCACCTCCTCCTGGTTTTGTCCCCTGCGGGACTCCACCTCAGCGTTGTCTGTAGGGAGAGGGGAGGAGGCCGTCGGAAGTGAAGTGCTATTCACGTCCGACGAATTCAGAGAGCCGCTCAACGAAATGCCAAGCTGAGCTCTGGGCGGACTGCATAATTAGATTCGGCATTAGAAGCTATCGAATAATAAAGGAGTGCAATAAGTCATTCGGGTAGCCGGACACTCACGATTTTGCC
>NC_041385.1:294864216-294946293 GCF_002162155.2 Triticum dicoccoides
TAGTCCGGCAGAAAGGTCTTCCCCTTCTTGGACCCTCCGGCTTCCCCAGTTGGGGCGGCCTTTCTTTTTGTTCCTCCCCCCGTTGGAGGAGGAGAGGCTTCTTCTTCTTCCTCCTCCTCCTCGTCTTCGGAGGCGGAGGGTGCGTTGGGGTTGTCGGGAAAATCCGACGCCACCGGGCACCGGGAACTCTTTCGGGTCCCCGTGGCCTTCTCCTTGGCCTTCTTCTCCAGCACCACGTGAGGTGTCGGAACCAGTAGCTTTGCTAATTGCGTGTCTGCTGGGCCTTCGGGCAAAGGAGCCGGACAGTCAAACTGTCCAGATGTCCTCTTCCAGTCCTATCAAAGGAACGGGAGTTTAGATCCCACATAAAGTCACACTATGAAATTTGGGATCCCGTAAGGGACTAAATGTAAGCTTACTTCGGAGGCTTGACGTTTGGCGCAGAATCCGCGATCCTCGGTGACGGGAGGGGAGACATCGGAGCTCTTGAAAAGCACCTTCCAGGCGTCCTTGTGCTTCGTTTCGAAGAGCCGGGATAGAGTCTGGTGCTGGGCCGGGTCGAAGTCCCACAAATTGAAGTCCCGTCGTTGACACGGGAGGATCCGGCGGAAGAGCATGACCTGGACCACGTTGACAAGCTTGACCTTCTTGGTCACCAGGTCTCGGACGCAGGTTTGGAGTCCGGTCACCTCTTCCGGATTGCCCCACGACAGACCCGTCTCTTTCCAAGATGTGAGCCGGGTGGGGATTTCGGATCGAAATTCGGGGGCCGCTGCCCACTTAGGGTCACGCAGCTCGGTGATATAAAACCACCCCGATTGCCACCTTTGATGGTTTCCACGAAGGCACCCTCGAGCCAAGTGACGTTGGCCATCTTGCCCACCATAGCACCTTTGCATTCCGCTTGTCGGCCTTTCACAACCTTCGGCTTGACGCTGAAGATCTTCAGCCATAGGCCAAAGTGGGGCTAGATGCGGAAGAAGGCCTCACACACGACGATAAATGCCAAGATATTGAGGATGAAGTTCGGGGCTAGATCATGGAAGTCCAGGCCGTAGTAGAACATGAGCCCCCGGATGAACGGGTGAAGAGGAAAACCCAGTCCGTGGAGAAATGGGGAAGAAAAACAACCCTCTCATGGGGCCTGGGGGTGGGGATGAGTTGCCCCACATCTGGAAGCCGGTGCGCGATGTCGTTAGACAAGTATCCGGGCTTCCTTAGTTTTTTGATTTGCCCCTCCGTGACGGAGGAGGCCATCCATCTACCTCCCGCTCCGGACATGGTTGGAGAAGGTTGAGGTGGGAAGTGCGGGCTTGGGCGCTGGAGCTCGAGCGCGCAGGGACGGATAAGCAGAGGAGGAAGAAGGCGTGAATGGAAAGGGAGGATTCTTATCCCCTTATATGGGCGGCCAAAACAACGAGCCCCCCACCGGCCTAATAAAACTCTCTTATCTCCCAAGCGCCGCGGTTAATGGCGCGGTTGGGTTACCCACACCCGTATTGATGAGAATCCCGGAATAAGGGGACACGATCTCTGCTTTGACAAGAACCGCCTCGCTAAACGCGCTGAGGTGGAACAATAAAATGAATAAAAGCCTGGCCGTGGCATGATGTCACGCCGCGGAATACGTCAGCAGATCCGATTAAACGCAAATATTATTCTCTCTACGGTGGAATGTGGAACTTATTTTGCAGAGCTGGACACTACCTTGGTGTTCAACATCTTCTATGAAATATTCGGAGGAGGAACCCGCCTTGCAATGCCGAAGACAACTTGCGCGCCGGACTCGTCGTCATTGAAGCCTGGTTCAGGGGCTACTAAGGGAGTCCTGGATTAGGGGGTGTCCGGATGGCCGGACTAAGACCTTTGGCCGGACTCCCGGACTATGAAGATACAAGATTGAAGACTCCGTCCCATGTCCAGATGGGACTTTCCTTGGCGTGGAAGGCAAGCTTGGCGATATGATATGAAGATCTCCTCCCATTGTAACCGACTCTGTGTAACCCTAGCCCTCTCCAGTGTCTATATAAACCAGAGAGTTTTAGTCCGTAGGACAAAGAACAATCATACCATAGGCTAGCTTCTAGGTTTTAGCCACTCCGATCTCGTGGTAGATCTACTCTTGTACTACCCATATCATCAATATTAATCAAGCAGGAGTAGGGTTTTACCTCCATCGAGAGGGCCCGAACCTGGGTAAAAACATCGTGTCCCTTGTCTCCTGTTACCATCCGCCTAGACGCACAGTTCGGGACCCCCTACCCGAGATCCGCCGGTTTTGACACCGACAGTAAGCCTCGGCGTTTTTCCCGAGCTGTAGGCCTAAGGCGATGTGCATTAGCCTCTAGAATGTTGTGCCTGTGTTGCGCAACCCGAATGGTATGCAGGTGTAGCAGTATACCCCACATGGGGTCAGGAAGGCCGTCTTCTCCACATCTTCTACCGCCATCTTGATTTCGTGATAGCCCAAAAATGCATCTAGGAAACACAGCAGGTCGCACTCGGTGGTGGAGTCGACAATTTGGTCAATGCGAGGGAGTGGGAATGGATCTTGAGGGCAGGCCTTGTTGAGGTTGGTGAAGTCGACAGACATGCGCTCCTTTCCTCCCTTTTTTGGCACAACAACAGGGTTTGCCAGCCATTCATGGTAGCAAACCTCGCGAATAGCACCCGCTGCCTCTATCTTGAGGGTTTCTTGGATGATGAAGGCCTGCTTCTTGGTGGACTTCTGCCTGGCTTTCTGCTTCACGGGGCATACATTGGGGCACACATTCAGGTGATGCTCAATCACCTGCCTTGGGACCCCTGCTAGCTGCTTGGTTTCCCATGCGAACACATCCTTGTTCATGCACAGAAACTTCACCAGCGCCTCCTCTTGGTCGGGGTCGAGGTTGGCACCTATGGTGAAGGTAGCTTCTGAGCACCCATCCTCCTCAACTGGTACCTGCTTGGTCTCCGCCTTATCCTAGGTGAAGAGCTACTTCTTCTTGGTCGGTGCAGCCCCCTTGGCCTTGGAGGAGTCTGTGTCGGCAGTTTGTGACGCCCCGAGACCGATGCTTCAGAAGCCTTCCAGTTATTTCGTTGCTGCTGTGTGTTTTATTTGTTTGTTGCATTCATCATCGCATCATTCGCATTGCATTGGCACTCTGTTGCCATCATTGTTTGCTTAAAACATGCATCCGCTCGTAGTTGCCGCTCCTCGCATCTCTCCGTTGCGTTTGTTGGCCGTTCTGAGACCGACCGGGTTTTCGATTCCCTCTTGTCAAACCGCCTAACCTCTCTGCACAACCACAACCCCCCAAATATCCCTAAAACATCTCCATTTTGTTAATTGGGCTCCCTACCTATTATTTTCTCGACCATCTGATTACGATCGGAGGGTCCGATTAGCCCCTAAACCTAACCCCTTCCGATAAATAGCCCCTAACCCTAAATTTTAGGCCTCCTGTCCCATCCACCCATTGCCGCCGCTGCCACTCCACAAAATCCTCCTCGATTTCCGCCACCAGCCAACCATCACTCTCCAGCTCCTCCCTGTTCGATCCACCCACTGCCTCCACCTTCCAATCCTTCGATCCACCCAACCAGAGCCCTCCCATGGCTCCCTTCGATTCCTCCCTCCTCCTGGCCGAGGAACAAGCGCCACCGGGCATCTGCCTCCCCTGCCTCCTGGACAAGTCCGGCCTCCCGCAGCTCCTTCATCCTGACCGCCCCGCGCCCGAGGCCCTGCCTTCTCCTCGTCCGCACTGACCGAAGCCAACAGCTGCTCGAGGTCCCGAGCAGGAGCGCTCGGCTTTGTCCCCTTGCGCCATCGCAGGCGACGACCTCCTTCGGCCTTGTCTGCCCCATCCCCGTCGAAGGCCCGCTGTCTACAGGCCATCCCCGTCCTCTGCTTCGCCATGGACGCCCCTGAGCTCCGTCCGCGCCGTCGTTGCCCGGATCCGGTTCCGGCTAGCCGGATCCGCCCCATCTCCACCTCGCCGGCCTTCCCTGCGGCTGCTGACGTGCCGTTGACCCCGTCCTCGCCGCGCCCATGGTTCCTCTGCTTCGAAGACGAACGAGGCGCGCCCAGCCCCATTGACCGCGTCCCTGCTCATCTGGAATGCCAGCAGCCTAGCTGCCAGCGCCTCCCCAAGGTCCAGCCTGTGCCCCGCGGCCTGCCAGCCTCCTCCACCGAACCGGGCCAAGCCCATGGGTGAGCAGCCCCATCTAGTCCCCCTCCTGTACCTTGTCGGGCCAGCAAGTTTCGGCCCGTATGGTGTTTTTTTCCTACCTGCGAGTTTAGCTATTATCCTGTGATTTACCAGTTTTACAGAAAAACCCCTGAAGTTCATGCATTAATAACTCATTAATCGTGCATTAGATTTAAATAAACTATATATGTAAAATGCTTAGAATTTTGCGTAGATTAATAATTTGCAACTTCCACCCATGTTACAATTGTTTAAATGTGTTGTTTGGATTAATTTGCATAAATGCCATGTTAAAATGCTTTATTACATAACTAAATAACCGTAGCTCGGTTTTAAATAACCTTTATATGTAAATGGGGTGGAAAAATGCCTAGTTTAACATGGTGCATTTTATTTTGCTGTTTAACAACATTAAAATTGTGTTTAGGGCAGAACAGTACCAAATCAAGATATACATGTGAGGATTTTCCGGAATTGTTGTTTGTAACTTCCGACCTCATTTAAACTTGCCTAGATATGTAGTTTCATTATGTTTCACCCCTTGCTATGTTTAAAAACATTTAATATTGTTGGGTACATAAACAAGAGAGAACTAAATATTTGATGTGGTGTTTTGTCAATATGCAACTCGTTGCATACTGAGCTCCACTTAACTTGTAGTATTGTTTGTTGCACTTTACCATGCCATGCCTCATTAAATCGGACATGCATCATACTTGATTGTGCATCATGCCATGTTTATGTGATGGTTGTTTACCATGATGTTTCCTTCTTTCCGGTTGCGCTCCTCCTTGATAGTTCCGGTTATGTTGCGATTGTGAGGATTCGTTCGACTACTCCCATTCGTCTTCTTCTTGGACACGTTCTTCTTCCTAGCGGGATTTCAGGCAAGATAACCGCTACCCTGGATCTCACTACTATCATTGCTATGCTAGTTGCTTCGTTCTATCGCTATGCTGTGCTACCTAACACCTGTTTATCAAGCCATCCCAAATTGCCATGTCAGCCTCTAACCTTTTTCACCCTTCCTAGCAAACCATTCCTTGGCTATGTTACCGCTTTGCTCAGCCCTCTTATAGCGTTGCTAGTTGCAGGTGAAGTTGAAGATTGCTCCATGGTGGACAGGATTTTGGTTGGGATATCACAATATCTCTTATTTAATTAATGCATCTATATACTTGGTAAATGGTGGAAGGCTCGGCCTTATGCCTGGTGTTTGTTCCACTCTTGCCGCCCTAGTTTCCGTCATACCGGTGTTATGTTCCCAGATTTTGCATTCCTTACGCGGTTGGGTGATTTATGGGACCCCCTTGACAGCTCGCTTTGAATAAAACTCTTCCGGCAAGGCCCAACCTTGGTTTTACTATTTGCCTCACCACCACCTATACATTTCCCTTGGGTCGGCCAACCCGAGGGTCATCTTTATTTTAGCCCCCTGGGCCAGTGCTTGTCTAAGTGTTGGTCGGAACCAGAGCCACTTGCAGCGCCACCTTGGGGAAACTCGAGGTTTGGTTTTAGTTGTACGTATTGTTCATCCGGTGTTGCCCTGAGAACGAGAGATGTGCAGCTCCTATCGGGATTGTCGGCGCATCGGGCGGTCTTGCTGGACTTGTTTTACCATTGTCGAAATGTATTGTAAACCGGGATTCCGAGTCTGATCGGGTCTTCCTGGGAGAAGGAATATCCTTCGTTGATCGCGAGAGCTTATCATGGGCAAAGTTGGGACACCCATGCAGGGTATAATCTTTCAAAAGCCATGCCTGCGGTTATAGGCAGATGGGAATTAAAATGCATCAACCGCGTGTGTAGCTGTGATGGTCTCTTTTCGGCAGAGTCCGGGAAGTGAACATGGTTTTGGGTTATGTTTGACGTAAGTAGGAGTTCAGGATCACTTCTTGATCATTGCTAGCTTCACGACCGTTCCTTTTGCTCTCTTCTCGCTCTTATTTGCGTATGTTAGCCACCATATCATGCTTAGTCGCTGCTGCAACCTCACCACTTTACCCCTTCCTTTCCCATTAAGCTTTGCTAGTCTTGATACCCATGGTAATGGGATTGCTGAGTCCTCGTGGCTTACAGATTACTACAACAATAGTTGCAGGTACAGGTTATGCGACGATCATGACGCGAGAGCGATGTTTGCTTGTATTGGAGTTCTTCTTCTGCTTCTTCTTTGATCAGGGGATAGGTTCTAGGTCGGCAGCCTGGGCTAGCAGGGTGGATGTCGTTTGAGTTTCTGTTTGTGTTTCATCGATAGTCGGATGTTGCTCTTATGTATTGTGATGTTGTATTCGTGTGGCATTGTATGCCTCTTGTATGTATCCCCACCTATTATGCAATGTTGATGTAATGATATCCACCTTGCAAAAGCGTTTCAATATGCGGGTCTATCCTTGGTGGGACCTTTGAGTTCCTTTTGGATAGGGTCGCATATTGGGCGTGACACAGGCTGTGCTGTTGTGGCTGGCTTGAGGGCAAGCTTGAGCGCCAGCAGAGCATCCTTGGTGTCTCCAGCTACGGTGAGGACGCCGCTGCTCCCGGGCATCTTCATAAGGTTGTAGGTTGGATGGGTCGCTGCCATGAACTGAGCCAAGGCGGGGTATCCAAGGATGGCATTGTACGGGAGGCTGATGTGGGCGATGTCGAAGTTGACCAGCTCCGTGCGGAAGTTGTCGTGGGTGCCGAAGGTCACAGGAAGGTGGATCTGTCCCAGAGAGCTGGAGGAACCGCCTACGACGCCCGAGAAGGGCTTGCTGGGTCGGAGCCGTTCCAGCGGTACATGGAGGAGGCTGAAGGCCTCCACTGAGAGCACGTTGAGGCCGGTGCTGCCGTCGATGAGGGTCTTTGAGACGGCCACCTGGCATATGGTGCACGTGCAAAGCATTGGGAGCGCACACGAGCAGGCGGTGTTGACGGGGTGATCGTCCGAGTTTAAGGTTAGGTCGGCTTTGGGTGGCACCCAACCTGGAGGAGCTCCTTGCCACGCGAGTACAGCGCCGATCTGATGGAAGAACGGCTTGGCGTGGCACTCTGAGGGTGGCGCCTGCGTGCCGCCAAGGAGAGTTGCGATGACCGGGGGTGCCGGCGCAGTGTACTGGGTGAGAAAGAGGTTGCGCAGCTCCTCCCAGGAGACCACGGGAAATGTTGGCAGGTTGAGCAGCCAAATGCGCGGAATGCCGGTGAGGGCCATGGGAAACCAGTTGGCCATGACCTTGTCGTCGCCTCTGGCCCTGAGGACGGCCTCCTCGTATGCGAGTAGGAAAGCCAGCGGATCTGCCGCGCTGTTGTAGCGTGGCGGCATCTCTGGCTTGAACTTGTGCGGCCACTACACCTGCCGCAAGGCGGGGCCCAAGGCTCGGAGCCCCCTGGCCCTAGCGCTGGCATCAGCCGCCGGAGCCGGAGGAGCGTTGTCCGCCATGAGGGCGAAGCGCGGTGTTGGTGGAGAGCGAGCCGACAGAAAGGAGAGCTCCGGCACCCCTACCTGGCGCTCCAAATGTCGGATATCGGGTTTCGGCAAAACCCTTAAGGTTTGAACTCTGAGTTGCGCACGAAGATCCTCTCCCTACTAAAACACGCTCAAAACCTCACCGTGATTCTAAGCTAGCATGATGAACAACACAAGTGACACAAGGTTTATACTGGTTCAGGCCACCGTTGTGGTGTAATACCCTAATCTAGTGTGTGGTGTGGTGGATTGCCTCTTGGGCTAATGGTGAACAGTACAGAGGAAGAACAGCCTCGCGAGGAGTGTTCTTGTGGTGATGTGTGGACGAGCTAGGTCACGGTCTGATTCCAGATGAGATGCCCTCCTACTGTGGTGGCTATCTCTATATATAGAGGCCCTGGTCCTCTTCCCAAATATTGAGCGGGAAGGGAGCCAACAACGGCCATTTTGAAAGGGGACAGCTAGCACAAGCTATCCTGACTAAAGGTGGTCTTCGACTGCCAAAGGCACTGGCGATGACGCCGTGTTGTGCTCCATGGTGACCTCCGTCCGGCCGTCCTGCGGGTCTTGGTCTCGTTGCACCGATATGGAAACCATTGCTTGATGCCTCGGTACTCCGCGCCTGCACATGCCCCCTTCACACCAAAGAGGAAACGAGGACACTTCGCAGGCTCACAGCCGCCTGGCGCCCACCTGGTCTTGATCGTCATGGCTTGCGTCATGATAACCTCGGGAGGTACCCATCGCCTTGATCTCTCTGCCTCCTCGTGAGCCTGCCTGGTGAGGCCGCCCCCGAGGAGGCCTTGTGTCGTCCGCCCTGCAAGGCTTGGCCCCTCGCGAGGGTCTTGAGTGTTTGTTGATGAAGATGGGCCGCATTGGGCCACTGCTGAGCCATGTTGCAGGTCGCAAGCAGGCAAGTCTAGGGACCCCCGTTCCCAGAACACCGACAATTCATCGGATCTCGGCAAACACATCACAAAAGAATATTACATCGAATAGATCTACAGGAACATCGAAGAGAACTTTGTATTGAGAATCAAAGAAAGAGAAGAAGCCATCTAGCTAATAACTATGGACCGGAAGGTCTATGGTAAACTACTCACGCTTCATCGGAGAGGCAATGGTGTTGATGTAGAAGCCCTCCGTGATTGAATCCCCCTCCGACAGATCGCCGAAAAAGGCCCCAAGATGGGATCTCACGGGTACAAAAGGTTGCGGTGATGGAAAAGTGGTTTTGTGGCCCCCCTGGTGTTTCTCGGGTATAAGAGTATATATAGGCAAAAGAGGTACGTCTGTGGAGCTATGAGGGGCCCACGAGGGTGGGGCGCGCCTACCCCTCTGGCCGCGCCCTCCTGCCTCGTGGCCTCCTCGTGGAGTTCCAGACTTCTACTCCAAGTCTTCTCGAATGCTTTCGCTCCAAGAAGGATCATCGCGAAGGTTTCATTCCAGTTGGACTTTGTTTGGTATTCCTTTTCTGTAAAACTCTAAAATAGGCAAAAGACGGAAACTGGCACTGGGCCTCCTGTTAATAGGTTAGTCCCAAAAATAATTTAAAAAAGCATATTAAAGCCCATTAAACATCCAAAACAGATAATATAATAGCATGGAGCAATCAAAAATTATAGATACATTGGAGACGTATCAAGCATCCCCAAGCTTAATTCCCGCTCGTCCTCAAGTAGGTAAATGATAATAACAGAATTTTTGATGTGGAATGCTACCTAGCCTATTTATCAATGTAATTTTCTTTCTTGTTGCATGAATGTTCAGATCTGAAATATTAAATACTAAAGTTTAATGTTGACATAAAAATAATAATACTTCAAGCATACTAACAAAGCAATCATGTCTCCTCAAAATAACATGGCCAACGAAAGTTATCCCTACAAAATCATATAGTCTAGCTATGCTCTATCTTCATCACACAAAGTATTTAATCATGCACTACCCCTGTTTTAGCCAAGCAATTGTTTCATACTTTAGTATTTTCAAACTTTTTCAATCTTCACGCAATACATGAGCGTGAGCCATGGACATAGCACTATAGGTGGAATAGAATGGTGGTTGTGGAGAAGACAGAAAGGAGAAGATAGTCTCACATCAACTAGGCATATCAACGGGCTATGGAGATGCCCATCAATAGATATCAATGTGGGTGAGTAGGGATTGCCATGCAACGGGTTGCACTAGAGCTATAAGTTTATGAAAGCTCAACAAAAGAAACTAAGTGGGTGTGCATCCAACTTGCTTGCTCACGAAGACCTAGGTCACTTTTGGGGAAGCCCATCATTAGAATATACAAGCCAAGTTCTATAATGAAAAAATCCCACTAGTATGAAAGTGACAACATAGGAGACTCTCTATCATGAAGATCATCGTGCTACTTTGACGCACAAGTGTGGTAAAAGGATAGTAGCATTGCCACTTATCTCTTTTTCTGTCATTTTTTATTTGGGCCTTTTTTCTTCTTTTTTTATGGCCTCTTTTTTTTCTTTTTTTATTTAGTCCGGAGTCTCATCCCGACTTGTGGGGGAATCATAGTCTTCATCTTCCTTTCCTCACTGGGACAATGCTCTAATAATGAAGATCATCACACTTTTATTTACTTACAACTCAAGAATTACAACTCAATACTTAGAACAAAATATGACTCTATGTGAATGCCTCCTACGGTGTACCAGGATGTGCAATGATTCAAGAGCAACATGTATGAAAAATTATGAACGGTGGCTTTTCCACAAATACGATGTCAACTACATGATCATGCAAGGCAATATGACAATGATGGAGCGTGTAAACGGAACGGTGGAAAGTTGCATGGAAATATATCTTGGAATGGCTATGGAAATGCCATAATAGGTAGGTATGGTGGCTGTTTTCAGGAAGGTATATGGTGGGTGTCTGGTACCGGCGAGAGTTGCATGGTACTAGAGAGGCTAGTAATGGTGGAAGGGTGAGAGTGCGTATATTCCATGGACTCAACCATCGCTCTTGCATGGTACTAGAGAATTGACTTGGGGTGCCTTGGGCATCCCCAATCTTAGGCTCTTGTCACTCCTTATTCAAATCCATCAAATCTTTAATCAAAAACATGAAAACTTCACAACACAAAACTTCAACAGAACATCTCATGAGCTCCGTTAGTATAAGAAAATAAACCACCACTTTAAGGTACTGTAATGAACTCATTCTTTATTTATATTGGTGTTAAACCTACTGTATCCCAACTTCTCTATGGTTCATATCCCCCGATACTACTCATAGATTCATCATAATAAGCAAACAACACACAAAAACAGAATCTATGAAAAACAGAACATTCTGTAGCAATCTGTAACTTTCGAATACTTCTGTAACTCTAAATTTTTTAAATAAATTGGTGGACGTGAGACATTTTTCTATTAATCATCTACAAAAAGAATCAACGTAAAAGCACTCTCCAGTAAAAAATGACAGCTATTATCGTGAGCCCAAAAGTTTCTGTTTTTTACAGCAAGATCGCAAAGACTTCACCCAAGTCTTCCCAAAGGTTCTACTGGGCACAAACACTAATTAAAATAAAACCACATCTAACCAGAATCTAGATGAATTATTTATAACTAAACAGGAGCAGAAAGCAAAGAACAAAAATAAAATTGTGTTGCCTCCCAACAAGCGCTATCGTTTAACACCCGTAGCTAGTCATAGAGATTTCGATGATGCTCACATGAAAAGACAAGAATTGAAGTGTAAAGAGAGCACCATGAAACATATAACAAACACATCTAAGTCTATCATACTTCCTATGCATAGGAATCTTATAGACAAACAAATTATCATAGGAAGCAAAAACCAGCATATACAAGGAAGCGGAAAGAAACAATAGCAATCTCAACATAACGAGAGGTAATTTAGTAACATGAAAATTTCTATAACCATATTTTCCTATCTCATAATAACTACATGTAGGATCATAAGCAAATTCAAAAATATATCTACATGATATATTTAAACACGATCCACATGCATGCGAATTTGACACTCTTCCAAAATAGTGGGATTAACATTAACTAAAGTCATGGCCTCTCCAAACCCACTTTTAATATTATCGCAAACACTATTATCAATCTCATATTCATCATGGGGCTTAAATAAATTTATAAGATCATCAGAAGAATCACCCCAATCATCATAATTGCAACAAATAGTGGACATAGCAAAAATAGCATCCCCAAGCTTAGGGTTTTGCATATTATTAACACAATTGGCATCAATAGAATTTATAGTAAAATCATTGCAATCGTGCTTTTTATTCAAAGATCTATCGTGAATCACTTCATAAAGCACTTCATCACAATTCTCAGAATCAGGAATTTGAAGCAAATCTTCATAAAGATGATCTAGTGCACTCAACACACTAGCAATTGGTTTATCATAATTGGATCTCTTAAAAATATTAGCAAGTGGATGAGGATCCATAAACTCTTAGCAAGCAAAGATGCAAGCATAAAGAATGCACATAGTAAAACAAGCAAACAAAAGATTGAACGGAAGGAGGGCGAAGAATAGGCTAAGGTTTTCGAAAATCGTTTTAGAAGTGGGGGGAAGAAAACGAGAGGCGAATGGCAAATAATGTAATGCGAGGGAGAAGAGTTTATGATGGGTACTTGGTATGTCTTGACTTGGCGTAGATCTTCCCGGCAACTACGCCAGAAATCCTTCTTGCTACCTCTTGAGCATGCGTTGGTTTTCCCTTGAAGAGGAAAGGGTGATGCAGCAAAGTAGCGTAAGTATTTCCCTCAGTTTTGAGAACCAAGGTATCAATCCAGTAGGAGACGACACACAAGTCACCTAGTACCTATGCAAACAATCAAGAACCTTGCAACCAATGCAATAAAGGGGTTGTCAATCCCTTCACGGTCACACGCAAAAGTGAGATCTGATAGAGATAATAAAGTAAATATTTTTGGTGTTTTTTTTGTATAGATTGGAAAGTAAAGATTCCAAATAGTAAAAGAGATGCAATGTAAATAAAAGAGATGTAATATAATAGGAAAGAGACCCGGGGGCCATAGGTTTCACTACTGGCTTCTCTCAAGATAGCATGTATTACAGTGGGTGAACAAATTACTACCGAGCAATTGATAGAAAAGCACATAGTTATGAAGAAATCTAAGGCAATGATCATGAACATAGGCATCACGTCCGTGTCAAGTAGACCGAAACGATTCTGCATCTACTACTATTACTCCACACATCGACCGCTATCCATCATGCATCTAGAGTCTTAAGTTCATAAGAACGGAGTAACACATTAAGCAAGATGACATTATGTACAGGGATAAACTCAAGCAATATGATATAAACCCCATCTTTTTATCCTCGATGCAACAATACAATACATGCCTTGCTGCCCCTACTGTCACTGGGAAAGGACACTTCAAGATTGAACCCAAAGCTAAGCACTTCTCCCATTGCAAGAAAGATCAATCTAGTAGGCTAAACTAAACCGATAATTCGAAGAGACTTGCAAAGATATCAAATCATGCATATAAGAATTCAGAGAAGAACCAAATAATATTCATAGATAATCTTGTTTATAAATCCACAATTCATCGGATCTCAGCAAGCACACCGCAAAAGAATATTACATCGAATAGATCTCCAAGAACAGCAAGGAGAACTTTGTATTGAGAATCAAAGAGAGAGAATAATCCATCTAGCTAATGACTATGGACCCAAAGGTATGTGGTAAACTACTCACGCTTCATCGGAGAGGCAATTGTGTTGATGTAGAAGCCCTCCATGATCGAATCCCCCTCCGGAAAATCACCAGAAAAGGCGCCAAGATGGGATCTCATGGGTACAGAAGGTTGCGGCAGTTGAAAAGTGGTTTCGTGGGTCCCCATGGTGTTTCTAGGGTATAAGAGTATATATAGGCGAAAGAGGTATGTCGGTGGAGCTACGAGGGGCCCACGAGGGTGGGGGTGCGCCTACCCCCCTGGTCGCGCCCTCCTGCCTCGTGGCCTCCTCGTGGAGTTCCTGACTTCTACTCCAAGTCTCCTGGATTGCTTTCAGTCCAAGAAAGATCATCACGAAGGTTTCATCCCGTTTGGACTCCGTTTGGTATTCCTTTTCTGTAAAACTCTAAAATAGGCAAAAAAAACTAAAACTGGCACTGGGCCTCCGGTTAATAGGTTAGTCCCAAAAATAATATAAAAGAGCATATTAAAGCCCATTAAACATCCAAAACAGATAATATAATATCATGGAAAAATAAAAAATTATAGATACGTTGGAGACGTATCAGTCACGGAGCGCCCGTTTGCGCCGATCATTCGAAGAAAAGGTCTCGAAGACCGTGGGGACGTTAAAGTCATCCCTCTCTGGAGAGTATTTCTCTGGAGTGGTGGTGAGGATGGCCTCTCTACTTTTTGCTACTTGTCGTAGTACCCAACATGCTCGAAGGCTATGGGTTGGGTCTGTGCGCGAAGTGGCATGTATATGATAGGGCTTGTTAAGGAGTTCGTCCAGAACGGACCGATGTCCCGTGAAGGTTTTATTTTTCCTTCCCATCAACTGGTGGTTGGGTGACCTGCCAGGGTGTATCCATTTAGTCCGGGCCGCACACTACTTAAAGGCAGCGAGCTCCAATTGAGTTTTCTGGGCCCTCCATGTGCCTTCCATTGCATAGTACTTTTGTACTACCTATGATAGTCCCGTGAAACTCTGTATGTAACGATGGTCCAGGGCATTCAATATTCCCTCATTGGTGCAATTACGATGAAATACGGAAACTACGTCGTTGTCTGGGCAATCTTTGATCTTGTTTTTAACAAGTAGGAATCTGGCTCAAAACTGGTGGACCATTTCATGAGGTTGTTGCCGCACATACATCAGGTCATATATATCTGGGGGGCCTGAGTTACTGGGTGAATATTGATTGTGGTGGGTGGGTGGTTTAAAATTTGAATCCGGCAACACACCTGTATTTGGAGCTTGAAGATTCTCCAAGACGACCGGTTCGAGCTCGGTGAGATCCAAGGCCTCCCGTGATCCTATATCCGAGCCAAAATCTAGGAGACATGAAGTCCCGTCCAAATAGAGGGTATCCGGCTTGGTGGATTCGGAGACCCGAACATACTTGGTCCTCAACATAGGGAGGGAAGTGTCTTTGGCCTGTTCCTCAACGACCGCTACAAGGTGGGTGATCGGTGGTCAATAAATTTCCCTCTGGTCAGGCTTGAGCCCGATCCAATCATAGTCTGTTGAGACCCCTAGTGTGGCGATGCGATCTAGCAGCGTGTTCAAGGATGAGACGTCTGTCGGATCCATATTTTTGGAGTACTTGAGGCCGATGCAAAGATGGTGTCAGTAGTCGTAGGGGGTGTTGTGGGCTTGACGGCTGTACAAACCCCTACGGTGAAACCGCCGAGGTGGAGGGTCTGCCCAGAAGTCAGGTTTCTTCCAGAAGTGATGTTGTCATTGATGACTAGGCAAGCTATGGATTGCCTTGGTAGACAGCACGGCAGAGCTCTCAATGAAAGAACCAATGTCAGTGTCAAAATCGGCAGATCTCGAGTAGGGGGGGCAAGCTGTGCGTCTGAGGATCGATGGTAACATGGGACCAGGGGACACTATGTTTACCCAGGTTTGGTCCCTCTTAAAGGAGGTAAAACCCTACTCCTGCTTGATTATATTCGAATAGTATAGAGATTACAAGATTTGATATACCTCAAGATCGTGATGGCTAAATCCTAGATGTCTAGCCTATGAATATTCTGATGATGGTAATGAGGGTGGCCCCTACTGACTAATCCCTCAAGTTTATATACACACTAGAGGGGCCTAGGGTTTGTACAAGGTGGGTTCACCAGGGAAGGAAACTATACACCCGGACTATAATCTTGTCATTTACGTATGGAGAAGTCCCACCCAGGCATGGAGGATAGTCTTCGTCTTGATCTTGTATGGCCCATCCAACCCGGCCCAGACTCCTGGGCCGGACACCTGAGGACCCCCCGATTCCAGAACTCCCTTAGGGGGTGAACGAACCCCTTGTGGCTGGTGCATTTCCCCTCTTGGCACATAAGGGCCATATCTTTTGTCGGGGGTGCCCGGAACCCCTTCCAGTGAATCGATATGTACCCGGTACCCTCCGGAACACTTCTGGTGTCCGAATACCATTGTCCTATATATCATTCTTTACATCTCGACCATTTGCAGACTCCTCATCATGTCCGTGATCTCATCCGAGACTCTGAACAACATTCGGTCACCAAATCACATAACTCATATAATACTATATCATCATCGAACGTTAAGCATGCGGACCCAACGGGTTCGAGAACTATGTAGACATGACCGAGACACCTCTCCGGTCAATAACCAATAGCGGAACCTGGATGCCCATATTGGCTCCTACATATTCTACGAAGATCTTTATCGGTAGAATCGTTATGACAACATACGTAATTCCCTTTGTCCATAGGTATGTTACTTGCCCGAGATTCAATCATTGGTATCCTCATACCTAGTTCAATCTCGTTACCGGCATGTCTCTTTACTAATTCCACAATACATGACCCTGTGACTAACTCCTTAGTCATTTTCTTGCAAGCTTATGATGTGTATTACCGAGGGGGCTTAGAGATACCTCTCTGATACTCAGAGTGACAAATCCTAATCTCGATCTATGCCAACTCAACAAACACCTTCGGAGATACCTATAGAGCATCATTATAATCACCCAGTTACCTTGTGATGTTTGATAGCACATAAGGCATTCCTCCGGTATCCGGGAGTTGCATATTCTCATAGGCGAAGGAATATGTATTTGACATAATGAAAGCAATAGCAATAAAACTGAGTGATCATTATGCTAAGCTGATAGATGGGTCTTGTTCATCACATCATTCTGCTAATGATGTGATCCCGTTATCAAAAGACAACTCATGCCCATGGTTAGGAAACCCTAACCAACTTTGATCAACGAGCTAGTCTAGTAGAGGCTCACTAGGGACATGTTGTTTGTTTATGTATTTACACATGTATAAGGTTTCCGACTAATACAATTCTAGCATGAATAATAAACCTTTATCGTGAATAAGGAAATATAAAATAACAACTTTATTATTGCGTCTAGGGCATATTTCCTTCAAAAATATTGTCTCATTTGGGGCAGGTTGGGGTATAAGCTTCTCACAAACCAGAGCTTCTCACAATAAGCCTCATGGTTACGGTAGGGAAAATTTCACCTTTTTGGATGAAATGATATCCGTTGCCTCTCCTTGATTTCAATTTTGTTTCTACTGTCAACATAGAACAACATGAGTGTTGTGTTAATTTTAGGAATTATCAGTGTTACTTTGGACATTTTTATACATTAACTAAATTTTCTATGCATTTATACGCATAATTCAAATTTGAACTATAGGCACATGCTCTAGTGCATATAATTGGGTGAAAAATATAATCGTTGTACTTGGTTGCATGCGTTAGTCCCATGCATGAAATGGGAATGAATGTCAAACACCTTGCCACCGTCGCTCGGCCACAATCGTTGAGATACATGGTTTTCAAATTCTTGTAAATCCAAAACTCATCTGAAATTCATGAAACTTGGCATGCTATCATGGAGCGGCACCAACATGCCGTGGTAAATATTTTTGTCCCATTTGGGGAAGGTTTGGGTATAATCTTCTCACAACAAATCCTGGTGGTTTTGGTAGGGAAGGTGCCACATTTGGGACGAAAAGATATATGTTGCCTCTTCTTGCTTTCTAAATTTTTTGAGTGTCAACATAGAACAACGGGAGTGTCATGTTAAATTTTGGAATTTTTCAGGGTTTGTTTAGACATTTTTATATATTAACTAGGTTTTCTATGCATTTTATGTGCATAATTCAAATTTGAATGCATGTACATGCTCTAGTGCTTATTAATTGGTTGAAAAATCAAATATGTGTCCTTGGGTGCATGCTTAGGTCCCGTGCAAGGAATGAGAATGAATGTCAAGCACCTTGCCACCGTCGTTCCTCCACAAACACTGAGGTACATGGTTTTCAAATTCTAGTAAATCCAAAACTCGTCTGAAATTCATGAAACTTGACATGCTATCATGGAGTGGCACCAACATGTCGTGGTAAAAAAGTTATCCCATTTGGGGCAGGTTTGGGTATAAGCTTCTCACAAACTAGAGCTTCTCACAACAAATCCTGATGGTTTCAGTAGGGAACGTACCACATTTGGGGGCGAAATGATATTCGTTGCCTCTTCTTGCTTTCAAAATTTTCTAGTGTCAACATAGAACAACAGGAGTGTTGTGTTAAATTGTGGAATTTTTCGAGGTTTGTTTAGACATTTTGATACATTAACTGGGTTTTCCAGGCAATTTGTGTGCATAATTCAATTTAGAACTACATGCACATGTTCCAGTGCATATAAATTGGTTGAAAAATCAAATCTGTGTCCTTGGGTGCATGCTTAGGTCACATGCAAGAAATGGGAATGAATGTCAAGCACCTTGCCACCGTCGCTCGGCCGCAAACATTGAGATACTTTGATTTTAAATTCTAGTAAATCCAAAACTTGTCTGAAATTGATGAAACTTGGCATGCTATCATGTAGCGGCATCAACATGTTGTGGTAAGTTTTTTGTTCCATTTGGGGTAGGTTTGCGTATAAGCTTCTCGCAAATTAGAGCTTCTCACAACAATCCTGATGGTTTTGGTAGGGAATGTGCCACCTTTGGGGACGAAACGATATCTGTTGCTTCTTCTTTCTTTCAAAAATTTTCTAGTGTCAACATAGAACAATAGGAGTGTTGTGTCAATTTTTGGGATTTTTTGGGGTTCGCTACGACATTTTTATACATTAACTGTGTTTTCTAGGCATTTTATGTGTATAATTCAAATTTGAACTACGTGCACATGCTCCAATGTAGAAAATGGGTTGGAAAATCAAATGTGTGTCCTTGGGTGCATGCTTAGGTCCCATGCAAGAAATTGGAATGAATTTCAAACACCAGGGCACCGCTGATTGCAAGCAAACTATTGAGATGCTTTGTTTTTAAATTCTAGTAAATCCAAAACTCGTCTGAAATTCATGAAACTTGGCATGCTATCATGGAATGGCACCCGACATGTTGTGGTATTTTTCGTGTCCATTTTGAGAGAAGGAGCACCCGAATAACAGCCAACAAAGGCATTTTGAAACAAATAGCTGCCACTTTAACATCTCAAATGTTTGTATAACTTAAATCGTGTGCATTCTGTTAACCATTCGTGTGACGCAATATGTATCTCTCTTAATGGCTATAGGAGGTGTCGTGCGGATAGCTGCTTGACTGAACGGGCGGCATGTGAGCATAGTCCGGTGGGCATGCAGACCGAGAGGCATGCAAGCTATCCTCTAATGTGCAGGCTCACCGGGAAGCGTGCGAGTTGTCACTGCGCAGGCTCACTAGGAAGCAAGCCCTTTGACTTCCATGGCCGCCTGCCTTACCTCGTATCCTCTCCATTAATGGCGCCCGGGCTGTTGTTTAATACGGGTGGCCTTACTGTTTGCCTCCCATTCCCCTCCCTCCTGCAGACCTCCACCAACGCCATGGCGAAGAATGATCATCTGCCACTAGTATTTTCAAGTTTGGTGAAGTCGACTCTGAGCCGGAGGAGATAGAAAATAAGGAGGAATGGCGTCTCATGGACATCGCCTTGAACGAGCTGGACGCAGCGATAGCTGCCACCCCCCCTGCCCCGTCCCAGCTCCCATCCCCGCGCCCGCGCCAGCGACAATTCCCGTAGCATTGACGGGCTGGTCGCCGAGCACTATCGCAGAGCTGGAAGCCACGGGCGTCAGCGAGGTCTCCGTGGACCCGCGCAAACTCGTGTGCATGTCATCTCATGTGCCCGTGCGTGCCCCTGCACCCACCGTGGTGCCGGTCCCCATGCGTTTGCCTGCACATGCCATGCCCATGCCCGTGCGCGCGCGCCCCTCAGCAGCATGGGACGCCGCCAGCTACCGTCCTCCCACACCCCGCTCGTCGAACGCGCGACGACATGATGTTTGATATTCAAGTGAAGAACATTTTGTGTTCCCTTGAAGACTTCAACAACGACGTCCCAGAGGACGACAACGACAACGCCGGCGCGGCATGCCGCCTCCGCCGCCGTTGGAAATAGTTCTTTTGGTTTTAGTACTGTATCTTGATCATATGAATAAAAATTCACAGTGTGACTGAATGAAAGATATGGTTTGAACAAACATGCGTTTTTCTCTCTTAATGTATAGACTTATCAAACGATTTTCTTTTACAAAAAAGATCAACGGTTTTTTAAATATAAAACACTCATCACAAACGTTTTAGTTAGAACACGCGTATGCAAACCGACAGCTCCCCGAGGAAGCCAAGGGAAAATGTGACGAGCAGGATTTGTGCAACTCTTGATCGCAAATATTTTAGATAGAACACACGTATGCAAAGTGAGAGCTATGGTCTTCCCCAGTAACTCAAGGCAAAATTCGCAGAGCAGGATTTGTGCATCTCTTCAACGCAAACGGTTCAGATTGAATATGATATGCAAAGGTAGACTTCGGCTCTAAGCCAAGAGAAAATGTGTCGATGAGGATTTATACATCCCTTCAATGCAAACGGTTGTTTTGGATGACCCGTGTGCAACCACGTACAGACAATTTGGCAAGATTTGCATAGCTCATATTGGGTATATTGCCATTAGTCAAACTGGAAATATTGACATTTGTTGATCTAGTAACATTGCCATCTGTCAACCTTGCACACTGTGATTTGTCAAAATATGTAGCTAAAAATCACTAGCACTATCTAATTTTTGCAACTAAAATTCAGTAATTAAGCATAGATTTCATTCATAGATTAAGCAGTTGTTCATTATACAAATAGCTCAACTCGGCAGCTGGACCGACCAAACTTTTCCCCAATTTTTGCCAACCACGTAGTGAAATAGCTAGTTCAACTATATATACTAACTAAGTTTAAGTACGTTTTATAGTTCCACCACATCTATAGTTAGATGAACTGAACAACTTAGCCCCTAAATACTACTACTACTACGGAGGGGCTTTGTACTACTTCCGGTAGCCTCTCGTCTACCGAGCATGCTCAATAAGAGGCAGAGGAGGAGGAGCCTACTGACGAGCTAGACGACTGCAATATGGTGCCTGCTGCTGCTGCACCTACAACGACGCTCACCTCAAACGCCCTCTGCCGCTCCAGATGACCCCTCTCGAAGCGCTGGTTCTCCTCATAGATCTCCTGATTCCTCGCCTCTGCGGCGGCGTGTGCTGAGGCCACAGTGGTTGTAAGGCTCTTTGCATGCTCGACGAGGTGCTCCTCCTCCTCCCGCAGAGTTTCGATGTACCGCGTAAGGTCGCTAACGTACATGCGGGCCTCCACCTCCGCCTCCCGCCTTCGGGCAGCTGTGGCGGAGCGGATGACCCCGGCGGTCGATGGTGGACTGGTGGCCATGGCGGCCGACGATGGGGTGGTTGCCAAGACCACCACCTCCCGCCTTCAGGCCACAGCGGCAGAGCGGGTGATGGCCATGGTGGCCGGTAGTGGGGTGGCGGCCACGACGGTCACCACCCGCCTTCGAGCTGCGGCGGCAGAGCGAGCGATGGCCCTAGCTTTCGATGGTGGTGTAGCGGCCACGGCGTCAGATGGTGGGGTGGCGGCAGCAGCTGGCAACTGCTCCCGACGGGCAGCAGCAGCGGAGCATGTGGTGGGTGTTCTGCGCACACCCAATAGGGATGCCACGCGCACTACACTATGCCGGGGACTGCACCGCCGCCGCGGTGTAGCCTTCAAACTAGAGGTGTCCTCTAATGATGGCGGAGTGGCTGAGCGGCGACAACAGACCGGTGCCATTGGCGATTGTGCCAGAAGTAGACAAGATAAGCTACAGGGGGGAGGGGAAAATGCGACGCAGGACTCACCGGCCGTGAGGGTTTATATAGCAGGCCGGTAAGCATTGGGATTTTGGGGGATTTCACCGAGTCGGGCGGGAATCTTGCACGGGAACCTATGGGGTTGCGTGGGAACGGGCTCACCGCCGTTTGGCCAAAAGAACGCCCCCGTGCACTTCTCAAGCTTGTGCTCTAAGCCGTCTACAACTGCGGGATGACAAGACGTGCGAGAGGAGAACGAAAGGACACGTACACATACGGTTAATAAAATAAAAATGTTTGCAATTATAGTACGTACTATCCCCGTCCTGGTTTATAAGTCGTCTATATATTTTTCTACCAAATTTTGACTAGAGATTTAACTAATAAAATAAGAATGCATGTCGCCAGAGATTATATCATTGGATTCATATTTGAACATAGTTTCCAATTATATAATTTTTGTCACATGCATTAACATTTTGTTAGTTAAATTTAAGGTCAAAATATGGCACATCATATAAAGGGTACTAATAGACCAAGACGGCGGTATTAGCACATAGTCGCTCTCTACATAGCGATGCAACTGTCGGCGGCTTGTGGACGACCATTTCCTGCATCTTCGACTGCTCTATGCATGTGGTTGCTTGCGGTTGAGGCGGCCGCGACTCACTCTTCTCGTGTCCCGCCGCACGCGGTCATTTCTCACATCCCTTCGGGCGCTCTGCCCTCATCTCTCCATGCGCGCTGCCAGTGTTTGTGGCCCGCGCATGATCACGCACATTCATGTGCATGCAGTTGTGTCGGGCGTGGTGCCACGATGCACTTACCCGCTGCAAAAACTGCCATGTGGACACACCAAGAATCCATCCCGCCCGGCCCCCATTTACTCTTTCTACCATTTACCTTCATCTCTCGCGCCACACGACACAGTAAGCACATCCATGATGACAAATACAGGGAGGACATCCAGCAGTTCCAATGGTGCTCCCCGTGGCCCCAATGGCGCTCCCAGCGGCCGACGATGACAACGGCGGGCAGTTCACCATGCATCACGTAGGTGACACCCATGTGAGGGGGAAGGCCCTCTCGGTGGTGTACACGAACGAGCCGGTCTTGGAGAGCTCCATCCAAACTATGGAGCAGTTGCTTGTCGAGGACAAGTACCAAGTGGTCGGCTTCGACCTCGAGTACACCATCGGTCGTGCCGGGCATGATCAGAAGGTTGTCGTTGCCCAATTGTGTGTGTGACATGACGTCCTTGTCTACAACTACTGCCTGGCCACAAGGCCTTACGAGCATTTCTCCAGGTTTATCAATAGCTCCGACTATAGTTTCGCTATGGTTGACACCACAAACGATATAAAACCGCTCAAGCTTTCGGGCTTGAAATGCCAGAATCTTGTCAACATCCAGGACCACTACAAGGTATGGGGCAGCGACAACAACAAACAGAACTCCCTAGTTGACCTCACCTCAGCCATCATCGACCCCTACTACATGAAGATGAAGGATGGGAGCAAGAAGGACAAGAACACCTGGCACAATGTTTGGCATGAGAGACTGGATGAACTACACGTCAAGTACGCGGCCAAGGACGTGTACACAAGCTACGAGATGTAAAGGCGGATCATTGACATGAGGAAGTGTCTTCTTCCTGCCCCATATATATTTTATTCTTCTGTAGACAGAGCAAATCACACGGCTTATTAGCAGCAATCGTCTATGTTTTTATTGGTCTTTGCACACATTTCTGAATATGGACCTATTTGCGCGTATCATACACATCTTGTTCAGTTGAACCGTTTGCATTGTGTTGCCTAATCACACTCACAATTCATCCTAGTGAACTGTATGCTGTATATTGCACACACCCTCATATGGTTGCCCGTTTCTATTGTTCTGCCTCATCGCAAACAGTTCTTCTAGATTAACCATTTGCCACCCATCACACACGAAACTCCAACATGAGTCGTGTTTGATGTCACCGCCATCGCAAATGTTTTGCATCTTTTTTGACGGTTTTATTACATCATTGTTTGTGATTGATGCATCGCACACAGTTTCGTTGAAGGGTCTCTGATTGGACTGTCGTGTTTGGACCATCCTGTAGTAGTCGATGTTGATGATGTCTCCCCGGCAACGGCGCCAGAAATTCCTTTTCATGTCTTTTGAACTACGTCGATATTTCCCCAAAGAGGAAGGGATGATGCAGCACAGCTATGGTAGGTATTTCCCTCAATTATGAAACCAAGGTATCAATCTAGTAGGAGAACCAAGCAACACTATGTAAATGGTACCTGCACACAAAGAACAAATACTTGCAACCTGATGCTTATAAGGGGTTGTTTATCCCTTTTCTGGTAACGACGCAAAATTGTCAAGTTGACGGGATAAAAATTGTGATAGATTGGATAAATAGATCTCGATAAAATGCGAAACAAAATATGCAAATTACAACAAGGTTTTTTTGGGTTTTTGGAATAATAGATCTCAAAATAAATGTGGCAAATAATAGATCAGAAAACACATATGATAAAGAATAGACCCGGGGGTCGTAGATTTCACTAGTGGCTTCTCTCAAGAAATAGCACACGGTGGATAAACAAATTAATGTTGGGCAATTGATAGAAAATCAAATATTTGTGACGATATCCAAGGCAATGATCAATATATAGGCATTGTGGCAACCCGGCTCAGAGAAAACCGGAAAGCCCCGTACTCCAGCCCACAGATCGAGATGAAGTCTTCTGGAATATGGCACTGCTTAGCATAGAACAAACCAGCCTTCTATTATTACACGAATATGAATACAAGGTCTCTGATATTACAATGAATAACATCGGTACGACGATACTACGCCATCCTCAGTTGCTCGATGCAAGCAGCAGAACAACTCGAAGTAGCGGAATAACTCTAGCAGCGGAACAACGACGACGGTGGTGAACTCCACTCCGCAGGGACTCTGACTGGAATGCTTATCCTAGCTCACACAAACGGAAACCACGACAAGCAAGCAAATCCGCAATGACCTGCAAATTGGCATGACACACCAGGTCAATACATTGAATGTACTTGCAAGCTCACAATAATCCAGAAGCATTCAAGACACACAACAGCATGTCAATTACAGGTTAAACAGGAATTATCATGAGATCATCAGAATAACATGGCATGACCAACTTAAACATGATACAACTAGAACAATATGAGCATGACATGACGATACTAGCATGCAACATGATGACACTATGTGCACCACTTATTCTGCTCGGGCTACCTCATAACCAACACATGCATCACTTACCAACCTCGGACATCACACTATTATCATATCAGGATCAAATCAAGCTTGGTATAAACAATACCGTAGCCATCATTAAATGACCACAAGGAGCTTGATCTTTACCCACGATTCCCATGCAACATCACGAATATACAATGACTCGGTATCCTCAATACCACCGTGATCCTTACAGCGATCACAACCACGACCAACACTTGGTCTCAAACCGTGATCCTTACGGCGATCACAACCATGACCAACACTTGGCCCGTGATCCTTACGGCGATCGCAACCACGAGTTGTCATTAACCAAGTTATTCTTATTACTGTTGACTCATGGTGTACCCTACTTTCAACCTGGGCCCTTATCCGCGGGTGCAGCTATCGATGGATTTAATATACACTCTGCAGAGGTTAGTACACTGTACCCACACTACGGAACCCATGGCCTCGCACTCCCATTCGGGTGGACCAACGGTGTTCCGACAAAACCGTCCTACTACGATGACACTCTCCCGGCTACTCCGACTCACTCCCCACTGGGTTAAGTCATGGGTGGCCCCGTGTCTACCTCAAGACACAATGACCACCGTCGTGGCCCAAAACAATAAACCGTCCCAAACAGGGACATGTGCACATAACAACAACAACGGGCACACAAGGCTTATGTCCGCCTACCTGATCAGGGTAGCGCGTGCACATAACCCTTCCTCGTTGGAGGCACCGGCGAGAGGCACGACAATAGACCCAGTTAGGACCGTCCCATACCGGTAAGCATGGTTGCACTAGTTAGCATCGATTCAGCGGCACCATTACTCAGCCAACAGTTGTTCAAGTTCAATTTAATCCAGTTAACTTGAATGCAAATATGCTGAGCCATGATAAAATGCATGAACATGATATCAACATAATCATGAGGGTATCACATAACTATCCACCATATCAACAATAAATCATATCCATTGAGCATGGCATACTGACTAGCATGACCATCACCAACATCAACATGTACTAATAGCAAGCATAAACATATGAAAAGAAATACTAGCAGGTATGACATGATCACAGAGTACAAAACAACATAGCACAAAAGTGAACATGCAAATCTAACATCACCGGAACAATGATAACCATCTTTTCAACAACCAAACATTTAATAAAGATTCAAGTTGAAAACCATGGCTACTGCATGACTATCATGCAAGTGGGTATTGTGGCTTGCCTGGGGTGGAAGAAATCACCAGGGAGAAGTGCGAGAAACTCGCGGAACGAATCGTCAGAAAACATTCTCTCTCGGAGAGGGCTGAATAAGGGCAAGGGCATAATGGTCATTTTCACAGTGTCAAACCATAGTGAAAGTATGACCAACAGAACGGGCTCGACGAATGTCGGTGTACTAGAGTAGGGGTACCCTAGTATCCCGAACTTGTGCACGGGCAGTTGCAGCACCCCGCGGCAAGGCTTGCCGGGTGACCGCCAAGGTCCTCCGTGGTTCCTTTGGAGCCATTCAAGAACAAAGTATTCAAGCCAAGTAGACAAGGCCCCAACAAGAGGAGCTTGCCGGGAAGGTCAACCAAGGCATCTCAAGGAACTTGCCGCGACGCGCCACGCATCCCGGCGAGGCCCAGTGAGCGACAAGCTTCCGGACGCGACAAGACAACGACCGCGGAAAGGCGCTTGCCGCGGCAAACTACCACTCTGTACCCGCGCTCCAGCACATCCACCAACGTGTTGCCCTGGGACCTTTCCAGGCGCGCGTGGCAAGAGGCTGTGCGGCCAGCGGTGCGTGGTGGCCAGCGATGCTGACAAGATTACCATCGTGGCAAGCGATGGCGTCCCTGACGGTCCCTTTTTGCACTATTTGGGCGACGTAGACGGGCATTTAATGCCTTTGTCCCCCGCCGTCAGGGTTAGGTATGATACACTGTACAGGTAGTTGTACCAACCGCAATTCCTTTTCCATTTTTACCCTTGTCTACGTTGCCACCTGTCGGAGACCCCTTTAGCATATAAAAGGAGGCCCATGCGCAACATAGAGGGGGGTTGGAGAGGCAGAAAAACACTCACGCTCGGTCTCCTTAGCAGCTAGTGTGTATTGTAGCACTCAGCGCTCCCAAGCAAGAACTCAATACACTCAGACATGCAACAGTAGGAGTGTTATCTCTCTGAAGAGCTCCAAAGCTGGGTAAACTGCTCTTGTGCTTCGCCTCGATCCGCTCTTCGTGCGATCTCCACCCCCCGCCGAACCGAAAGGGGCTCGGTCCGCCGGTCCCATAGGTGTTCGTGGATCAGTTTCCCCGACATCTTTGGCGCGCGGCCTGGGTTACGCCATATCTCACTCTGCATCCACCGCGCCCTCCTTGAACGACACACGTCGAATGCGGTGTCGTGGGAGAGATCGTGGGTGGTTTCTATATTCGGAAAGATGGAACATCTGCCCCCTCACTCTTTATAAGCAGGGGAAACAGGGGCAGTTCAACCATCTTGCCGGTTGCTATTCCAATCTCAAAAACCTCCGCCGCTCCCCCCTTCTTCCCAAAGCTGAAAGAGAGCAGCGCTCCGCCCCTCATCGCCACTGGCACCACCAACACCGTCGATCTCTCTCACCACCTCCGCCATGGCTCCGAAAGCCGGGAAGGTTGTGAAGTCGGCCGAGGCGCAGCGGCTTGCGGCGCTGCGAAAGGAGCGGGCAACCTTCCCCCCTCAGCTCGCCGCGAAGGAGCTGAGGGAGTATTACTACCTCTTCTGGTCGACGGAGACGCGAGCGCATCCGCGCACGAAGGTACTCTCAGCTGCCACTTCGGAACTGGCTCCGAATGGATATCCCTTCTTCGCGTTGTTCTTCTACTGTGGTCTCTGCCCGCCTTTCTCTGAGTTTTTCTGTGACATTAGGATCACCTACGGGTTCCGCCTCCTTGACTTCACCCCCAACGCCGTTCTGACCATGGCAGTTTTCGCACATCTCTGCGAAAACTTTGTCGGAGTCTATCCAAATGTAGCTCTTTTTTGCCACTTCTTTATGCCCCGAGTTGAGAGAGGGGAGCCTTTATCCGGCGGAATCGCCTGGATCTCGAGAATTGGCAAGAAGGAAGCTTATCTGGAGGGAGAGCTCCGCAGCAAGTGGGATGAATGGAGAGCAGACTGGTGCTGGATTGTCGAGGAGAACCCGCAGCCATTTACCGCCCAGTGCCAAGCCCCAGTAGCGCGCGGCAACGATTGGAGCAACGTGGCTCCGGAAGACGATAGGCTGAAGATTGCCGTCACCCGGATCCTACGCCTCAGGCTTGCCGGGCTCACCGTAGGCGCCATTGACGCAGATTTTCTTCGCCGCCGCATCGCCCCTCTGCAGGAGAGGAGGAGACCCGCCTGGGAGTTCCAGAATGCGGCAGATATCATGAGGCTGCGCCCGGGCCTCAACTTCAACTTCACTGTCCCAGAACTGGACGCGATGCTCCTGGAACTGTTCCAGCACGATACTTGGCATCCTGAAGTGTTCAAGTTGCCGAGGGGTGCCGTTCCGCTGTGCAACAACTCCTCGCTCGACCGCATCCGTGCAATGATGCCGCTGTGCGATTCGCATGGAATTGTCCCAACTTGGCAAGAGCCTGCAGACGACGTCGTGCAGGAGTTATTTGACGGCTTGGTAGAAAAGCCGGTCCGCTCCGATGAACAGGAGAGCCTTACTCGCGACACCACCGATGCGGAGATGCAGCGCATCACCACTAGGCTGGAAGAGGCGGCGGCAGCCGCTGCCACGGGCGAGTTTGGATTTACCATGGAGGAGGTAGAGGCAGCAGAGGCGGCAAGCCTTGCCGAGCGAGAGGAGCTTGCCGGCGAGGGAGAGCTTGTCGGGCCTGAAGCTGAGTCGAGCGAGCCCGCCGAGGGCGCGAGCGACTCGTTGAAGATCGACTCCTCCTCTTTCTCACCTTCAGACAGCTCGCCGCAAGTGGAGCCCCCAGCTCCACCAAGAAGGCGTCTCCGCAAGGCCGGGGACGTAGCGGGGTGGCAGACGGGTCAACAGCCGTCGCGCAGCGCGACGCACTCCATCGTGGCAAGCACTGTTGCCGCGGGAGCACCTCACGCCGCTGCGGCAACTGGAGCGGGGCCCTCCCGGACCACCGCTTCTGCTCCCGCCAAGCGGCTAAGGGAACCTACTCCTCCGCCTTGTCGCGCCGAAGGTGGGCCGGACTTCGACCTCTCCGCGCTCAGCTCCGACGAGGAAGAGGAAGAGTAAGATTCTTTGCTGTACTTGTAGTTCTTCAATTCTTGTTGTTTTGTCTTGTATCTTATTTGCTTTACTCCGAACCCATTCCTTTTCAGGACTCTGGCCCAGAGAGCGGTGAAGAGAGCCAAGGTCCCGGTGATTGTCATCGAGGACGAACCCACAGCGACAGCAGGGGGTGTGTCCGAGACCACCTTGCCGGACCCGGCAACTATTCCCCAAAGCAGCCCCCAGCGCAACCCCCAGCGTAAGTATATGGTTTACTTGCTGTTGTTAGGCGCGCATGGGTGCTCTTTCTTTGCTGACATCTGACTATTGGTTTGCGTAGGAGTAGAGCAGTCTCACCAGGAGTGCCCGGAAGCCGCTTCCGACATGCCATCTGCTTCGACTACACCGCCAAGGGAGGATTCCCCGGCAAGGGAGAATTCTCCGGCAAGGGGCAGTTCTCCAGCAAGGGACAGCACCAGCGACCCCCCTGTGGCGGAGACCACGACTGTAGATCCTAGTACAGGTAATCCTCTTGCTTGAAAACTTCCCTTGGGTTCTTCTTCTTCTGATTTTCTTTTTGAATATTTGCTGGACTTTTCTTCCTTTTCCGGTCGTCAGGTCCATCTGCCACGGAGACGATGGAAAGCGAGGTCGCCGGCGAGGAGAACGCGCGCGGCAATACCGACGACGCCGCTGTCACCGCAAAAGAAGCCGGCGCTGATGATCCCGCCGGCGGAGAGGCTGCCAAAGCTGCCACCACAGAAGCTGGCGAGGGGTTCGACGATCGTACTGACGGCCCCGAGGCCGCAGGAGCGTCAGGCACTACGCCGACCGTCGATCCCTCCGCCGCTGCTGCAGCATCAGGCTCCGAAGAGCGCTAGCTCAGCGCCTATTTGAAGGTTGGCGATGGCGTCTTCATCAAGCTCCCCTGGGCGTCGAGCTCCAGGGCACCGATCGAAGGAGAAACCTTTGATGAAGAGTTGCTCGCCTCCGCTGGGCTGACGCTGGTCGACGCGCCGAGCAGCAGCAGCGGCGAGCCTGAGGAGGAGGAGCTGCTGCGGAAGCTGTTGTAGCTCTACCGCGCCGGACAGGCCAAGCTGGTATCCCGAGAAGCGCTTGTCGTGAAGGCGGGAGTGGACATCGAGAAGTGCGCGAAGGAGCTCCGGGGCCTCAACCAGGAAGCTCTCCGGTCCCTGGCAGAGGAGCGGGAGCAACTCGCCAAGGAGCGGAAAGCCTTCCTCCTCGAGAAGGCTGAAGTTGAAGAGCAACAGCGGCTTGCTGCCGAGAAGCTGTCTGTGCAGGAAGGCGAGTTAGCGCAGCGGAAGGTTAGCCTTGACAGCCACGAGGAGGAGCTTGCCGCGCATGAGCAAACATTCGGTGGTGCTCTCAAGGAAGCAGAGGATGCTGCCGCAGCTGCCGAGGCCGCCAAGAAGGAGCTGGAGACGAAGGTGGCGCAGCTGGAGGCCAATCTCAAGGTGAGCGGCGAGGAGCTTGCTGCGCTGAAACGTGAGCTTGAGAAGGACGCCTACACCCATGGCGAGCTGCAGGGTCGTCTCGCCGAGAGGAGCAAGGAGCTTAGCGCCGCCAAGGACTCCAACGCAGATCTTGAGTTGAAGCTGACTACTTTGACCAAGACGCTGGACGACGCCAGGGAGAAGGAGGTGGCCTTGAAGGAGAAGATCAAGGCCGACGAGGCGCTGCTGGCGAGTGCTGCTGCCGCCCAGAACACTTTTAGGGAGAATGTGGAGCACTGGACCGAGGGTCTCGTGGATGTTGCCGCAGCCATCGACAGGGAGCTGGCGCAGCTGGGGATGGAGGATCTCGGGTATTCCTCCGATGAGCACCTCCAACCCAGCGCCAAGCTCAGTTTGTTCTTCAAAGGCGTGGCGACGGCCCTCCAGCGACTCCGGGAGAAGATCCCAAAGCAGCTGGCCGACGAGTCGTGCAAGATCTGCGCGGGAGCTCTTCAAAAGGTGCTGGTGAAGGTGGCCTTCCGCAACCCAGGCCTCAACCTCACCAACGTCCTCAGGACCTTGCCGCCGGATGCTGATCTGGAAGCGCTCAAGACCCTTGTCGCACCCATTGTGGACAAGGTGAGCGGGATCAAGAGGGTTGAGGGCGATCGCGTAGATTAGGCCGACTGTTTTCTCTTTTTCTTGTCGCTGCTCGTCATGTTATGAGAACAATCTGGTAGAGCTGCGACAAGCTATCTTGTAATATGACGCTATTTCGGGTAGCGATTGCTAGGTTTTTCCTTTACTTGATTCCTTCCTTTGTATGTTTTTACCCTACGCTTTTAGGGAACTTGTCGGCGCAGGCACCTTAGCCGTGAGTGCTGAGTGCGGGACGTCAGTAGCCTGCTGGCGGTGCCGCTACCGACAAGAAACCTTGTCGCAACTAGTCGCAGCTCACTTAAGTTGTTGAGCGGACTCAAAACAAAGTAAGGGCGCAACTAGCTACGAGTTGGTTCCTCCGCGCACAGGTTTTCCATACAAAGCACGGTCGTTCGAGGAAGATAACTTAAAATTTTTAAAACTGATTGCTCAAACTTTAGCAACTTAGCTTTTCTGTCGTTTGCTTCCCGGTAAGGCGAAACTTCCTCGAACGACGCTTGGCCCACACCATTATCTTCTCCTTTCCCTCGGGGGTAGGCGCGGAATGCCATCTTCGGTCTCAAGGCGGACAGCGCCAGGCCTAGTGACTCGTTTCACCCGGTAAGGGCCTTCCCACTTTGGCGTCAACTTGTTGGAATTCTTGGCGGACTGAACACGCCGAAGAACAAGGTCGCCTTCCTCAAGACTTCTGGCATTAACTTTGCGGCTATGGTAGCGGTGCAAAGCTTGCTGGTATCGAGCAGCTCGTACAACGGCCTGAAGACGGTCCTCCTCAAGGAGCAGAGCGTCATCTTGTCACAACTGCTCTTGCTCAAGCTCATCATAAGCGAGCACTCGAGGTGACCCGTATACGAGTTCCGTGGGGAGAACTGCCTCCGCTCCATAGACTAGAGCGAAAGGTGTCTGGCCAGTGGCTCGATTTGGCGTCGTCCTGATCGACCAAAGAACCACCAGCAGCTCCTCAATCCAGTTCTTTCCGCACTTGCACAGCCTGTCGAAAGTCCTGGTCTTGAGCCCGCGCAACACTTCAGCATTCGCCCTCTCCGCTTGACCGTTAGTTCTCGGATGAGCAACAGATGCGAAGCAGACCTTGGCGCCAAGATCTTGGACGTACTGCATGAAGGTGCGGCTCGTGAATTGCGTGCCGTTGTCGGTGATGATCCTGTTAGGGATCCTGAAGCGGCAAACAATCGACCTGAAGAACTTGACTGCTGACTGTGCTGTCACCTTCCTCACTACTTCCACTTCTGGCCACTTTGTGAACTTGTCGATTGCAACATACAAGTACTCAAAGCCCCCGACAGCTCGGGGAAAGGGGCCGAGGATGTCGAGCCCCCAGACCGAAAATGGCCATGATAAAGGGATCGTCTGGAGACCTTGAGCTGGCTGGTGTATCTGCTTGGAATGGAACTGGCACGCTTCACACTTGGTTACTTGTGCAGTTGCATCCTGGAGGGCTGTCGGCCAAAAGAAACCTTGCCGGAACGCTTTGCCGGCAAGTGCTCTTGCGCCAATGTGGTGACCACATATGCCTCCATGTATCTCCGCCAACAGCTTTTGTCCGTCTTCCCGGTGAATACACTTCAATTTCACACCGTTGAGTCTTCTTCTGTATAGTGTGTTGTCGACAAACTGGTACATACTTGACTGCCGGCTACTCTTTCCGCTTCTTCTTGCTCTTCGGGAAGTTCTCCTATCTGAAGGAAACGGACAATCTGCTGTGCCCATGCTGGAGCTTGCGGCTCGACAACAAGGACTAAAGGCACATCTGCTGCTGCAGGAACATCCGCTTCTACGGCGAGAACCTGTGGGTCAGCCAGAGCTTGACGTTCCCCGGCAAGCTTGCCGGAGCAAACTTGTCGGGAGCGTCTGCTTCAACGGAACAAACCCTAGGGCTTGCCGGAGCAGCCTGCTCCTCAGCACCCTTGGTGTTGATCTTGAGGACCTTCTTGGCGGCGGCTTCGGGGAGCTCTGCCGGAAAATAGTCACCAGAAATCAACTTCCTCTTCTTTCTCTGTCCAGTTGATGGCGTTACAGACGGTTGAGTCAGTTTGAGCACAAAGATCCCTGGTTCCACAGGTAACTTAAGTGCGGCGCACTTCGACAGGCCATCAGCAATGTCGTTCTGTGCTCTTGGAACATGTTCCATCTGTAGGCCGTCAAAGTGCTCTTCTAGCTTTCTCACTTCATCAACGTAAGCTTCCATCAACGGACTCTGATAATTCTTGTTCACTTGGCAGACGACAAGCTGTGAGTCACCCCTGACAATGAGCTTCTTGATCCCAAGGTCTGCTGTGATCCTGAGACCGGCAAGCAAACCCTCATACTCTGCGGTATTGTTCGTTGCTTGCTCCTTGGGAAAGTGCATCTGGACTACGTACTTGAGGTGCTCTCCGGTGGGTGCAACAAGTAGCACGCCCGCACCGGCGCCTTGCAGCGAGAAGGCACCATCAAAGTACATCAGCCACTCTTTGCTTTCTTCCTTGACGGGGATGCTCGTTTCTGGAATTTCTTCATCTTGTGTTGGCGTCCATTCTGCTATGAACTCTGCCGATGCTCTGCTTTGGATAGTTGAAGTGCTCTCAAACTTGAGGCCAAAGCTTGACAGTTCCAGTGCCCACTCGACAATCCTGCCTGTTGCTTCTGGATTTTGCAGTATCCTCTTCAGCGGAAAACGAGTGACGACTGTGATGTCATGTGCTTGGAAGTAATGGCGCAGCTTTCTCGAGGCCATGAGAAGGCCGAAAAGCAATTTCTGCACACCAGAGTACCTTGACCTAGCCCCCTGCAGAAGGGAACTAACAAAGTAAACTGGGCGCTGCACCATTCTTTTCTGCATCTTCTCACGCGCCTGTGCAGATCCATCTTTGTCGGGACCAGAGCTTGCCGGTGAAGTCCCCTGCTTGTCGTTGGATGCATCTGCCGTGGTTGCTGGCTCATCATCCGCCTCCCTCTCCGCTACTAACGCAGCACTAACCACTTGATTGGTTGCCGCTATATATAGCAGCAACTTCTCTTGTGGCTTAGGTGTGACAAGTGTTGGAGTGGAGGACAAGTATCTCTTTAAGTCCTGCAGTGCAGCCTCCGCTTCCGGAGTCCATTTCATTGGACCTGCCTTTTTCAATATTTTGAAAAATGGCAGGGCGCACTCAGCAGACCTAGAGATAAACCTGCTGAGAGCAGCTACGCAACCGGCAATTCTTCGCACATTCTTGACGCGCTTTGGTGCTTCCATCTGCTCAATGGCCTTGATTTTGTCAGGATTGGCTTCAATTCCCCGCTGAGACACGAAGAACCCGAGAAGCTTGCCGGAGGGGACTCCAAACACACACTTCTCGGGGTTAATCTTGAGGTTGATCTTGCGCAGATTTGCAAAGGTTTCGTCTAAATCTTGAATCAGAGTCGCCTTGTCCTTGCTCTTGACCACTATGTCATCCATGTAGGCTTCCACATTTCTGTGTATTTGCGGCTCAAAAGCGTCATGGACTACCCTTGCAAATGTTGAACCAGCATTCGTTAAAACGAAAGGCATCCGTACGAAACAGTATGTGCCACATGGGGTGATGAATGCGGTCTTCTCCTCATCCTCTTCTGCCATGAAGATCTGATGGTATCCTGAGTATGCATCAAGAAATGAAAGCAAGTCACATCCGGCCGTGGAGTCAACAATCTGGTCGGTGCACGACAAGGGAAATGGTCTTTGGGACAAGCATTATTGACATCGGTAAAGTCGATACAAAGTCTCCATTTCCCGTTTTCCTTGCGCACGACTACAGGGTTGGCCAACCACGTAGGATGGAGCACTCCTCTGACAAGGCCTGCTGCTTCCAATTTCTTGATTTTTTCTGCGATGAATTCTTGGCGCTCCACTGCCTGCTTCCTGACTTTCTGCTTGACGGGCCGCGCATGAGGACAGACGGCAAGATGGTGCTCGATTACTTTCCTGGGAACACTGGGGATGTCAGACGGTTGCCACGCAAATACGTCGACGTTCGCCCGCAGGAAAGCAACAAGCGCGCTTTCCTACTTAGGGTCGAGAGTGGCACTGATGGTAAAGGTACCACCAGTGCCATCCTCCTTGGCGGACACCTTCTTGGTCTCTGGTGGAGCTGCCATTGTCTTCTTACATTTACCGGTGGAGCTCGATGGTGCGTCCTCGACGGTAGCACAGCACTCCGAAGAGGTGCGCTTGCCGGAGTAGGCATCAGAACTCTTGCCGGGCTTGGTCTTCTTCTTCGCCCCGGGAGCTTCAACGGCAAGTGACTTGCGATCTGTTGCGGCTGCTGCTTCCCAGTAGATCTTGTTGGCGCATATAAGAGCCTCCTTCTTGTCGCGAGGGACAGAGATGACACTTATCGGGCCTGGCACCTTCAGCATGTTGTATGCATAGTGAGAGGCTGCCATGAATTTGGCGAGTGCTGGTTGGCCAAGTATCCCATTGTAAGGCAATGGAAAGTCAGCAACGTCAAAAGTGACCCTCTCAGTCCTGAAGTTCAACTCGCTGCCAAATGTCACCGGCAACGTGATCTTTCCCTTCGGCTTGCTCCTTCCCGGATTGATTCCTTGGAATGTGCCGGTCTCTTCGAGCTCGCCATCAGGGATCTGGAGTTTCTGGAGTATCACGGAGGAGATCAGGTTCAAGCCGTCCCCGCCGTCAACTAGCATCTTAGTGACCTTGAGGTTGTGGATAGTTGGTGAAACCAACATCGGCAAGCACCCGACCGCAGTTATGCGATTAGGGTGGTCCTCAATATCAAAGATGATAGGCGTGCTGGACCATTTCAGAGGCTTGCGTGACTCGACTGGTGGTTCTGCCGCATTGACTTCCCGCACCCACTGCTTGAGCCGGCGGTGTGAAGTATGCAGAGAAGCACCGCCGTCAATGCACAGGACCTCTGTGGCTTTCTGGAACTCCTGCTCATCGGTCTCGTCATCATCCATATCTTCATCGTCGGCGTCATCTTCATCCTTGTCGCGGCCGCGGGGAGGTCTGTCTCCTTGCCGCTGCTTGGCCTTGCCGCGGCGTCCTCCTCGGCCGGGGCGTTTCTTGCCAGCTCCTCCAGCACCTTCCTGGGCTTTCTCCTTGTCGCGTCGCTCGTATTCAGCCTTTTGCTGCTCGACAAGCTGCTCGACCTTCTTGCAGCTCCGGAGGTCATGGCCCTTGGTGCGGTGGATCTTGCAGTACTGCTTGTTGGTGCCGTCCTGCTTGTCGGCGACCGCCACAGCCTGGTAGTTGGTGCCTGCGGCAATCTCCTCGCAGGAGCTACCAGCTTTGGCTTTCTTGGCGCCACCTCCGTTTCTGGACCGCTCAACGACTAGCACATCTTTCCCTTTCTTTTTCCTGTTGTTCCGCCGCCGATTTTTCTTTGCCGGGGCAGCCTCCTCACTATCAGATCCTCCTGCTTCTGTATTCTCTCCGGGGAGTTTTCTCCCTTCCTCAGCACATGCACACTTGTCGGCCAGGGCATATTGCTCACTGATGTCTCTGATCTTGCACATCGCCATCTCCTCCCGCATCCTGCGGTTTCGCATGTTCTGATGGAACGCGCTGATTACCGCGGCAGGGTGGACAACTGGGATGTTGTGTTGTACACGGCTGAATCTCTGAATGTACTTGCGCAGGGGCTCTCCTTCCTTCTGGGCGAGCAGATGAAGGTCACTCTCTTGGCCATGAGGCTTGTGGCCGCCTATAAAGGCGCCGACAAACTGATGGCATAGGTCTGCCCAGGAGGATATGGAGTTATCCGGCAAGTGCATGAGCCAGGATCTAACATTGGGCTTGAGCACCAGCGGGAAGTAGTTGGCCAGGATCTTGTCGTCCCGCCCCCCGGCAGCTTGCACCGTGATGGTGTAAATACTGAGGAACTCCGATGGATGCGACTTGCCGTCGTACTTCTCTGGTACGTCTAGCTTGAAATTCTTCATGCTGGGCCACTGGACTTGCCGCAGCTCACGGGTGAACGCAGGGCAACCTACCGCGTACGGTAAGTCGCCTGGTTCCCCTGGTGCATGCATGTCGACAGAGGGCCCAGCGTGCTGGTCGGATTGACGCCGCGCTTCTCTTCGGTGCTCGATGCGAGTTCGAGCGTCTTCTTGCTGTCGTTCGTGAAGAACTTGGCGCTGATCACGATGAGCTCGTGGATCTGATGATGCGGTGGAGTCGCTGTCGAGGTGGATCCGGCGAGTCGGCGATCTTGGCCTTCGGGGTGGAGAGTGCATGGTGGTTGCACCCCCACCAGTTTCATCGCCATCGGCTCGTGCCTGGCAGTCCTGCCGCGGCAGCGATGTACTCGGCTGCCGCGGAGTGTCTCCGTTGCCGAAGCCGATGAGACTCTGAATGGTGGCCCTCCATTCATCGATCTTGTCTGCTGTTGGAGGGTAATCCAGGAGCAGTTGAGCTCGCACCAAAGCTTCTGCTGGAGTGGTGGGCGGCAGTGGCGAACGGCGCGAGGAGCGGGATATGCTCGGACTTCTAACTATGTTAGAAGGAGCAGTATCCTGTCCAGGCGACCGTGTCTCGCTCGTGCCAGCATGTTGACGTGCATGCTGGTCTTGAGCACCCCGAGATCCACCAGCTCAATCTTGGTCCAACAAACGTATGGCACTGCGAATACCATGATGCTGTCGGTCCTACGCCTTCTGAGATGGGCGTGGTGCATGTACGGACGTCGAGGTCTGTGCAGCCTTGTCCTTGGACCAGGCAGCACCGTGGGCTCCCTCGTTGATGCCCGTTCTTCCGCCGGTGTCTACCCCACCACCCGTTTGCTCCGGTGGTGGTGGGATCGACGTGGACAGAACAGCTGCTGCCGAAGCCTTCTTCTTCGGTGGCATGTCGATGAAGAAGATGAAGATCTAGCTCGTGAGAACGTCGGATCAGGTTCACACAACCTCGACGCCCCCTACCTGGCGCGCCAAAGATGTCGGGGAAACTAACCCACGAACACCTATGGGACCGGCGGACCGAGCCCCTTTCGGTTCGGCGGGGGGGCGGAGATCGCACGAAGAGCGGATCGAGGTGAAGCACACGAGCAGTTTACCCAGCTTCGGAACTCTTCGGAGAGATAACACTCCTACTGCTGCATGTCTGAGTGTATTGAGTTCTTGCTTGGGAGCGCTGAGTGCTACAGTACACACTAGCTGCTAACGAGACCGAGCGTGAGTGTTTTTCTGCCTCTCGAACCCCCCTCTACGTTGCGCATGGGCTTCCTTTTATATGCTAAAGGGGTCTCCGACAGGTGGCAACGTAGACAAGGGTAAAAATGGAAAAGGAATTGCGGTTGGTACAACTACCTGTACAGTGTATCATACCTAACCCTGACGGCAGGGGACAAAGGCATTAAATGCCCGTCTACATCGCCCAAATAGTGCAAAAAGGGACCGTCAGGGACGCCACCGCTTGCCACGATGGCAATCTTGTCAGCGTCGCTTGCCACCACGCACCGCTGGCCGCACAGCCTCTTGCCACGCGCGCCTTGAAAGGTCCCAGGGTGACACGTTGTTGGATGTGCTGGAGCGCGAGTACAGAGTGGTAGTTTGCCGCGGCAAGCGCCTTGCCGCGGTCATTGTCTTGTCGCGTCCGGAAGCTTGTCGCTCACCGGGCCTCGCCGGGACGCGTGGCGCGTCGCGGCAAGTTCCTTGAGATGCCTTGGTTGACCTTCCCGGCAAGCTCCTCTTGTTGGGGCCTTGTCTCCTTGGCTTGAATACTTTGTTCTTGAATGGCTCCAAAGGAACCACGGAGGACCTTGCCGGTCACCCGGCAAGCCTTGCCGGGGGTGCTGCAACTGCCCGTGCACAAGTTCGGGATGCTAGGGTACCCCTACTCTAGTACACCGACAATGAACGAAGAAGTAGGCTTTGGAATCACCTCATTTGGAGTTACGGGCAAAAAGTTGTGGATGTTTTTCTGCCAGGGACCTATCTGCAATGAAAAGATTTTCAAACAGGGGCCTCGACAGAAAAAGTGAAAGCTTACTCGATCGAATATGTTTCCACTTCCCATGTGGGTTGAGGCGCCTGGGCCACAGGCGCGTGGGGCCCAGGGGCAGGGGGAGGGGCCAGCGTATCGTCGTCTTCCTCCTCCCCTTGTTCCTGTTCGCTCGTGAACAGAGAGGAGAGCAGGGAGGGGACGGCGCTGGGGCGGCCAGCTCTGGCCAACTTCGGCCAGGGAGGGGACGGCGGGTGCGGCGGGGCCATGCGCACCCGTTTAGGCGAAGAACGGCCGCCTAGGAGGCCTGGAACGGCGGCGCAGGGCGGCGACCCAAGGAGGACAGAAGGCGGGCGCCGGCAGTGATTCCTGGTGGTATGGCCGTCTCCGGCGCGGCTGAGGGGTTCGGGCGAGGCGTGGAGAGGTGGGGGAGGCCACGCACATGGCTAGAGGAGGAAAGGAGGCTTGGTTTGGTCGGAATCACGCTGAGGCCGAGGCGTCCATGGAGAACAGAGGCGAACTCCGGCAAGATGTCGTTGCTCTGGTGGACTAGGAGGGACGAGGAGGGGCTTGGGAGCTGCGGGAGACTCTAGGGGTCCTTATATAGGCCGAGGGAAGGCTTCTGGAGCTCACGGGAGAGCTCCCGACCAAGCATTAATGGAGGGCAGTGGCTGGGCATGGCACGGGCATGGCATTTGTGACGCATTCATGGCAAACGGCGACGAGGCAGAGGCACAGGTCGATGCATAGGCTCACGGGGCAGCTACTAGACATGGTTGGGGGTCAAGACGAGGAGGGAGGAGACGAGCACAGTGGCAAGAACCAGCCAGAGCACGAAATGTGCGTGACGCGATCGTGATCACCACGGGCTCTGGTGCAAATGGCGCATTCTGGCCGGGCCGACCATGTCCAGTGGAATGACCCTAGTGACCTAAGTATAAATGAGGAAATAAATCATTCCAGGGGCAAAGAAGTGATTTGCACTTTGCTCCAAAGTAAACCAGCAGCCAAGTGTTTGTGCTGTGCAGTGGGGACACCAGCTAGGTAACTCAGTAAATAACTTGTCTGGGAGGTTTATCTATCGAAGGACTTTCATCCTAGAGGTTTTTAGGGTAAATGGACCAAGTTTTACTACAGCTGCTTCACAACTGCATTTTTGGTCCAGAAATGAAGATCAACAAGATGCACTCACATGGAGGGTTAACTTGAGCTCAAATTGGGCAAGGCAGAGTCATTTGGTCTTATGAAGATGCTCAAAAAGTCTCATACCATTTGGCCAAGCCAAACTGGTACTTGCTTCACAAACATCTCCTCTGGACAGACTTGGAATAATTTTGGTGATTAAATGGATCAATGGAATGATGCCAAAATGGGCAGAGATATGTTTTATGGGTATAAGAATGATCTGGTAATTTATCAGGATTTTTGAAGCAATATAAAATACACTTCCTTCACAACCTGAAAACATTGCCAGAAACAAAGATTTGCTCCCGTGCTCACATATATGATTCGATGGGTCTGCAAATGGGTGGAAGGGGTTAATATGAGCACATTAAGGAGTGTGCAAAAGTTCAACTCATTTGGGTACTCCTAGCTAGTACTTCCTTCACAAAGCTTTTTGTTTGACAGAAACTTTGAAAAATCACTTAGGAAGATTGGCTAGGCAAATAAAGTTGAACTTGTGCATGAGGCAATTATTTGGACATATAAACATGCTCAAAAAGGTTGGGAGCCACTAGGAAAAATATAAATGACACTTCCTTCACAAAGTGCCATTCAGGGCAGAATAGAAAAAGGAATATTGGGGAATTATTTTTGAACATGGCAATGAAAGGTTTTTCCATATTTGATCAAGATATGACCCAAACAATTTATGAGAATTATTTGGGAATTTTTGGAGTGATGTAAATATAGGTTGCTCCACAACCTAGGGCAATTTGAGTTATTCCTTTAATAGAAAAGGAATATTCCCAATAAAAAGAATATTGGGATTTGGGCTAGGATGGAAATGACGGGGTCTAGGGAAGGATTTGGGAATGACAAGCCACTCTAGAAGCAAACAAGAGGGCATCTTCTTCAGTTTCCAGACCACAAAGCCATGGAAAAAGAAAAATCAAGCAAAAACCTCGGAAAAAACAGAAAAAGAAAGGGCCAAAAATCGGGCTGTCACAAACCTTACCCCCTTAAAGAAATCTCGTCCTCGAGATTTGGTTGCTCAGGGAAGAAGTATGAATATTCTGACTTAAGGAAACCGTTTCCAACTCGGGTATCCTTTTTCCTTTATTGTTGTTCCCACCTAAATTTTTATCTGACTAGCCCTGGGTGGTTTGGTTTACTGTATTCACATTCTGACAGATCTTACCTAGCATGCTCATGCTTATATATGCTCCAATTTTTTTTAGATCTGCTGACTAGCTGAGTGTGATCTAATTATCACGACTGAAATATATGTCCGCCTCACAAATCCAAAAGTGATATCCGCTGGGTGTGCCACCCGGCACCGACAACCTTTCATGTAATGATGATCAGAATTTTCTGATGGAAACTCAAGCTCTGACTCATTGCATTGGGTTTCTCCACTAAATGCAGGTCCTTTGGGTTCCAAACAGTGAGTTAAAACATAACCGTTTCCTGACAGATTCTGACTCATCGCAGTAGTTTCTGAATCATCTTAACCGGTTCCACTGTCGTGAGTATCCGATCCATACCAAATATTTGATTGTCTCCTGACGCGGCCAGCATAAAGGGTTTGGCCTGTATGATAATATCTGCAGACTTGAATTTTTTTGTTCACGACCGGCTATCCATGATGATTCATATAAGTGAGGACTAGGGCTTCCAGACTGTTATTCCTCATGCCGTTTACTCATGCTGTAGGCATATCCATGTGTATCAATACTGACTTATACTGTTTGGGGGATCTGCACCATGGGGGTCATGTACAATTTTCATATCTGCATCACGGGTCTTGCTCCTTCATTATTGTTTTCTTGGTCTGGATCCTTGGCTGAAAGGGCTGGGCCATATTGTTTCTTTATATGACAATAGGTACCGTCGGTGCAATTTTTCGGCAATTGTAGCTTATCCTCATTTTTCTGACAGGGTAACCCATTAAATGGCAGGTTCAACACCTCTCATTTTTTGATTGTTGGGAAATGATCATCCGAAAACCTTGCAAGAAATCGGCAAATAAATCAGTACCCACCAGAACGGTCTTTACCACTCAGATCTGGGACATTACTAAAATAACTCAACCATGGCTCTCAGAGCATGAGACCGAGTCGATAAGAAGAAGGTGGCAGCTCCCTAAAATAGTCAAAAAGCAGCTATAGGGCTACTGTCACAAAAATAAACTCAACAGCTGTACGAGACGGCCAAAAAGCAGCTCAGACTCGTGACAGTTGTTGAAGAGAGAAACAAAAATCGGCATCCACCCCAGATAGCTAGAAACAGCTCAGATCACAGGCGTGGTGCCGTCATTGTTGAAAAAGGGGACAAGAGCTCATTAGGATCATTTTCCAGTTCACAAGTACTTGTATTGAGCTCATTGATGTCGCCAATCCTCATAATCCTTTGTCACACTGCGGTGTATATTGGCTTTATTCTCGTAACCATCCTCACGTGGTTGTCAGATCCTCATCCGAGTGACTTGTAAGATCTTGGTGGTATGCTCACCGCATATATATGAGAATCTGATTCCCAAGACAGACGTGTATTCTGACTGATTCTTGCTTTCGACCAAACTGTTGCCAATCTGATTCTTGGGATTCACTACCATATGCCGTCAATTCACAGTGTACTACCTTGTACCAATGTCTTACTGAGGAATATTTGTTGGCTTGTGCTTGAAACTTTCATCAGACAGCTTGCTGAAGAAGACTGGGTATCGTGCTTCAGAAGCTTACCCCCTTAAAGACATTGCTGGGGAAAGACTGGGTACCTTATGCTGGAAGCTTTTGCGGTTGCTTACTGAAGAAGGCAGAGTCCCTTGAGCGAGAAGTCATCCATGTATCATGCTGAGGAAGATAGATGAATCTTGCCTTGGAAGCTTCTCTGGTATCTTGCGAGGGAAAAGTGGGTTGCTTACACAAGAAACTTCTTATTGTGATATGCGGACCGATTACCACATATATAACCATCTTAATATTTTTGCTATTGATTTCTTGTATGAAACAGGGTTTTGCAGGACTATCCTCCTTTCTGAGTATTAAATACATGCCATATTTTTGCTTGCTTCTAGGTATATCATGTGTCAAAATCATTCTCAACAAAGAATCAAACTTGTATCTGAGCCATACCTTTGACTGATAATATTCTGTCAACCTTGCACACAATTTATCTTCTTGCTGATTTAATCATTTTGTTGTGATGAGTGCACGCTAATGCAAACTTGATACGGACGGTCCACCGAGTATTTCTTTTGCATCCAGACGACATATTCCAATTTTCATTGCAGTTTGCTGATAATTCCATTTTGTTTAGATGAATTTCCAAATATATGCATTTCCTGCTGACTCTTCGGGTCCGGTGTCGGTTGACGAGCAACTTTAATAGGGGAAAATTCATAACACCGAAGGCCCAAAGAAAGGAACAAAAGAAATGACTAAAACAAAAGCACACAAGCATACTACTAAGATAATTAATAAAGCAATCATCACATATTACTACTACTCACACAATAATATGCATGCACACCTAAGCACACAAATTTCGTAGAATCTCCGGTACTATGATATAACATGTTGTGACGATGTGCACGAGGACGAATAAATGTGTGGAAGAGTTGGTGTAAACAGCGCTACACCAAGTGCTAGCTTAGCCAGGTGGCAACCTGAACTAGCTCGGAGGTAAGGACATACTCGGTAATCATGTAGTGGGACACAATGGTCACAATACATTATTATCAAGCGAAAGGAAAAAGATCCGTACTCGTCCAAGAAATAGGATAGCGGGGAAATGTGGAGGCTGCTAACATTGCCCTTTCTTGATAACTAAGATCATTAAGGGTTGCCAACATGACAAAATAAAAGAACGATCCGGGATAGGAGCATGTCCATCACCGAAACGATAGGCGGGACTGAAAGAAAGACATCGGCGCGATGCCGGAGCACCATTTTTGCAAATAGTGTCGGGATCACTTGGCATCACTCTGCTGGGACAGAAATGACACCAAACACCGAAAGAAAAAGGGAACTGGAGAAACGCAAAGGTTGAGCTATAGTGGATCCAAACCGATGCCAGCTACACTCACCAGATAAACCGTTAGTAACAAATAATAATGCTATATGCATGCTATATAACAAACAAATGCAGCAACCAAATGCAATCAACAAGCCAGACTCTATACTATCGGTTTCTACTGCTCGCGCTGACTAGGGCGTCCTACAGCTAGACCTGCTTTGATACCAAGCCTATGGCACCCCGGCTCCGAGAAAACCGGAAGGCCCCGTATTCCAGCCAAAAGATCGAGATGAAGTCTTCTGGAATACGGCACTGCTTAGCATAAAACAAACCAGCCTTCTATTATTACACGAATATGAATACAAGGTCTCCGATATTACAATGAATAACATCGGTATGACGATACTACGCCATCCTCAGTTGCTCTATGAAAGCAGCAAAACAACTCGAAGCAGCGGAACAACAACGACAATGGTGAACTCCACTCCGCAGGGACTCTGACCGGAACACTTATACTAGCTCGCACGAACGGAAACCACGACAAGGAAGCAAATCCGGAATGACCGGCAAACTAGCATGACATGCCAGGTTAGTACATTGAATGTACTTGAAAGCTCACAATAATCCAGAAGCATTCAAGATAGACAACAGCATATCAATTACAGGTTAAACAGGAATTATCATGAGATCATCCGAATAAGATGGCATGACAAACATAAACATGATACAACTAGAACAATATGAGCATGACATGACGATACTAGCATGCATAATGACACTATGTGCACCACTTATTCTGTTCGGGTTACCTCGTAACCAACACATGCATCACTTACTAACCTCGGACATCACACGATCATCTCAGGATCAAATCAAACTTGGTATAAACAATACCGTAGCGATCATTAAATGACCACAAGGAGCTTGATCTTTACCCACGATTCTCGCACAATATCACGAATATACAATGACTCGGTATCCTCGATACGACCGTGATCCTTACAGCCATCACAACCACGACCAACACTTGGTCTCAAACCATGATCCTTACGGAGATCACAACCATGACCAACACTTGGCCCGTGATCCTTACGGTGATCACAACCACGAGTTGTCATTAATCAAGTTATTCTAATTACTGTTGACTTATGGTGTACCCTACTTTCGACCTGGGCCCTTATCCACGGGCGCGGCTATCGATAGATTTAATATACACTCTGCAGAGGTTAGTTGTCAGGACCCCGACTCAATGCCACATCGATCTAGCATGTAACACCTCATATCACTTTGTGGCCTCACGCATGGTATCCCCACGGGTGTCGCCTTACCTTTGCCCGGGACCGTTTGCGTCTTTTGGCACACGTATATGATAGTGTCGCTAGCATCCATATGATAAGGAGCCCGGGCTGACATGGCTAGTCGTAAACCCAAAGTGGCACAAACATACAGGGACAGGCATCCATGACCCAACATCGAACGTGTCGGTCATCAGCGAGTGAATCCAGGCTGTAGCACTGGGCTAGCAGGACTCCGGTGAACCGGGCTGTAGCGGGCTAACAGGACTCCGGAATTCATCGTGTGACATTTCCCCGAGGGGACGGACACAGGAACGAAGAAGCACACATGCCGGCCAGCCTAAGTGTTCTGGAGCAGTAGCAAGCTACCATGGCTCAGTGGAAACACTAGGAGACATTTCCCGGTAAGAGAGGCTACTAAGGATAAACAACTAGATAGTCAGATCCCACACATACCAAGCATTTCAATAACATACAAACAATATGCTCGATATGTGCAAATACAACATGGCATCACAACATGACTCTACGACTCAAGTATTTATTCAATAGGCTCCGAGGAGCGAGATATTACAAACATGGGTCTCATGACCCAGCGATCAGAGCATACAAGTCAAAGGACATGCGGAAGCTTAACATGTCTGAGTACAGACATCTACAAATGAAAAAGGCTGAGAAGCCTGACTATCTACCAGATCCTGCCGAGGGCACAAGATCGTAGGTGAGGTAACAAGCTAAACGTCGAAGTCCACGCGGTACTACTAGCGAGACTGAAGTCTCTCTGCAAAAACATAAATTAAGCAACGTGAGTACAAATGTACCCAGCAAGACATACATCAGAACTATCTACATATGCATCATTATCAACAAAGGGGGTGGTGGGGTTTAACTGCAGCAAGCCAGCTTTGACTCAGTGGCTATCCTGAACTACGACTGCAAGTAATTCTTTTGAGGTGGCGCACACGAGTCCACATATTCACCATATCAATACACCACTATGGATCCGCTCCCGTCTCCCTACGAGAACGCCATCCATAGCACTCACGCTGATCTTGCGTATTTTAGAGTATCCACTTTCACTTGTCTATGAACTGTATAGGCAACCCAGAAGTCCTTTACCACGGACACGGCTATTCGAATAGATCATATTAACCCTGCAGGGGTGTACTTCTTCACACACGCTCTCACCACTTACCGCCATTTACACGACATGTACTCGGCAACCTTCAAGCGGAAGCCCAGCGAGGGTGTCGGCCACGACCTGACTAACCACACAAGTCTCTCGTCCAGGTTTATCGCCTATTCGGGTTCCATCCGCAAGGAGATCCGGCCGGGGTGTCTCTCACGGCCCCAAACGATGTGTGCAGGGTTCCCAAGCCCACCTCGACGGGTGGATCTACTCTTGGTACACCGTGCCACGGTGCCTAGTCTGTCCCAAGCCCACCTGTACCGGGTGCCACTTGGTAGACTACTAACACTACCTACAAACACCAAAAACTAGTTGCAACTCCTGGATAGAGATCGAGTTGATTAATAAGTCGAGGGAGTCAATTAAGGATCCCAATGTGTGGTAGTAGCTGTTCATGGATCACAAACACAGAACTCAGTTCCTAAGGACGGCTGCAATGAGACAACCCACCATGTACTCCTACATGGCATCTCACCGCTACCTTTACCAAATCGTGTTCACACACTTAGCTCTCAACAGTAGGACATGTTCACCACATTCCAATTCATCCCCGATGAATCAGACCTGACTCAACTCTAAGTAGTAGCAGGCATGATAAACAAGCATGAACGAGTAGGCACATCAGGGCTCAAACAACTCCTACTCATGCTAGTGGGTTTCATCTATTTACTGTGGCAATGACAGGTCATGCAGAGGATAAAGGGGTTCAGCTACCGCAGCAAGTAACAGATGAATCATTGTTGTCCTAATGCAATAAAAGAGAGCAGGAGCGAGAGAGTGGGACTGTATCGGAATGAACAAGGGGGTTTTGCTTGCCTGGCACTTCTGAAGATAATATATTTCTTCATTGGTGTCATCGATCACATCGTCGGTACACGTCTTACTGAGAGGGGACAAGCACTGACAAACAAAGAAGAAGCACAATCAATGCAATGCACAATATGATGCATGCTCATGACATGGCAATATGCTTATGATTTGAGCTGATGCAACTAAAACCATATTAAATGAAGTTGGTTTGAATCAAAGATTCAAATTCAAACTCCATTTGTGATTTATTACATGCCATTTAATTGAATTGTCCTAAACAGTAGTCATGAGTTGTTCTAACATGCATGAAAATCGTACAGATGGATAAATTGGATTTTTCTGATCATTTTTCATATATAATTTGTTTCATTTGGAGTTACGGTTGATTTTATATGAATTTTACAAGTTTTAAACATTTTCTGGAATTTCCTGAATATTTAGAATTAAACTAATTCCAGAAAATGCATTACTGCGTCAGCACTACGTCAGCATGACGTAGGCGAGTCAACAGGGTGCGGTCCAGGTCAAACCTGACCAGTGGGGTCCACTGATTAGTGTCTCAGGCTGGTATGTGTCGCTGACATGTGGGCCCAGTCAACGGCCACGTCAGCTTGGTCAAAGCTGACGCGTGGGCCCATGGTGGTTAGGTTAAAACTTAACAGAAAATAAACAAAGATTAATTAAGGGCGTGGGGCCCATACGTCAGTGAGATGGGGCTTAACTAGCAGGGTCATTAGCCCCTAATGATGGCGCCACGTCAGCACGTCGAAGACCAGCCGGCGGCGACCATAGAACACGGCGGGGCACGCTGGACTTACGCTAGAGACGTCGGATCTATGCGCCGAGGGAAGCAGAAAGTAGCCCGTGCGCGCGGGCATCCAGAGAATGCAACGGGAGGGTGCGGGGTGGCCGGAGTTCGCCGGAAGCGAGCTCGTGGAGGAGGCCGGAGTTCGGTTACGCTCGGAACCGGCGTTGTGGTGCACGGCAGGTCGAGCGGTGGGGTGCTAGGTGCTCCTGCAAACGTGCTGAGCATGGTGACGCACTCAGACGCGGCGGAGGTGGGCTCTAGCCACGGCGGCGACGAAGCGCAACAGCGGCGAGCTTCGGTCGGGGTGGCCAAAGGGGCTAGAGGAGGAAATCGACAGAGGGGAGAGAGGGGTTGGGAGCAGGGGCTCACGATGAGTCAGACGAGCGGGTCGGAGGAGTCGGGGACGAGCCGGAGCAAGCAGGGCAGCCTGAGGGATCTCCGGCGGCCGATGACGGAGATGAAGATGACGGCGCTGCTTCAGGTGTCCCGCGGGCGCGTGCTTCGTCCTGGTGCTCCATGGCATCGAGGCGGAGCGCCTGGACACGGCTGGGAGAAGTGGGGATGCTGGTGGCTCCGGTGGTGCTCGTCGGCGGTCTCGGGTGCGTCCGGGGATGAGCGAGGGAGAGAGACAGAGGAGGGAGAGGGGTACGGGGAGAGAGTGGAAGTCCTGGGGGGGTGCATGGCAACGTAGGAGAGATCCAGGCGACGGAGACGCATGCAGGCAAGGTGGAGGTGGCTGCACGGCGTCTGCGCTTGCCACCGAGCTGCTTCGGGGCGAGGGGGAGGAAGACGACAGAGAGGAGGAGGTGGGCTGGGCCAGCCAACTCAGATGGGCCGCCAGGTGGGCTAGAACCCCAGGTAAGTTACAGGTGAGTTTCTGTTCTTTTATTGTTTTTCTGTTCCTTTTTTTTAATCTTTTGCCACTGTTCTGTATTTAAAACAATTCAAACAATGCCAAAAACTCCTCTGTATATTTTTATTTTGCAAGATGGACTTTTCCAAAAGCTCATAAAATATTTCAGGGGTATTTGAAATTATATTCTAATTATATGAATATAATTCAAATTCAAATAGCTAATGATTTAAATTCAAAGTCCCAAGATTAAGTCCTTAAAAATGTTCAATATTTTGGTTGGGACCAGAACCCTTGCCAAAATTATCAAACATTTAAGAAGAGCATTTTGGAACAATGAATGAGATTTTAGGGTTTTTTCCCTTCTTTTATTTAAGTTTTTGAGGCTTCCAAAAATCCTCAGTTCAAGTTTCGAATATTTAAACATGATGCAAACACTAGGCAGCACCAGAAGCTAGGGATGTGACAACTCGCCCCCACTAAACAAGAATCTCGTCCCGAGATTCAAGCGTAGGGTAAGATGATCGGGGAACACAACTAACGCAATCTTCACGGTCCAGGTTGTACTTCAAATGAACGTTGATTTGATCCTCATCTTTGTCTCGCCGTCTTGCTCTGAGAACTCCATCCAACATGACAACGAGAAGAAAGGAAAAACTCTAGAAGAATCGATCTTCTCGAAGATCGAGCAACTCACGGAATGAGACATAGAACCATCTCTCGGGTTGAGACACAAAATACACATCAAGAGGGGTGGAAAGAAACGGATAACGAAGGTTCACTAGGTGGACAACAATTTCACGCTCAAGAAGGTGGTGAATGGTTGTCAACGTAGCGAGGAGTTGAGTTGCCATGATACCACAACGAGACACCTTAGGGATGGTGACTCGTAGATATATCCCCTTAGGTGGCAAAAAGAATTACCTTTGATTTAGAGATCATTGAGATTCTTTATACCAGCCTAAGGCAATTCTCGAGCGATCATTTGGAGGGGGTCCGTAGAATGGCATGCTTGGATTAGAATAGATGATGTGGATTACCTTGTTGAAAACAACACAAGGGATGACTTTAGTAACTGAGGAGAAGCTCAACAGTAGAGAGTGAGTCCACTGTTTGAGAAGTTATAGCGTAACCGAGGAAGCTGAGAGCAAACCCAGTTAGTGCCGATGATAACACCTAGCGCTTGCGCGTGCTCTCAAGAACTTGAGCATTTCCATATTCATTAAGTTTTTACCAACATCCGTGTCAAGGATCCTGGCAACACAACATACCACCATGATGAATAGTGATGGACGATGCAGATGCATAGGAAGATAACAGCTCCTCAGATTTTACCTTAGCGAGGCCAAGGAAACAAAATTTGGATGATCGACCGGGAGACATTTAGCACTCCGCTTCTAATGTTCTCCTTGATGTGCTAGCGTAATCCATAATAATTATGGTTTGATATCTAGAACATCAAGTAAAAGGTCGGACTTCGGGAACTCAAAAATCCATAAGGAACAACTAGGGAGTAGATCCTACGAAATCCTTATGGGGAGGTGGCCAACTTCCTCAAACAAGATACTACAATAATAGGTCTTCCGGCTGGGTGTGTTGGCCACGACATCCACTTTATCGGTTATCGAGGGACCAATATTATAGTTCTTGGAAAAACGTTCCAATCAACATATATGCCTGAAATTCAGATCTGGTTGGTGTCAGGATATTCCAGACTCATCGAGTCTAGAAAGAAAAATGAAAGTTTGCAACACAAATCGACAAGATGACGTTGCGAGATTCTCGGGAAATTAACTATGATAGCAAGCTCCAAAACATGACCTGGTTCTGCTACATACATCTGAACATGTTGTCGCAGACAAGCATGACCACGTAGTAGTCTTATAATAAAACACTACCGAGTTCCGGTGGAAAGCCATCGTTAAAGACATCAAGTCTAGTGCATGTCCGTCTGGGCCCTTCAGGAGTAGCATTTGAACTTCTTATCCTTGAACAAGTCAATCAGTGGCTTAGTGTGCTACAAAGTTCATATGGAATGAAGATGATCAGTCTAACAGACCACAGAATACTTTGCACGTGCATGACTGACTTGGGATGATTCCAAAGGAGGTAAAACAAGCCTTCTCAAATTCATGGCAGCAACTTGCATCAAGTGCACATGAATTAGAGGGACTCACTTCTTTCGTCCAAACATATGCTTCACGAACGAGTCGTGAAGATAATGCTTATAAAAGTTTCCAATACTAGCTGGATGTTCAACACAGATCATGGAGAAGATAACAATGTTGATGATGGGATCAACAACAATTCATCCAGGTTTCCATATAATTGGAGTTCCACAATTGTGTGAACACGGTGATAGCATTGGTCAGACCAAAAGATGTAATGGTGTATGCTCGAGGAGACAATCACGAGTAAGACAACATTACGAATATCGTTGGTTCTGATTTGATTTGACGATAGCCCATACTGAAATCAAAGTTTTTATAAGATGATAGGTCCAACAATTGATCACGAAGATCAATCAATGAAGATATCATCTTTCTGCAACACACATATAAAAAAACATCCCTTTGAAATGAACTAAGTTTAAGCAAAGTTTTTATCTTCCAACTACCCAAGTTGTTGTTTAGCTCAACCAACTAGTTCAGGGTATGCAACACCAAATCTTGGAGAATGGGTGGTTTACAAGAAACCAACTTGATCGCGAGCTCAACATAGCGATCAGGTGACAACCTGGTAATACTTCCGTGAAGATATTCAGAAAATCACGAACCATCGATATGTTATTAAGCCCGAAAAAATCCTGTTTTTGAGGGCAAGATGATATGATCAGATGAGCGAGGACTTGACAAGATCCTAACTCATCAATCGAAGTGTGCACCAGAAAAATGGACTAGGTGGCACGATCAGCCTTAGGGTGATGATTCAATAATCAACATGCTAAGAATGAGAATATTGTCCATGAACTACCAAGCAACACGGTTGCTAGGGGTATAGATTTCACACATCACGATTCACTTGTCGGTGTTCCGGTTACAATAACACGGAACCGAGGAATGAATAATGATGGCGAGAAGTATCACTGTATCAAGAGTTCATAGGATGGTGTGCAATTCCCATGATATTCTTAATATAAAGATGGTAATACTTCAGGGTAGAACAGTACAAAAGCTGGATTAGCATTTTGATCTGCGGAGCACAACTATTTTGACCCAATCCTGGATATGGACGAGGTACTGGAGTTTGTTTCTCCTAGTCATCCTGGATAGAATGGCTTGACGGACCACAAGAATAATAGGCATCGATGAACGATTGCACGCATACTCTTGACTATCAATTGATAGACGAAGGTCAGAAAACAACTAAAGAGGGACAACTCAAAGGAACATACGATTTTCTGAGTTGTGGACGCATGGATTAGAATGTCGAACGAGTTCAACAAGTTTCTTCCGGGTAATCCATGCAGAGAGGTAGAACTGGCAGATTCACAATATAGAATGGAGAACTCATCAAGAGCACTCTGGTTGTGATCTTTTGGTTCAAAAGAACTCCTGCCAAGAATGGTTCATGGTATTTGGAAGAACGATATACCACAGACCTCGAGGACTATCGCAAAGGTTACTAATATCCTAAAGGCACTATCAATTACTATCAACATGAAGTAAGTAGGGTGAATCTTGGGCTCAGAAACCCAGGAGTAGAATACCTACCAACTAAATGGCATCACGGGATGCTTTCGAAAATGATGGCCAAAATCATCACACTGGAACACAAACATGGCTAGATTACTTGATGATCCCCTAAGACACCTAGGGTCATAATAATAATTCCAACATATATGTCGAGGCAATAAAATACCTCAACTCAACAATTAATGTGATTAACTTGGCCTAAAGGAACATCGAAACCAGAGGGAAAGGATTTTGCAAATGCATCAGATTATTTAGAAACCTGGGATGACTCGAACATCATAACGGCTGTAAATGCTCAAAAGATGGGAGACATGCTACAAAAATGGTGGCATAGCCACTCAGAAGCACAATATCAAGGTTTCGAGATCAACAATTAACATACAAAAGATAGTAGGAACTGAACGCAAGCTTAGAACCATCAATTCTATAGGACTACAGATTAGTAACACGTGATCCTGATAGAAAGAAAAGATAGCCTAGTTCCTTAACCCCGTAGGAAAGATAAGATGACTCGGATCAGAAGGCATAAGGTATAAGGAGTAAAAAGAGCCTTATGTTCCATCCCACAATCAATTCCCTTATATAACTAAAGCATTTCTAGACTCAATTTCGACCAGTTTGGCTTGTAATCCTACAGCAGTCAAGCTCTGATACCAAAGCTGTCAGGACCCCGACTCAATGCCACATCGATCTAGCATGTAACACCTCATATCACTTTGCGACCTCACGCACGGTATCCCCACGGGTGTCGCCTTACCTTTGCCCGGGACCGTTTGCGTCTTTTGGCACACGTATATGATAGTGTCGCTAGCATCCATATGATAAGGAGCCCGGGCTGACATGGCTAGTCGTAAACCCAAAGTGGCACAAACTTACAGGGACAGGCATCCATGACCCAACATCGAACATGTCGGTCATCATCGAGTGAATCCAGGCTGTAGCACTAGGCTAGCAGGACTCCGGTGAACCGGGCTGTAGCGGGCTAACAGGACTCCGGAATTCATCGTGTGACATTTCCCCGAGGGGACAGACACTGGAACGAAGAAGGACACATGCCGGCCAGCCTAAGTGTTCCGGAGCAGTAGCAAGCTACCATGGCTCAGTGGAAACACTAGGAGACATTTCCCGGTAAGAAAGGCTACTAAGGATAAACAACTAGATAGTCAGATCCCACACATACCAAGCATTTCAATAACATACACACAACATGCTCGATATGTGCAAATACAACATGGCATCACAACATGACTCTACGACTCAAGTATTTATTCAATAGGCTCCGAGGAGCGAGATATTACAGACATCTACAAATGAAAAAAGCTGAGAAGCCTGACTATCTACCAGATCCTGCCGAGGGCACAAGATCGTAGCTGAGGTAACAAGCTAAACGTCGAAGTCCATGCGGTACTACTAGCGAGACTGAAGTCTCTCTGCAAAAACATAATTTAAGCAACGTGAGTACAAATGTACCCAGCAAGACTTACATCAGAACTATCTACATATGCATCATTATCAACAAAGGGGGTGTGTCGGTGTACTAGAGTAGGGGTACCCTAGTATCCCGAACTTGTGCACGGGCAATTGCAGCACCCCGCGGCAAGGCTTGCCGGGTGACCGCCAAGGTCCTCCGTGGTTCCTTTGGAGCCATTCAAGAACAAAGTATTCAAGCCAAGGAGACAAGGCCCCAGCAAGAGGAGCTTGCCGGGAAGGTCAACCAAGGCATCTCAAGGAACTTGCCGCGACGCACCACGCGTCCCGGCGAGGCCCGGTGAGCGACAAGCTTCCAGACGCGACAAGACAACGACCGTGGCAAGGCGCTTGCCGCGGCAAACTACCACTCTATACCCGCGCTCCAGCACATCCACCAACGTGTCGCCCTGGGACCTTTCCAGGCGCACGTGGCAAGAGGCTGTGCGGCCAGCGGTGTGCGGTGGCAAGCGACGCTGACAAGATTGCCATCGTGGCAAGCGGTGGCGTCCCTGACGGTCCCTTTTTGCACTATTTGGGCGATGTAGACGGGCATTTAATGCCTTTGTCCCCCGCCGTCAGGGTTAGGTATGATACACTGTACAGGTAGTTGTACCAACCGCAATTCCTTTTCCATTTTTACCCTTGTCTACGTTGCCACCTGTCGGAGACCCCTTTAGCATATAAAAGGAGGCCCATGCGCAACGTAGAGGGGGGTTCGAGAGGCAGAAAAACACTCACGCTCGGTCTCGTTAGCAGCTAGTGTGTACTATAGCACTCAGCGCTCCCAAGCAAGAACTCAATACACTCAGACATGCAGCAGTAGGAGTGTTTTCTCTCCGGAGAGCTCCGAAGCTGGGTAAACTGCTCGTGTGCTTCGCCTCGATCCGCTCTTCGTGCGATCTCTGCCCCCCGCCGAACCGAAAGGGGCTCGGTCCGCCGGTCCCTTAGGTGTTCGTGGATCAGTTTCCCCGACATCTTTGGCGCGCCAGGTAGGGGGCGTCGAGGTTGTGTGAACCTGATCCGACGTTCACACGAGCTAGATCTTCATCTTCTTCATCGACATGCCACCGAAGAAGAAGGCTTCGGTGGCAGCTGTTCCGTCCACGTCGATCCCACCACCACCGGAGCAAACGGGTGGTGGAGTAGACATCGGCGGAAGAATGGGCATCGACGAGGGAGCCCACGGTGCTGCCAGGTCCAAGGACAAGATTGTGCATACCTCGACGTCCGTACATGCACCATGCCCATCTCAGAAGGCGCAGGACCGACAGCGTCATGGTATTCGTAGGGCCATACGTTTGTTGGACCAAGATCGAGCTGGTGGATCTCGAGGTGCTCAAGACCAGCATGCACGCCAACATGCTGGCACGAGTGAGACACGGTCGCCTGGACAGGATACTGCTCCTTCTAGCATAGTTAGAAGTCCGAGCATATCCCGCTTCTCGCGCCGTTCGCCATTGCCGCCCACCACTCCAGCAGAAGCTTTGGCACGAGCTCAACTGCTCCTGGATTACCCTCCAACGGCAGACAAGATCGATGAATGGAGGGCCACCATTCAGAGTCTCATCGGCTTCGCCAACAGCGACACTCCGCGGCAGCCGAGTACATCGCTGCCGCGGCAGGACTGCCAGGCACGAGCCGATGGCGATGAAACCGGTGGGGGTGCAACCACCATGCACTCTCCACCCCGAAGGCCAAGATCGCCGACTCGCCGGATCCACCTCGACAGCGACTCCACCGCATCATCCGATCCACGAGCTCGTCGCGATCAGCGCCAAGTTCTTCACGAACGACAGCAAGAAGACGCTCGAACTCGCATCGAGCACCGAAGAGAAGCGCGGCGTCAATCGGACTAGCGCGCTGGGCCCTCTGTCGACATGCATGCACCAGGGGAACCAGGCAACTTGCCGTACGCGGTAGGTTGCCCTGCGTTCACCCGTGATCTGCGGCAAGTCCAGTGGCCCAGCACGAAGAATTTCAAGCCAGACGTACCAGAGAAGTACGATGGCAAGTCGCATCTGTCGGAGTTCCTCAGCATCTACACCATCGCGGTGCAAGCTGCCGGGGGGCGGGACGACAAGATCCTGGCCAACTACTTCCCGCTGGTGCTCAAGCCCAATGTCAGATCCTGGCTCATGCACTTGCCGGACAACTCCATATCCTCCTGGGCAGACCTATGCCATCAGTTTGTCGGCGCATTTACAGGCAGCCACAAGCCTCATGGCCAAGAGAGCAACCTTCATCTGCTCGCCCAGAAGGAAGGAGAGCCCCTGTGCAAGAACATTCAGAGATTCAGCTGCGTACAGCATAACATCCCAGATGTCCACCCTGCCGCGGGAATCAGCGTGTTCCATCAGAACGTGTGAAACCGCAAGATGCGGGAGGAGATGGCGATGTGCAAGATCAGAGACGTCAGTGAGCTATATGCCCTGGCCGACAAGTGTGCACGTGCTGAGGAAGGGAGAAAACTCCCCGGAGAGAATACAGAAGCAGGAGGATCTGATAGTGAGGAGGCTGCCCCGGCAAAGAAAAACTGGCAGCGGAACAACAGGAAAAAGAAAGGCAAAGATGTGCTAGTCATTGAGCGGTCCGACAACGGAGGTGGCGCCAAGAAAGCCAAAGCTGGTAGCTCCGGCGAGGAGATTGCCACAGGCACGAACTACCAGGCTATGGCGGTCGCCGACAAGCAGGACGGCACCAACAAGCAGTACTGCAAGATCCACCGGACCAAGGGCCATGACCTCCGGAGCTGCAAGAAGGTCGAGCAGCTTGTCGAGCAGCAAAAGGCTAAATACGAGCGACGCGACAAGGAGAAAGCCCAGGAAGGTGCTGGAGGAGCCGACAAGAAACACCCCGGCCGAGGAGGACGCCGCGGCAAGGCCAAGCCGCGGCAAGGAGACAGACCTCCCCGCGGCCGCGACAAGGATGAAGATGACGACGATGATGAAGATATGGATGATGACGAGACCGATGAGCAGGAGTTCCAGAAAGCCACAAAGGTCCTGTGCGTTGACGGCGGTGCTTCTCTGCATACTTCACACTGCCAGTTCAAGCAGTGGGTGCGGGAAGTCAATGCGGCAGAACCACCCATCGAGTCACGCAAGCCTCTGAAATGGTCCAGCGCGCCTATCATCTTTGATATTGAGGACCACCCTGATCGCATAACTGCGGTCGGGTGCTTGCCGATGTTGGTTTCACCAACTATCCGCAACCTCAAGGTCACTAAGATGCTAGTTGACGGCGGGGCCGGCTTGAGCCTGACCTCCTCCGCGGTACTCCAGAAACTCCAGATCCCTGATGGCGAGCTCGAAGAGACCGGCACATTCCAAGGAATCAATCAGGGAAGGAGCAAGCCGAAGGGAAAGATCACGTTGCCGGTGACATTTGGCAGCGAGTTAAACTTCAGGACTGAGAGGGTCACTTTTGACGTTGCTGACTTTCCATTGCCTTACAATGGGATACTCGGCCGTCCAGCACTCGCCAAATTCATGGCAGCCTCTCACTGTGCATACAACATGCAAAAGATGCCAGGCCCGATAAGTGTCATCTCTGTCCCTGGCGACAAGAAGGATACTCTTATCTGCACCGACAAGATCTACCGGGAAGCAGCAGCCGCAACAGATCGCAAGTCACATGCCGTTGAAGCTCCCGGGGCGAAGAAGAAGACCAAGCCCGGCAAGAGTTCTGATGCCCACTCCGGCAAGCGCACCTCTTCGGAGTGCTGCGCTACTGTCGAGGACGCACCATCGAGCTCCACCGGCAAATGTAAGAAGACAATGGCAGCTCCACCAGAGACCAAGAAGGTATCCGCGAAGGAGGATGGCATTGGTGGTACCTTTACCATCAGTGCCACTCTCGACCCTAAATAGGAAAGCGCACTCATTGCTTTCCTGCGGGCGAACGTCGACGTATCTGCGTGGCAACCGTCTGACATCCCCAGTGTTCCCAGGAAAGTAATCGAGCACCATCTTGCCGTCTGTCCTCATGCGTGGCCCGTCAAGCAGAATGTCAGGAAGCAGGCAGTGGAGCACCAAGAATACATCGCAGAAGAAATCAAGAAATTGGAAGCAGCAGGCCTTCTCAGAGGAGTGCTCCATCCTACGTGGTTGGCCAACCCTGTAGTCGTGCGCAAGGCAAACGGGAAATGGAGACTTTGTATCGACTTTACCGATGTCAATAAAGCTTGTCCCAAAGACCCATTTCCCTTGCCGCGCCTCGACCAGATTGTTGACTCCACGGCCGGATGTGACTTGCTTTCATTTCTTGATGCATACTCAGGATACCATCAGATCTTCATGGTAGAAGAGGATGAGGAGAAGACCGCATTCATCACCCCATGTGGCACATACTGTTTCATACGGATGCCTTTCGGTTTAAAGAATGCTGGTTCAACATTTGCAAGGGTAGTCCATGATGCTTTTGAGCCGCAAATACACAGAAATGTGGAAGCCTACATGGATGACATAGTGGTCAAGAGCAAGGACAAGGCGACTCTGATTCAAGATTTAGACGAAACCTTTGCAAATCTGCGCAAGATCAACCTCAAGCTTAACCCCGAGAAGTGTGTGTTTGGAGTCCCCTCCGGCAAGCTTCTTGGGTTCTTCGTGTCTCAGCGGGGAATTGAAGCCAATCCCGACAAAATCAAGGCCATTGAGCAGATTGAAGCACCAAAGCACGTCAAGGATGTGCGAAGACTTGCCGGTTGCGTAGCTGCTCTCAGCAGGTTTATCTCTAGGTCTGATGAGCGCGCCGTGCCATTTTTCAAAATATTGAAAAAGGCAGGTCCAATGAAATGGACTCCGGAAGCGAAGGCTGCACTGCAGGACTTAAAGAGATACTTCTCCTCCACTCCAACACTTGTCGCACCTAAGCCACAAGAGAAGTTGCTGCTATATATAGCGGCAACCAATCAAGTGGTTAGTGCTGCGTTAGTAGCGGAGAGGGAGGCGGATGATGAGCCAGCAACCACGGCAGATGCAACCAGCGACAATCAGGGGACTTCACTGGCAAGCTCTGGTCCCGACAAAGATGGATCTGCGTAGGCGCGTGAGAAGATGCAGAAAAGAATGGTGCAGCACCCAGTTTACTTTGTCAGTTCCCTTCTGCAGGGGGCTAGGTCAAGGTACTCTGGTGTGCAGAAATTGCTTTTTGGCCTTCTCATGGCCTCGAGAAAGCTGCGCCATTACTTCCAAGCACATGAGATCACAGTCGTCACTCATTTTCCGCTGAAGAGGATACTGCAAAATCCAGAAGCAACAGGCAGGATTGTCGAGTGGGCACTGGAACTGTCAAGCTTTGGCCTCAAGTTTGAGAGCAGTTCAACTATCCAAAGCAGAACATTGGCAGAGTTCATAGCAGAATGGACGCCAACACAAGATGAAGAAATTCCAGAAACGAGCATCCCCGTCATGGAAGCAAGCAAAGAGTGGCTGATGTACTTTGATGGTGCCTTCTCGCTGGAAGGCGCCGGTGTAGGCGTGCTACTTGTTGCACCCACCGGAGAGCACCTCAAGTACGTAGTCCGGATGCACTTTCCCAAGGAGCAAGCAACGAACAATACCGCAGAGTATGAGGGTTTGCTTGCCGGTCTCAGGATCACAGCAGACCTTGGGATCAAGAAGCTCATTGTCAGGGGTGACTCACAGCTTGTCGTCTGCCAAGTGAACAAGAATTATCAGAGTCCGTTGATGGAAGCTTACGTTGATGAAGTGAGAAAGCTAGAAGATCACTTTGACGGCCTACATATGGAACATGTTCCAAGAGCACAGAACGACATTGCCGATGGCCTATCGAAGTGCGCCGCACTTAAGTTACCTATGGAACCAGGGATCTTTGTGCTCAAACTGACTCAACCGTCTGTAACGCCATCAACTGGACAGAGCAAGAAGAGGAAGTTGATTTCTGGTGACTACTTTCCGGCAGAGCTCCCCGAAGCCGCCGCCAAGAAGGTCCTCAAGATCAACACCAAGGGTGCTGAGGAGCAGTCTGCTCCGGCAAGCCCTAGGGTTTGTTCCGTTGAAGCAGACGCTCCCGACAAGTTTTGCTCCGGCAAGCTTGCTGGGGAACGTCAAGCTCCGGCTGAGCTGCAGGTTCTCGCCGTAGAAGCGGATGTTCCCGCAGCAGCAGATGTGCCTTTAGTCCTTGTTGTCGAGCCGCAAGCTCCAGCATGGGCACAACAGATTGTCTGTTTCCTTCAGACAGGAGAACTTCCCGAAGAGCAAGAAGAAGTGGAAAGAGTAGCCCAGCAGTCAAGTATGTACCCGTTTGTCGACAACACACTGTACAGAAGAAGACTCAACGGTGTGAAATTGAAGTGTATTCACCGGGAAGACGGACAAAAGCTGTTGGCGGAGATACATGGAGGCATATGTGGTCACCACATTGGCGCAAGAGCACTTGCCGGCAAAGCGTTTCGGCAAGGTTTCTTTTGGCTGACAGCCCTCTAGGATGCAACTGCACAAGTAACCAAGTGTGAAGCGTGCCAGTTCCATTACAAGCAGATACACCAGCTAGCTCAAGCTCTCCAGACGATCCCTTTATCCTGGCCATTTTCGGTCTGGGGGCTCAACATCCTCTGCCCCTTTCCCCGAGCTGTCGGGGGCTTTGAGTACTTGTACGTTGCAATCGACAAGTTCACAAAGTGGCCAGAACTGGAAGCAGTGAGGAAGGTGATAGCACAGTCAGCAATCAAGTTCTTTAGGTCGATTGTTTGCCGCTTCGGGATCACTAACAGGATCATCACCGACAACGGCACGCAATTCACGAGCCGCACCTTCATGCAGTATGTCCAAGATCTTGGCGCCAAGGTCTGCTTCGCTTTTGTTGCTCATCCGAGAACTAACGGTCAAGCGGAGAGGGCGAATGTTGAAGTGCTGCGCGGGCTCAAGACCAGGACTTTCGACAGGTTGCGCAAGTGTGGAAAGAACTGGATTGAGGAGCTACCGGTGGTACTTTGGTCGATCAAGATGACGCCAAATCGAGCCACTGGCCAGACACCTTTCGCTCTAGTCTATGGAGCAGAGGCAGTTCTCCCCACGGAACTCGTATACGGGTCACCTCGAGTGCTCGCTTATGATGAGCTTGAGCAAGAGCAGTTGCGACAAGATGACGCGCTGCTCCTTGAGGAGGACCGTCTTCAGGCCGCTGTACGAGCTGCTCGATACCAGCAAGCTTTGCGCCGCTACCATAGCCACAAAGTTAATGCTAGAAGTCTCGAGGAAGGCGACCTTGTTCTTCGGCGCGTTCAGTCCGCCAAGAATTCCAACAAGTTGACGCCGAAGTGGGAAGGCCCTTACCGGGTGAAACGAGTCACTAGGCCTGGCGCTGTCCGCCTTGAGACCGAAGATGGCATTCCGGTGAGCAACTCCTGGAACATTGAGCATCTTCGTAAGTTTTACTCATAGGGCGCGGTTGCCGGAACCTGTTCCGGCAACCACCTTTTGTACATGTCTTGCCGATGTTGCATGTAATCCTTTGTACGAAGCCGGGCGCAGACCCCGTGCATAAGTAAAGCTCATGTGCTCCACACTTCTTGTCAATTTCATGCTTTCTACTTCTTTTGCATGCGTTATCTGACACTTTCTGCAGCGCCTACCCCCGGGGGAAAGGAGAAGATAATGGTGTGGGCCAAGCATCGTTCGAGGAAGTTTCGCCTTAACGGGAAGCAAACGAAAGAAAAGCTAAGTTACTAAAGTTTGAGCAATCAGTTTTAAAAATTTTAAGTTATCTTCCTCGAACGACCGTGCTTTGTATGGAAAACATGTGCGCGGAGGAACCAACTCGTAGCTAGTTGCGCCCTTACTTTGTTTCGAGTCCGCTCAACAACTTAAGTGAGCTGCGACTAGTTGCGACAAGGTTTCTTGTCGGTAGCGGCACCGCCAGCAGGCTGCTGACGTCCCGCACTCAGCACTAGCGGCTAAGGTGCCTGCGCCGACAAGTTCCCTAAAAGCGTAGGGCAGAAACAAACAAAGGAAGGAATCAAGTAAAGGAAATAACATAGCAATCGCTACCCGAAATAGCGTCATATTACAAGATAGCTTGTCGCAGCTCTAACAGATTGTTCTCATAACATGACTAGCAGCGACAAGAAAAAGAGAAAACGGGCGGCCTAATCTACGCGATCGCCCTCAACCCTCTTGATCCCGCTCACCTTGTCCACAATGGGTGCGACAAGGGTCTTGAGCGCTTCCAGATCAGCATCCGGCGGCAAGGTCCTGAGGACGTTGGTGAGGTTGAGGCCTGGGTTGCAGAAGGCCACGTTCACCAGCACCTTTTGGAGAGCTCCCGCGCAGATCTTGCGCGACTCGTCGGCAAGCTGCTTTGGGATCTTCTCCCGGAGTCGCTGGAGGGCCGTCGTCACGCCTTTGAAGAACAAACTGAGCTTGGCGCTGGGTTGGAGGTGCTCACCGGAGGAATACCCGAGATCCTCCATCCCTAGCTGCGCCAGCTCCCTATCGATGGCTGCGGCAACATCCACGAGACCCTCAGTCCAGTGCTCCACATTCTCCCTAAAAGTGTTTTGGCCGGCAGCAGCACTCGCCAGCAGCGCCTCGTCGGCCTTGATCTTCTCCTTCAAGGCCACCTCCTGCTCCCTGGCGCCATCCAGCGTCTTTGTCAAAGTAGTCAGCTTCAACTCAAGATCTGCGTTGGAGTCCTTGGCGGAGCTAAGCTCCTTGCTCCTCTCGGAGAGATGACCCTGCAGCTCGCCATGGGTGTAGGCGTCCTTCTCGCGCTCACGCTTGAGCGCAGCAAGCTCCTCGCCGCTCACCTTGAGATCGGCCTCCAGCTGCGCCACCTTCGTCTCCAGCTCCTTCTTGGCGGCCTCGGCAGCTGCGGCAGCATCCTCTGCTTCCTTGAGAGCACCGCCGAATGTTTGCTCGCGCGTGGCAAGCTCCTCCTCGTGGCTGTCAAGGCTAACCTTCCGCTGCGCCAACTCGCCTTCCTGGCGCAGACAGCTTCTCGGCAGCAAGCCGCTGTTGCTCTTCAACTTCAGCCTTCTCGAGGAGGATGGCTTTCCGCTCCTCGGCGAGTTGCTCCCGCTCCTCTACCAAGGACCGGAGAGCTTCCTGGTTGAGACCCCAGAGCTCCTCCACGCGCTTCTCGATGTCCACTCCTGCCTTCTCGGGATACCAGCTTGGCCTGTCGGGCGCGGTAGAGCGACAATAGCTTCCGCAGCAGCTCCTCCTCCTCAGGCTCGCCGCTGCTGCTGCTCGGCACGTCGACCAGCGTCAGCCCAGCGGAGGCGAGCAACTCTTCATCAAAGGTTTCTCCTTCGATCGGCGCCCTGGAGCTCGACACCCAGGGGAGCTTGACAAAGACGCCATCGCCGGCCTTCAAATAGGCGCCGGGCTGGGGCTCTTCAGAGCCTGACGCTGCAGCAGCGGCGGAGGGATCGGCGGTCGGTGTAGCGCCTGACGCTCCTGCGGCCTCGGGGCCGTCAGTACGATCGCCGGACCCCTCGCCAGCTTCTGCGGCGGCAGCTTTGGCAGCCTCTCCGCCGGCGGGATCATCAGCGCCGGCTTCTTCTGCGGTGACAGCGGCGTCGTCGGTATTGCTGCATGCGTTCTCCTCGCCGGCGACCTCGGTTTCCATCGGCTCCGTGGCAGATGGACCTAACGACCGGAAAAGGAAGAAAAGTCAAGCAAATATTCAAAAAGAAAATCAGAAGAAGAAGAACCCAAGGGAAGTTTTCAAGCAAGAGAATTACCTGTACTAGGATCTACAGTCATGGTCTACGCCACCGGGGGGTCGCTGGTGCTGTCCCTTGCCGGAGAACTATCCTTTGCCGGAGAATTCTCCCTTGCCGGGGAATCCTCCCTTGGCGGTGTAGTCAAAGAAGATGGCATGTCGGGAGCGGCTTCCGGGCACTCCTGGTGAGACTGCTCTGCTCCTACGCAAACCAATAGTCAGATGTCAGCAAAGAAAGAGCACCCATGCGCGCCTAACAGCAGGAAGTAAACCATATACTTACGCTGGGGGCTGCGCTGGGGGCTGCTTTGGGGAATAGTTGTCGGGTCCGGCAAGGTGGTCTTGGACACACCCCCTGCTGTCACGGTGGGTTCGTCCTCGATGACAATCACCGGGACCTTGGCTCTCTTCGCCGCTCTCTGGGCCAGAGTCCTGAAAAGGAATGGGTTCAAAGTAAAGCAAATCAGATACAAGACAAAACAGCAAGAATTGAAGAACTACAAGTACAGCAAGGAATCTTACTCTTCCTCTTCCTCGTCGGAGCTGAGCGCGGAGAGGTCGAAGTCCGGCCCACCTTCGGCGCGACAAGGCGGAGGAGTAGGTTCCCTTAGCTGCTTGGCGGGAGCAGAAGCGGTGGTCCGGGAGGGCCCCGCTCCAGTTGCCGCAGCGGCGTGAGGTGCTGCCGCGGCAATAGTGCTTGCCACGATGGAGCGCGTCGCGCGGCGTGACGGCTGTTGACCCGTCTGCCGCCCCGCTACGTCCCCGGCCTTGCGGAGACGCCTTCTTGGTGGAGCTGGGGGCTCCGCTTGCGGCGAGCTGTCTGAAGGTGAGAAAGAGGAGGAGTCGATCTTCAACGAGTCGCTCGCGCCCTCGGCGGGCTCGCTCGACTCAGCTTCAGGCCCGACAAGCTCTCCCTCGCCGGCAAGCTCCTCTCGCTCAGCAAGGCTTGTCGCCTCTGCTGCCTCTGCCTCCTCCACGGTGAATCCAAACTCGCCCGCGGCAGCGGCTGCCGCCGCCTCTTCCAGCCTAGTGGCGATGCGCTGCATCTCCGCATCGGTGGTGTCACGAGTAAGGCTCTTCTGTTCATTGGAGCAGACCGGCTTTTCTACCAAGCCGTCAAAGAACTCCTGCACGACGTCGTCTGCAGGCTCTTGCCAAGTTGGGACAGTTCCATGCGAATCGCACAGCGGCATCATTGCATGGATGCGGTCGAGCGAGGAGTTGTTGCATAGCGGAATGACACCCCTCGGCAACCTGAACACTTCGGGATGCTGAGGATCGTGCTTGAATAGTTCCAGGAGCATTGCGTCCAGTTCCAGGACAGTGAAGTTGAAGTTGAGGCCCGGGCGCAGCCTCATGATATCCGCCGCATTCTGGAACTCCCAGGCGGGTCTCCTCCTCTCCTGCAGGGGGGCGATGCGGCGGCGAAGAAAATCTATGCCAACGGCGCCTACGGTGAGCCCGGCAAGCCTGAGGCGTAGGATCCGGGTGACGGCAATCTTCAGCCTATCGTCTTCCAGAGCCACGTTGCTCCAATGTTGCCGCGCGCTACTGGGGCTTGGCGCTGGGCGGTAAATGGCTGCGGGTTCTCCTCGACAATCCAACACCAGTCTGCTCTCCATTCATCCCACTTGTTGCGGAGCTCTCCCTCCAGATAAGCTTCCTTCTTGCCACTTCTCGAGATCCAGGCGATTCCGCCGGATAAAGGCTCCCCTCTCTCAACTCGGGGCATAAAGAAGTGGCGAAAAAGAGCTACATTTGGATAGACTCAGACAAAGTTTTCGCAGAGATGTGCGAAAACTGCCATGGTCAGAACGGCGTTGGGGGTGAAGTCAAGGAGGCGGAACCCGTAGGTGTTCATAATGCCACAGAAAAACTCAGAGAAAGGCGGGCAGAGCCCGCAGTAGAAGAACAACGCGAAGAAGGGATATCCATTCGGAGCCAGTTCCAAAGCGGCAGCTGAGAGTACCTTCATGCGCGGATGCGCTCGCGTCTCCGTCGACCAGAAGAGGTAGTAATACTCCCTCAGCTCCTTCGCGGCGAGCTGAGGGGGGAAGGTTGCCCGCTCCTTTCGCAGCGCCGCAAGCCGCTGCGCCTCGGCCGACTTCACAACCTTCCCTGCTTTCGGAGCCATGGCGGAGGTGGTGAGAGAGATCGACGGCGTTGGTGGTGCCGGTGGCGATGAGGGGCGGAGCGCTGCTCTCTATCAGCGTTGGGAAGAAGGGGGGGAGCGGCGGAGGTTTTTGAGATTGGAATAGCAACCGGCGAGATGGGCGAACTGCCCCTGTTTCCCCTACTTATAAAGAGGGAGGGGGCAGACATTCCGTCTTTCCGAATAAAGAAACCACCCACGATCTCTCCCACAATGCCGCATTCGACACGTGCCGTTCGAGGAGGGCGCGCTGGATGCAGAGTGAGATACGGCGTAACCCAGGCCGCGCGTGCCCGTGCCCGGTTTTGGGCCTGGCCCAACAGCGCTCGGCACCGTGTGTGGCCCAGGCCCCGGGGCTCCTGTCGGTGTACTAGAGTAGGGGTACCCTAGTATCCCAAACTTGTGCACGGGCAGTTGCAGCACCCCGCGGCAAGGCTTGCCGGGTGACCGCCAAGGTCCTCCGTGGTTCCTTTGGAGCCATTCAAGAACAAAGTATTCAAGCCAAGGAGACAAGGCCCCAGCAAGAGGAGCTTGCCGGGAAAGTCAACCAAGGCATCTCAAGGAACTTGCCGCGACGCGCCACGCGTCCCGGCGAGGCCCGGTGAGCGACAAGCTTCCGGACGGGACAAGACAATGACCGTGGCAAGGCGCTTGCCCCGGCAAACTACCACTCTGTACCCGCGCTCCAGTACATCCACCAACGTGTCGCCCTGGGACCTTTCCAGGCGCGCGTGGCAAGAGGCTGTGCGGCCAGCGGTGCGCGGTGGCAAGCGACGCTGACAAGATTGCCATCGTGGCAAGCGGTGGTGTCCCTGACGGTCCCTTTTTGCACTATTTGGGTGACGTAGACGGGCATTTAATGCCTTTGTCCCCCGCCGTCAGGGTTAGGTATGATACACTGTACAGGTAGTTGTACCAACCGCAATTCCTTTTCCATTTTTACCCTTGTCTACGTTGCCACCTATCGGAGACCCCTTTAGCATATAAAAGGAGCCCCATGCGCAACGTAGAGGGGGGTTCGAGAGGTAGAAAAACACTCACGCTCGGTCTTGTTAGCAGCTAGTGTGTACTGTAGCACTCAGCGCTCCCAAGCAAGAACTCAATACACTCAGACATGCAGCAGTAAGAGTGTTATCTCTCCGGAGAGCTCCGAAGCTGGGTAAACTGCTCATGTGCTTCGCCTCAATCCGCTCTTCGTGCGATCTCCGCCCCCCGCCGAACCGAAAGGGGCTCGGTCCGCCGGTCCCATAGGTGTTCATGGATCAGTTTCCCCGACAGGGTGGTGGGGTTTAAATGCAGCAAGCCATCTTTGACTCAGTGGCTATCCTGAACTACGACTGCAAGTAATTCTTTTGAGGTGGCGCACACGAGTCCACATATTCACCATATCAATACACCACTATGGATCCGCTCCCGTCTCCCTACGAGAACGCCATCCATAGCACTCACGCTTATCTTGCATATTTTAGAGTATCCACTTTCATTTGTCTATGAACTGTACAGGCAACCCAGAAGTCCTTTACCGCGGACACGGCTATTCGAATAGATCATATTAACCCTGCAGGGGTGTACTTCTTCACACACGCTCTCACCACTTACCGCCGTTTACACGACATGTACTCGGCAACCTTCAAGCGGAAGCCCAGCGAGGGTGTCGGCCACGACCTGACTAACCACACAAGTCTCTCGTCCAGGTTTATCGCCTATTCGGGTTCCATCCGCAAGGAGATCCGGGCGGGGTGTCGCTCATGGCCCCAAAACAATGTGTGCAGGGTTCCCAAGCCCACCTCGACGGGTGGATCTACGCTTGGTACATCGTGCCATGGTGCCTAGTCTGTCCCAAGCCCACCTGTACCGGGTGCCACTTGGTAGACTACTAACACTACCTACAAACACCAGAAACTAGTTGCAACTCCTGGACAGAGATCGAGTTGATTAATAAGTCGAGAGAGTCAATTAAGGATCCCAATGTATGGTAGTAGTTGTTCATGGATCACAAACACAGAACTCAGTTCCTGAGGACGGCTGCAATGAGACAACCCACCATGTACTCCTACATGGCCTCTCACCGCTACCTTTACCAAATCGTGTTCACACACTTAGCTCTCAACAGTAGGACATGTTCACCACATTCCAATTCATCCCCGATGAATCAGACCTGACTCAACTCTAAGTAGTAGCAGGCATGATAAACAAGCATGAATGAGTAGGAACATCAGGGCTCAAACAACTCCTACTCATGCTAGTGGGTTTCATCTATTTATTGTGGCAATGACAGGTCATGCAGAGGATAAAGGGGTTCAGCTACCGCAACAAGTAACAGATGAATCGTTGTTGTCCTAATGCAATAAAAGAGAGCAGGAGCGAGAGAGTGGGATTGTATCGGAATGAACAAGGGGGTTTTGCTTGCCTGGCACTTCTGAAGATAATATATTTCTTCATTGGTGTCATCGATCACATCGTCGATACATGTCTTACTAAGAGGGGACAAGCACCGACAAACAAAGAAGAAGCACAATCAATGCAATGCACAATATGATGCATGCTCATGACATGGCAATATGCTTATGATTTGAGCTGGTGCAACTAAAACCATATTAAATGAAGTTGGTTTGGATCAAAGATTCAAATTCAAACTCCATATGTGATTTATTACATGCCATTTAATTGAATTGTCCTAAACAGTAGTCATAAGTTGTTCTAACATGCATGAAAATGGTACAGATGGATAGATTGGATTTTTCTGATCATTTTTCATATATAATTTGTTTCATTTGGAGTTACGGTTGATTTTATATGAATTTTACAAGTTTTAAACATTTTCTGGAATTTCCTGAATATTTAGAATTAAACTAATTCCAGAAAATGCATTACTGCGTCAGCACTACGTCAGCATGACGTAGGCGAGTCAACGGGGTGCGGTCCAGGTCAAACCTGACCAATGGGGTCCACTGATCAGTGTCTCAGGCTGGTATGTGTCGCTGACATGTGGGCCCAGTCAACGGCCACGTCAGCTTGGTCAAAGCTGACGCGTGGGCCCACGGTGGTTAGGTTAAAACTTAACAGAAAATAAACAAAGATTAATTAAGGGCGTGGGGCCCATACGTTAGTGAGAGAGGGCTTAACTAGCAGGGTCATTAGCCCCTAATGATGGCGCCACATCAGCACGTCGGAGACCAGCCGGCAGCGACCACAGAACACGGCGGGGCACGCCGGACTTGCGCTAGAGACGTCGGATCTACGCGCTGAGGGAAGCAGAAAGTAGCCCGTGCCTGTGCGCATCCAGAGAAAGCAACGGGAGGGCGCGGGGTGGCCGGAGTTCGCCGGAAACGAGCTCGTGGCGGCGGCCGAAGTTCGGTTGCGCTCGGAACCGGCATTGTGGTGCACGGCAGGTCGAGCGGTGGGGTGCTAGGTGCTCCTGCAAACGTGCTGAGCACGGTGACGCACTCAGACGTGGCGGAGGTGGGCTCTAGCCACGGCGGCGACGAAGCACAACGGCGGCGAGCTTCGGTCGGGGTGGCCAAAGGGGCTAGAGGAGGAAATCGACAGAGGGGAGAGAGGGGTTGGGAGCAGGGGCTCACGGTGAGTCAGAAGAGCGGGTCGGAGGAGTCGGGGACGAGCCGGAGCAAGCGGGCCGGCGTGAGGGATCTCCGGCGGCCGATGACGGAGATGAAGACGACGGTGCTGCTTCAGGTGTCCTGCGGGCGCGTGCTTCGTCCTGGTGCTCCATGGCGTCGAGGCGAAGCGCCTGGACACGGCTGGGAGAAGTGGGGATGCTGGTGGCTCCGGTGGTGCTCGTCGGCGGTCTCGGGTGCGTCCAGGGATGAGCGAGGGAGAGAGACAGAGGAGGGAGAGGGGTACGGGGAGAGAGTGGAAGGCCTGGGGGTGCGTGGCAACGTAGGAGAGATCCAGGAGACGGGGACGCAGGCAGGCAGGGTGGAGGTGGCCGCACGGCGTCTGCACTCGCCACCGAGCTGCTTCGGGGCGAGGGGGAGGAAGACGACAGAGAGGAGGAGGTGGGCTGGGCCGGCCAGCTCAGATGGGCCGCCAGGTGGGCTAGAACGCCAGGTAAGTTACAGGTGAGTTTCTGTTCTTTTATTGTTTTTCTGTTTCTTTTTTTTTTATATTTTGCCACTGTTTTGAATTTAAAACAATTCAAACAATGCCAAAAACTCCTCTGAATATTTTTATTTTGCTAGATGGACTTTTCCAAAAGCTCATAAAATATTTCAGGGGTATTTGAAATTATATTCTAATTATATGAATATAATTCAAATTCAAATAGCTAATGATTTAAATTCAAAGTCCCAAGATTAAGTCCTTGAAAATGTTCAATATTTTGGTTGGGACCAGAACCCTTGCCAAAATTATCAAACATTTAAGAAGAGCATTTTGGAACAATGAATGAGATTTTAGGGTTTTTGCCCTTCTTTTATTTAAGTTTTTGAGGCTTCCAAATTTCCTCAGTTCAAGTTTCAAAAATTTAAACATGATGCAAACACTAGGCAGCACCAGAAGCTAGGGATGTGACATTAGTACACTGTACCCACACTATGGAACCCATGACCTCGCACTCCCATTCGGGTGGACCAACGGCGTTCCGACAAAACCGTCCTACTGCCATGCCACTCTCCCGGCCACTCCGACTCACTCCCCACTGGGTAAGTCATGGGTGGCCCCGTGTCTACCTCAAGACACAAGGACCACCGTCGTGGCCCAAAACAATAAACCGTCCCAAACGGGGACATGTGCACATAACAACAACAGCGAGCACACAAGGCTTATGTCCGCCTACCTGATCAGGGTAGCGCACACCCATAACCTTCCCTCGTTGGAGGCACCAGCGAGAGGCATGACAATAGACCCAGTTAGGACCATCCCATACCGGTAAGCGTGGTTGCACTGGTCAGCATCGATTCAGCGGCACCATGACTCAGCCAACAGTTGTTCAAGTTCAATTTAATCCGGTTAACTTGAATGCAAATATGTTGAGCCATGATAAAATGCATGAACATGATATTAACATAATCATTAGGGTATCACATAACTATCCACCATATCAACATGGCATACTAACTAGCATGACCATCACCAACATCAACATGTACTACTAGCAAGCATAAACATATGAAAAGAAATACTAGCAGGTATAACATGATCACAGAGTACAAAACAACATAGCACAAAAGTGAACATGCAAATCTAACATCACCGGAACAACGATAACCATCTTTTCAACAAGCAAACATTTAATAAAGATTCAAGTTGAAAACCATGGCTATTGCATGACTATCATGCAAGTGGGTATTGTGGCTTGCCTGGGGTGGAAGAAATCACCGGGGAGAAGTGCGAGAAACTCGCCGAATGAATCATCGGAAAACGTTCTCACTCGGAGAGGGCTGAATAAGGGCAAGGGCATAATGTTCATTTTCACAGTGTCAAACCATAGTGAAAGTATGACCAATAGAACGGGATCGATGAAACAAAGAAGTAGGCTTTGCAATCACCTCATTTGGAGTTACGCGCAAAAAGTTGTGGATGTTTTTCTGCCAGGGACCTATTTGCAATGAAAAGATTTTCAAACAGGGGCCTCGACAGAAAAAGTGAAAGCGTACTCGATCGAATACGTTTCCACTTTCCACGTGGGCTGAGGCGCCTGGGCCACTGGCGCGTGAGGCCCAGGGGCAAGGGGAGGGGCCATCGAATCGTCGTCTTCCTCCTCCCCTCGCTGTTATTCGCTCGTGAACAGAGAGGAGAGCAGGGAGGGGACGGTGCTGGGGCGGCCGACTCTGGCCGACTCCTGCCAGGGCGAGTCCACCGGCGGGTGTGCGGGGCCATGCGCACCCGTTCAGGCGAAGAATGGCCACCGGGGAGGCCTGGAACGACGGCGCAGGGCGGCGACCCGGGGAGGACAGAAGGCGGGCGCCGGCGGTGGTTCCTGGTGGTATGGCCGTCTCCGGTGAGGCTAAGGAGTTCGGGTGGCACGTGGATAGGTTGGGGAGGCCATGGACGTGGCTAGAGGAGGAGAGGAGGCTTGGTTTGGTCGGAATCACGCCGAGGCCAAGGCATCCATGGAGGACAGAGGAGAACTCTAGCGAGATGTCGTTGCTCCGGTGGACTAAGAGTGACGAGGAGGGGCTTGGGAGCTGTGGGAGAGTCTAGGGGTCCTTATTAAGGCCGAGGGGAGGCTTCTGGAGCTCACAGGCGTGCTCCCGACCAAGCATGATTGGAGGGCAGTGGCTGGGCATGGCACGGGCATGGCATTTGCGACGCATTCATGGCGGACGGTGATGAGGCAGAGGCACAAGTCGATGTAGAGGCTCATGGGGTAGCTACTAGACATGGTTGGGGGTCGAGACGAGGAGGGAGGAGACGAGCACAGTGGCAAGAACCAGCCAGAGCACGAAATGTGTGTGACGCCATCGTGATCACCACGGGCTCTGGTGCAAATGGCGCGTTCTGGCCGGGCCGACCATCTCCAGTGGAATGACCCTAGTGACCTAAGAATAAATGAGGAAACAAATCATTCCAGGGGCAAAGAAGTGATTTACACTTTGCTCCAATGTAAACCAGCAGCCAAGTGTTTGTGCTGTGAAGTGGGGACACCAGCTAGGTAACTCAGTAAATAACTTGTCTGGGAGGTTTATCTACCGAAGGACTTTTATCCTGGAGGTTTTTAGGATAAATGGGCCAAGTTTTACTGTAGTTGCTTCACAACTGCATTTTTGGTCCAGAAATGAAGATCAACAAGATGCACTCACATGGAGTGTCAACTTGAGCTCAAATTGGGAAAGGTAGAGTCATTTGGTCTTATGAAGATGCTCAAAAACTCTCATACCATATGGCAAAGCCAAAGTGGTACTTGCTTCACAAACATCTCCTCTGGACAGAAACTTGGAATAATTTTGGTGATCAAATGGATCAATGGAATGATGCCAAAGTGGGTGGAGAGATGTTTATGGGTATAAGAATGATCTGTTAATTTATCACGATTTTTGAAGCAATATAAAATACACTTGCTTCACAACCTGAAAACATTGCCAGAAACAAAGATTTGCTCCTGTGCTCACATAGATAATTGGATGGGTCTGCAAATGGGAGGAAGGGGATAATATGAGCACATTAAGGAGTGTGCAAAAGTTCAACTCATTTAGGTACTCCTAGCTAGTACTTCCTTCAGAAAGCTTTCTGGTTGACAGAAACTCTGAAAAATCACTGAGGAAGATTGGCTAGGCAAATTAAGTTGAACTTGTGCATGAGACAATTATTTGGACATATAAACATGCCCAAAAATGTTGGGAGCCACTAGGAAAAGATAAATGACACTTCCTTCACAAAGTTCCATTCAGGGCAGAATAGAAGAAGGAATATTGGGGAATTTTTTTTTGAACATGGCAATGAAAAGTTTTGCCATATTTGATCAAGATATGACCCAAACAATTTATGAGAATTATTTGGGAATTTTTGGAGTGATGGAAATATAGGTTGCTTCACAACCTAGGGCAATTTGAGTTATTCCTTTAATAGAAAAGGAATATTCCCAATAAAAAGAATATTGGGATTTGGGCTAGGATGGAAATGACAGGGTCTAGGGAAAGATTTGGGAATGACAAGCCACTCTGGAAGCAAAGAAGAGGGCATCTTCTTCAGTTTCCAGACCACAAAGCCACAGAAAAAGGAAACTCAGGCAAAAACCTCGGAAAAACAAAAGAAAAAGAAAGGGCCAAAAATCAGGTTATCACATGCATCATGTCCAAGATTAGTAGACCGACTCCTGCATGCATCTACTACTATTACTCCACACATCAACCGCTATCCAACATGCATCTAGTGTATTAAGTTCATGGGGAAACGGAGTAATGCTATAAGAATGATGACATGATGTAGACGAGATCTATTCATGTAGGAATAGCCCCCATCTTGTTATCCTTAATAGCAACGATACATGTGTGTCTTGTTGCCCCTTTGGTCACTGGGAAAGAACATGGCACGATCGAACCCATCACAAAGCACCTCTTCCCATGGCAAGAAAAATCAATCTAGTTGGCCTAACTAAATCGAAGATTAAAAGAATAAATATGGGGCTATAAATAATCATGCATATAAGAGATCAAAAGAAGACTCAAATAGTATTCATGGATATAGAGCTGATCATAAACTCAAAGTTCATTGGATCCCAACAAACACACCGCAAAGAAGAGTTACATCAAATAGATCTCCAAGAGACCATTGTATTGAGAATCAAGAGACAGAGAGAGAGAGAGAGAGAGAAGGGGGAGAGAGAGAGAGAGAGGAAGCCATTTAGATACTGCCTATGGACTGGTAGGTCTATGATGAACTACTCACGCACCATCGAAGAGGCACCAATGAGGATGATGAACCCCTCTGGATGGTGTTTAGATTGGATCTCATGGTTCTAGAACTTGCGGCATCTGGAATTGTCTTTCGTCAACTCACCTAGGGTTTCTCGAATATTTGGGGATTTATAGGGCAAAGAGGCGGTGCCGGAGGCCACCGAGGTGGGCACAAGCCACCTGGGCGCGCCCTAGTGGTTTGTGCTACCCTCGGAGCCCTCTTTGGTACTTCTTTGGTCCATCAGGTGTCTTTTGCCCGGAAATTCTCCAAAAAGTTTCGCCGCGTCTGGACTTCGTTTGGTATTGATTTTTTGCAAAGTAAAAAACAAGCAAAAAACAGCAAGTGGCACTGTGCGCTATGTCAATAGGTTAATCCCAAAAACTGACATAAAGTTGCTATAAAATGATTGTAAAACATCCAAGAATGATAATATAACAGCATGGAATAAGCAAAAGTTATAGATAAGTTGGAGGCATATCACATGCCTACTTAGTTTCATATAGAGAGCTTTCATACACTTATAGATATAAGTGCATCCGTTTCATGGCAATCCCTTCTCTTTGCATCAACATTGATTGTAAGCCCTCTCCATTGCCTAACGATCTTGCCTCGCTGATGTGAAACTTTCGTATACCTTTTTTGTCTTCTCCTACAAACCCCAATCATCATTCTCTTTGTCGTCCTAAGTACTAAAGGCCTTGGTTCATTCCCAAGTGTTGCATAAAACTTTTGAAAGTGGAAGCAAGAAAAAGTATGATTTCATTTATTGGTTTGGCACAGGGGTTGTTCTTAATTTGATATCACCATGCAAGGAAAACTGAGTGTGCCATGCTTATCGTGATTAAGTGTGAAGGGATCACTTTCTTTAACATCATTCTTTTGAAAGGTCATAAATTATTTACTTGCATGCTTACATATTCCTATTTTAATGTCTAGATTGATGCCTTGCAGCATTCGTATCCCAATATTCATATCCAAGTTACATCATTGATCAAGATCATGTTGGGTAGCATTTCACATCAAAAATTATGTTGTTATCATTTACCTACTCGACGACGAGTAGGAATTAAGCTTGGGGATGCTGATACGTCTCCAATGTATCTATATTTTTTTATTTTTTCATGCTATTACATTATCACTTTTGTATGCATTATATGTCATTCGATATTATTTCTATGCATAACCTATTAACTTAGTGCCCAATGCACGTCCATGTTTTTTGCTTCGCAGAAAAACCATACCTAGCAAAGTCAAAACACGATGAAACTTTATGGTGAATTTTTATGGAACATAGGAGACACTAGAAGATTTGGGGAGAGTCCAGAAGACATACGAGGGACCACAAGCCCTTACAGCGCGCCTAGGGAGGATAGGTGCGCCAGCTGAGCTTGTGGGCCCCCTAAGCCTCAGTTTGACCTAAATTTACCCTATAAATTCACTAATATTCCAAAACCCGCGAGCCGAGACCTAAAACAATTCTTTCGCTGCCGCAAGCCTTTGTTCTTCTGCAGTCGCATCTGGAAGCCTTTTTCGGTACTCTGTCAAAGGGGGAAACCATTGTGGAGGCTATCTTCATCAGCCTCGTTGCCTCCATGATGATGTGTGAGTAGTTCCTACAATAACTACGGCTCCATAGCAGTAGCTAAATGGCTTTCTCTCTCTCTTTTGATCTTCAATACAGTGATCTCCTCTGAGATCAATCCGATGTAATATTTTGTGATGTGTTTGTTGGGATCCGATGAATTGTGGGTTTATGATCAGATTATTCATTGACATGTTTCGAGTTCTTGAGCCTTCATTATTGTGTAATTTTATAGCTTTGTATTTTTCTCTGATCTATCGAGCTACTTTGGCCAAGTTAAATTGATTTATCTTCTATGGGATACGTGCTTTGTAGTAGGTTCAATCTTGCGTGATCGTATCCAGTGATAGAAAGGATATATGTATTTGTATTGTTGCTACTAAGGATAAAATGAGGGGGTTTGAACATATTCCTTGGTCTTATTCTGTCTACATTATGTCATCTTGCTTAATGTGTTACTCTATTTGTATGAACGTAATACATTGAAATGCATATTGGATATCGGTCTTTGGGTGGAGTAATAGTGAGTAGTAGACGACAGTAAGTTAAACAGTCTACTTGTCACTGACGTATGCCTATATAATGATTATGCCTTGGATGATCTTCATAACTATGCGCAATTCTTCCAATTTCCCAATAGTATTTGTTTACATGCATGTGTTGCTAGAGTTGTCGTGGGTTGCACTACAAAAAAAATACATTTCCATGATGATACGTGTTTGTCACAGTAGGTCGCATTTTTTGTCATGCATGTACATCCATGACGATTTTATGATAGAATCAAGATAATCATACATGTGTTGTTGTAGAAGTGTTCCATGACATTACCAAAATTATCATCACGGAAGTGTCCACTTCCATGATGATAAATCACGCGTCACAGAAGTGCTTTCATCAAGGGTGACCAACACGTGGCATACACCGTAACGGAACACCGTTAAGCTATCGGGTCCGGTTTTGGATCCCATAACCCGTTAATAGCCCGGACCAATGGGGATTTTCCACGTGTAAAATCACCATTGGCTGGAGGAAACACGTGTTAGCTCCGCGTTGGCACAGGTGTCACTCATGCAATGGGCGAGATGCGCCTATGATATGTTGACACGTGGACCGGCCCATAAAGTTTAAATGGGCCGGGCCAACTAAAGGCCCACAAGATTTTGCAAACCATAATGGGCCAGCTAGCTAAAGGCCCACGAGATTTTGCGAACCATAATGGGCTGGCCTAGCTAAAGGCCCACAAGATTTTGCGGGCCATAATGGGCCGGCCCAGGTAAAGGCCCACAAGATTTTTGTGTGCCATAATGGGCCGGCCCAGGTAAAGGCCCACAAGATTTTTTGCAGATCATAAAGGGCCGGCCCAGCTAAAGGCCATGAGATTTCGCCGACATTAATGGGCCGGCCCAGCTGTAGGCCCACAAGATTTTGAGGACCCTAGTAGGCCGGCCAATTAACTGGCTGCCATGTTTTGGGCCAAATGCCGGCCCATATTTGATCTGGTCCATTAATGGTCTGCCACGTTCCGGGCCTAATAATGGCCCATATGAGATCCGGCCCGTTAAAAGCCTACCACGTTCTGGGCCAAATTACGGCCCAGATCAGGTCCGGCCCTTTAAGAGGCATTGGGATAAATTGTGGCCCATATCAGATTCGGCCCGTCAACTGGACGCTATGCTTTTGGGCCCACTTGCTAAAGGCCCATTTAGTAATTTGGCCTGATATTAGTTTCGGCCTATTAAGGGCCCATTTAACATTTCGGCCCTATATTAATTTTGGCATGTTAAAAGCCCGTCATATAGATGGGCCTAACTACGGCCCGGTTTGCATCCGGCCTGCTCGCAGCCGATAATCTCATTGGGCCAAACAAGGACCGAGACAATTTTGGCCTGTTAAAAGCACGTCATTTGATTCGCACAATCATGGGTCGGGGTCCATTTTGGCTGATGCCGGCCCGTGAGCTATTAGGCCGGTTTTAGGCCCAACCTACTTCTCAGCCTCTAAAAGCCCATTGAGTTTTCTTGCGAAAAGAGGGTCGGCGGTTACTCTGCCTATTAAAGGCCCGAATCTACTAGTGGGCCAGTTTTCTTTTGGCCTTTTAACATACCAAGATGACGAAGCCCATGATGTGGATCATACATCGTGATTGCATGACGGCCCGACTATGTGCCGTGATTTTATGGTTTGGCCGGTTTACTGTGAAAATAGGATATATATATATATATATATATATATATATATATATATATATATATATATATATATATATACAATAAAATAATTGCAGCATCGTGAATAAGAAAAAACCTAGACTATACAATAAAGAAATTATGGCATATTACATCCACTGGGCATCAAAGTTCGCCACTATGATAATAAAGCACAAGTAGACAACAGATTACATACACTGGGCATCAAAGTTCGCCACTAGTGCAAATAAACACGCCGACAAAATAATATACAAAACCAACAGCACTTTAATAGAGTTCAATAAAGGTTAGCCCTGCTGGGGAGCTGCAGCGCAAGCAGCTGAGCAAGCTGATGAGACTGCGCTTGTTTAACACTTATATCTTCCTCACTCTGAAAGATAAACATGCACACAGATGATAGGTTTTGCACATAAAAGTATCAGTGCTGACAATTCATCACATTTCTTACTGACGAATAAAGTGACACAGTTTAAAATTGCATTAACACAATATGGTATTGTTCGGGTCAAGACATGGCAGGAAATGACATTGTGAAGGAGTTGGCAGCTTCATGACACCACCGGATTACAGATCAAGAACTCATAAGTATCAATGGTTAGTGTGCTATCAATTTATCCCATTTCAGATTGGCAAATAAAGAGACAGTTTAAATAATAGTAGAATGATATGACATTGTTCATAGTTAAGACATTGGAGAATATAACATTGTGCTGTAGTGGGTAGGTTCACCACACCACTGGATTACGGATGAAGAACAGAAGCATACATGAAGTGCAAAAGAAGATCACTTGCTCTGTATAGTTTAATTTACATGGCATGAAGAAGGAACTTGGTTGTACAACTGAAAACTTAAATTGAGAAGGACAAACTTTTGTTTATGAACTACATAATAAACTTTAAACATGAAATTTGATGCAAACACCAAAAATAAATAGCTGTTGCAATCATGCCTAACCAAATATACACAAAAAAGTTTGAAGGCTTGAGAAGGACAAACTTACATTATTGGTGAAGACAGGCTCTATAAAGCCCTTGTCCATGCTAATGGGGGGGGGCAATTCAAGAAGTTTACCACAGAATCTTCTTCATAAGCATTGCCTTTATTCTACATTTTGTTAAGAGTAAATATAGATGTGATAATATACGAAAAAATGGAGAATATTTAAGATAAGATGAAGAGTGATGCTACATAACCAAGTAGCTATAAATGTAAGTGCAGCGATACAAGCAAAAGGTACACCCAAGAGCAATGCATAGCTAAACTTCTTCAGTAGCATTGGTGTTATCCAACCTTATGGTAAGAGTAAATATAGATCTGATGTGTAGAAAATGGAGGGCAAAGGAAAATAAGCTGCAGAGTGATGGTACATGAACAACTACCTGTCAATATAAGTACACTGATAAAGGACAGCATGTACTTACAAGAACAATGCCGAGCTAAAAAAATTCATTGGCATTAGATATATTCTACACTAATGTAACCATTCATACAAATCAGATAATTTGGAGCAAAAAATTGATAAGCAAGCTATCATGCATACTGCTGTCACATAATGAACCAGGTATGTATGCAAGTATAGTGATACAGGACAACAGGTACTAACAAGAGCAAAGCAGCGGGCAGCATATTTGCGATATCCTGTCGTTCTTTTCAAACCGGAATTCTTCTTCGAGTAGATTTCCTGCAAAAAATCCGTAAGGCACATGCGGAAAAGTAGAAGTTCAAATTGTCATGTGATTTCATAGATAGTACCTCATCCTGGGAACGAGACCAGTGCATAAAAAGGTTTTTCCATTCAATGTATTCTCAATTTAGCACAGGAGACTTCACCGGAAATTCATTTATAGACTTGCCATCAAAGTGTGATTTCCTCAGGTAACACAGATACTGCTGCAATGCTTCCTTGAAAAGCACAAGCAAGCTTTGCTCATCATGACTATCCAGATTGACCTTCGCCTAGTTACAACAATGTAATATAAATCATTGATGTGTTCAATCAGCAGAAAACGGGAAAATAATAACCATGAATAATAGAACTTACACATAAGTTGGACAGGAAGATGTGAAAATGGTGTTTGTCTTCACTATAACCTTCCCATGATGGGAATATATGCACGTAGTCCCTAACAGCATTGGAAGCATTACCTTTTAAACCGGGAATAACTGGAATGGGGTTCCAATCTGCAGGAATTGGTCGTCTCTACAGCTGGGATAGGTCTTCGGCTGGTGGACTTGCTGTACTTTTTGCTGGAGTGGGATTTTTCTATGGTCTTGCTGGTGCTATGGAAAATGAAATCACTATACCTTTTGCTGGAGTGCAGTTCATGTGTGGTGGGGCTAGTGGTGTGGCCAGTGAAGTATGGGTACAGTTTGCTGGAGTCGGTCCTACGTTTTGTGTCACTGGTTGTACATCCAATATAAGTGGGGTGTTGTCTGATTTCTCCGGCACCACCTTGTTTTTCAAGGACTTTGCTGGTGCTCCTTCAGGTTCAGCAATCACCCTCTTCCTTTTTGATGTCTGATGCACAAGAACAGCATTTGAGTGGAAAAACATGGTATGATGACAGATGGAATATGTATTGATAATGGATGGGCATGGCATCTCGACATATATGATGAGTAAACTAAGCAGATGGCGGTGCAAAAAAGTAGAAGAAATGCAAGACAACATATGCAAGATACGCGCAATCAATAAAATCGCCAAATTAGAACAGGCACCTGATGGGTGAACAGGACAGGCCATCTGCCTTTGGCTCCTCGAGGTTAGAATAGTCAATAGGATCATATTCTGAACAAGAATCAACAGGTGGGGAGCGTATCAGTTTCATTGCATCCAGAATGGCACTCAATGCCTTGGTGCCAATTTTGTAAGTCATTGCAGTGTTTAGCTTCAAGAGTGGACTGCTGCTAGTGCGACACAAAGTAGCTACATAGATCATAGTGTAGATATAACAGGAAAACCGTAAGCATGAGAGTAAAATCAGCAAAGTGGAACTTGCTGGAATATATGTGCTAGTACTGCCGGTACGGCTAGAAAGGCTTCGAATACCAGTTCTCTTCAACTGAAGGTGCGGTACTATTAATATTAGTGTAACTCTCAAAGGCGACACCACTCCCCGCATTTCCTTACTATTCTTATAGGATTCAAGTGGGCAGGCCACTACAAATCATATTCCTATGTTTACAAAATCCTATGAATCAAAGAGGCTCAAAGTGTCCATCACAACCGACCTTATATACCTCTACACTGCAAATGTCCCTGCTCATCTTCAGTACAAGGAACATACTGTACTACTATCATACTCCCTCCGTTCCAAAATATAAGTCTTGGTAGAGATTTCCACTATGGATCACATACAGATGTATCCAGATACATTTTAGAGTGTAGATTCACTCATTTTTCTCCACATCTAGTCCATGGTGGAATGTATACAAATACTTGTATTTAGGAACGGAGGAGTACATATTAAAGAAGAACGGAAGAGGAACATGGTAAAGAAGAGCAAGCAGATTTTGGATAATAAAATGTTGGTTGCGCAGTACCCACACATGATGAACCATAGCGCATTAAGAATGCAACTCCCTGCTGTCTCTCAATCATTTCTGGCGATTGGATGAAGATCCTACATCTCCTAACCCTTCTTCATTCTCGTCTCTGATTCTTCCAATATAGAACACCGCACGGGCCACCGGTTGGACCATCGCCTGTGTTCCTCCACCA
>NC_041385.1:294946838-294985585 GCF_002162155.2 Triticum dicoccoides
CCTTCGTTCGCACCGGCGAACTCCGGCGAGCTTTGAAAAATCGACTGACCCAATTTTGAAATTTAGTCTACTGTGATTTAACTAGTGTCTAATATAAAAGGGGAAAACCATAAGCATTGGGAATATAGTGTTGAGTGTGCCATGGCACATCTGATGGTGCAAAGTAGACAAAGGCAACTTCGCAACCAAGACAAGAAATCAATTTAAAGTAGTGGCGATCTATTTTCTTGCTGCGGTAAATAAGTTGAGTAGATACAAAAGAGTGCCGCCTCTGGTGCGGTGCCTTATATGCATCTGTTGAGAATTTGACGGTGCTGCGGTAGCGATGGCTGTCGGCGGCTTGGAAGCAGATCTAGGAGGGTAGACGATGGCGGCAGGGCGCGGTGGACGAGACGGTCGTAGGAGCAGCGCCGGCAAGGTGTACGACGGCGGGGATGAAGCGAGAGGATGGGATGCAAGGATCCCGGTCCAAGGCCGTGGATGAGAGAGGTCGATCTCTTGTAATGGACGGCGGTGGCGGGGTATCAGCTCCGGCATGGTGGAGGAGGACGGCGGTGGATGGGGTGGCGGACGAAGGAGGCTGGGGTGGAGAGGGTGTTTTGGTGCCCACGGAGTACGAATGGGGAAAAGGGAGGTAGAGAATAAGGGGGGAAGCATGTATTCAGGGCGCGCTTGTCTCAAATGCGAGGAAATTTACAAACTTAGCCCCTGTTTCAAATTTCCTACATCACAGCAATATTAGTCGGTCGGGGATAGGATGGTAATCTCGCATACACCGAATATTTGCCGACGAGAGTTTGTTTTTGGCGCCCACCGTGTATGAATCGGGGAGGGGTCGATTTTGGCCGAGGACACACTGTGTTCTGGTGCCCACCATGTATGAATCCGGGTGAGAGGCGGTTATGTCACGTTTGGGTGAAATTACAAACCTACCCCTATCGAAACCTATAGAAATCTAGCAGATAGGCTTTGTGTGGCAGGGATAGGCAGTAGTAATTTCCATCTCGCAGATTTTTATTTCGGGCGGTTACTGCGACTTTCCCTGCTTCATTCAAATTTTGGAGAGTGCACATTCACCGTGCCAACTCAATTCGAATCCCGTTTGTATTCTATTTTTTCGGGCGAGATCCATTTTTGATTGGAATTAAATTATATATACATCATTTTTATATATACTTTCAAAAGCACAACAAAGAATTCTGCTCCTTATATGTATAATATGATTTACAAATACAATGATCTCAAAATCATAAGGTTGAATTCAAAAAAATTAAACCAAATTATGTTCTACTAAAATGTATGGATTAGTAATATCTACATATTAAATAACATAGATGCATGTGAATTCATATGAGTATGCATGTTTGATAGATCAATTTTGGTTCGAGTATGGATTACAAGTATCATCATCTCGAGTTCAAATATTTGAATCCCTTTTATGTTCACTCCTTTCACGCCCATCTCTCTCGCATGCATGCTCCTTCATGTAGCTATCACTCTCTTTTCTCCAGCTCACCCGCACGCTCACTTCATGTTTCTCCTATCCTCGGAAACATGGTCTCTCGACGTCTCCCTTGAGAAGTGTCACACTCTCCCTATCATTATACATTACACGGTTTTCATTATCTCTCACGTCTCTACTATTCTTTGGTATCACTCGGTACCTAAGCTTTCTTTTTCACCGCCACACATATAGTCTCCACTCATCTTTCACTTTATCTTTCTCTCTATGGGATTCTCTCACACACACTATATGTCTCTAGATATGACTCATACCACTAAAGTTACTCTCTCTCTCCTGTAGACACAACATTTGTTGAAGTCTCCTTTTCGTCTCCATCCCAGACTGACATTATCTATTTGTTTACCGATCAGACAACCCCCCCCCCTCTCTCTCTCACACACACACACAACTCCTACTTCCACTCCCCTTCTCGACTACCGTCTCTCTCTCTCTCACTCAAAACTATCGCTTTCGCACCCCGACTCGTATTTCTCTCACAAACATTTATCGACTAGCCTCTAGATAGGTTTATACACCCACACACTCGTGCTTCCACTATCGCATACATGTCTCTCTCCCGCTCCTTGTATCTATGTAGATTTTTCTTCCCTTCTTGAGACACGTCCTATCGATCGTGCACACACACACTATCGCCTCATGTTAAGTTGATACCTCTCGCACACACACTCTTTGTGTCTTTGTCACACATGCACTCCGTCCTCCTCCACTCTCCCTCTCTCTCACACACATGGGATTTTTGCAACAACTAGCAAGATGCACATGCGTTGCGCGGAACATCAAGATGCATTTGTATGAGTAGTTTATCTTGTGGGGGAAAAAGATGAACGAGGGAAGGCATTATTTGCAAATGTGGAGAGGGGTGTGGGTATCTTTTTGCAAAATTGCCATAGTTTCCTTCCTATTCGTCAGATATAGATTGGACGGCCTATATTGCAGGATGGCAGGCACACGATCATCACCGACTATGCTTTTTAGAAGAGTAGGGATAAAAACAGAGTTGGTGATGATGGTGGGCCTACCATCCTGCAATGTAGGTCGTCCGATTTATATCTGACGTATAGGAAGGAAAATATGGCAATTTACCCGCACTCCTCACCACATTTGCAGATAAGGCCTTCCCTCGTTCATCCTTTTCTCCCACAAGATCTTGATGTTTCGTGCAACGCACGGGCATCTTGCTAGTAAGAGTAGAAATTAGACATATACAACTTCTCGAATCTTGAAACCAACAACATTCCTCCCTTATCTCATCAAAACCGCCAAAGAAATATATTTTGAGTGAAACATAACATATTTTTAGTGATATACGTATTTCAAAACTAGACTTTTTTTCTGTCAAATTGGTGAATATGTATTAATCTACTTTGATCGTGTGGCAACGTATTGGCACATTGCTAGTAGTTATTATAATTGTTTGGACACCAACAAACGGTGGAGTAGATATACGAAGAGAAGAGGCGCATGCACACAGTTGGTCTCTCGCTGTCTCGCACACATGAGTGTTATGTAAAGGCAACATTAACAAATAAACCCTAAAACTGTAGGTGCACGATTGCTGCATTCATGGGTACCGGGTATGTGGTGGAGCACCTTTGTAGGAATAGTCAGCTCGTGTGATAATTTGATCCGTAGGAGTTGATGGTCGGGACCACAGGTGAACGACTTGGAGGCGGTGGCTCGCCAGTTGCCACAGATCGAGTAGCCACGTTTAAAATATCAATTTTTTTAGCGGGGTTAAGAGTTCCGATTTTTAATGGCGCATTATAAGTACTAAGTAGTTTTTAGAACGATTGGTATGGAGCGCAAATGGAATTCATAGTACTACCTACCTCCTTAGCGTATGGTTGTATGGGTTTATGTTGCAAGATGTTGAACCTGGTAGTTCTAGGGCAAATACTATGGTTTAGATTTAGATGCTGGTTTTCAGTAATGAAAATCGGAAGGGGGAAACCCTTCTTTGATTAAAAAACTAGTACCTCCATTCCGGTTTACTAGTCCCCATTGTATTTTGGGTCAAAGTTTGTCCACGAATTTTACTTGTAAAATGTGAATGGAAAACGAGATTTTGTTATACCCGAACAAAAAAGGACTGGAGGGAGTGATTGCTCTGACACGGACGCCACTTCTCATAGCACAGGCATTGAACCGGCGCGCCAGCCAAGAGGGCCCCACTCGCTGCGGGCTCGGTTGAGCATGCCTCCTCGCCGCGTGCAACCAGCTTCAGACTGCCCTGCCTACCTTCATTGAATCCACACGTGTGCCGGCAACACGTCCTTCTGCGAGCCGGTCGGCATTTTAGAACACAAAAATGACTAAAATATAATTAATTTACGCATGGTCTTGACTTATTGTGCTCGCACTGGTAGCAGGAACTAGTAGAGGTTTTTCTTTATTTATAACTCTCCTCACATTTTTTTTGGCTTTGAAGTGAATCATGGTTGTGGACATTATGTATGAATGTGCAGATATCTGTGAACAGAGTTTGATGTGGAAGTTGAACTTGGAATGTCGGGCTTGCGCGTGAACTATACCATGTCCAATGCTTCGTCTGTTATTGTTTGAAAAGTAATTGTTGTTATTACATGACCCGAAAAAAATATTTTGTGCCACATTAGTAGATGCACGGACATCACAACAGGCATGCTGACTGGATAAACATTTTAACCTAGCTATTATGAAGGAAATTTTGTATTGACAATTGTTTTAGATATCAGGAGACGCCTAGCCTGCTCTGCCTCTGCTAGCTTATTTCTAGCTTCTTCCATCTCTTCTTTGGCTTGGGTGAAGAGAGCATATGATTGATCTTTTCGCTTCTTCAGGAACTCAGCTACATTCTCAAGGGTGGCTGCACGCTTTCTTTCAGCCTTTACTAGAGCCATGAGGACATGAACAGCTCACAACTCCACCTGGCTTGTGTCTAATCCAGCATCATCTGGGAATTTGCACCTTGTGTCTAATCCAGCATCATTAGGGAACAGGCACCTTGTGTGTAATCCAGCCTGATTTTGGAAACATGATCTCGAGGTTGACCATACTTCCCTCCTCGCAGGAACTGCATCCTGACATGAAGTTACTTCTTTTTTAGATCAATACTCAGAGCACCCCAGATCCATTTAGTAGAAGCCAGATAAACAGAACTCGGAGAAGTGAATTCAAAAGGAAGTAAAAATATATAAACAGACTACAAGGTGAGAACGCCCACTTCCTACATCAAGCTAAAAACAAAAGCATTAGGACGATTGAGACTCTTCTTATTACAATCAAAGAACACGAGGCTTAAGAGAAACAGAAACTACAACATATACACATCGAAGAACACGAGGCTAAACGAAAGTAATTGAAAGGGTCTTACTAACCAAAGCTCGTTTAACAGGTTCGGTGCAGCTCCTCTTTAACTTGCCACACTCCATGAAGATGTCCCCAATATCCCATGTTTGGTCTTCATTGCTACTCTGCATGTTCGCACTCGTGGTTTTAAAATCTCAACATGACAAGAAAAATATACTACTAGTAATACTCGCGCATCTTGTGGGCAACATTAAAGCACTCGTCTGCCATCTTAGAGCATCACCAACAGAATCGCAACACGTGGCGCCTTAAAAAAACGTTTACAGTGCTGAGATCAAGAAGTAGAGAGACTAGAGAGTAGAGGATAGTTCTCAGCATTGATAGATAAAAAATAGATAATTCAACTACTCCTCGTCGTACGACTCCTCCTCGGTGATGTCCTCCTCCGACGTATGACTGTAGGCATGAAGATACCGATCGTCGTCGGATTCCCAAGGCGATGCTGCTCCTAGCCTCATGTTGAATTGAGCATCCGCTTTTCGCCTATGCTTGTCCTCGTGATAGGTGGCTCGCTCCGCCCTCCTCTTATCCCTCTCCGCCCTCCTCTTATCCCTCTCCGCCCTCCTTTGCACATAGAACTCGCGCTCGTTGATGATGTCCTGCGGGAAGCGTTGGCGCCACAGTGCCATGGCTTCCTTGTCCATCTCGGCGATGCCGAGACGGTGCTCCTGCCTCTGGTTGTCGCGACGATCCTCGTCGGTGCTAAGCCGCGGCAAAGGCGCGAGTTCCTGCGCCCGCTACCGCATCGGCACGTTGGGGAAGTTCAATGTTCTATGAGGCCACCGGAGGCGCCACGCCGCCGTGTCGTACGCGCGGTCGGCCTTGTTGGTGGTGTCGAAATTGCGGAGGTCGAGGCGCTTCCCGCGGAACCGAGTCTCGGCGGAGAAGCCGCCGGAGGGGCACGCGCGGACGCCGCGGTATCCCCAAGTTTCCTGGTGATGCAGCGGCATGGTGGCGCTGCGGCGGCGAGGCGAGAAAGAGCGGGGATAGAGCGGTGGCGAGGCACAGAGCAGGGAGAGAGCGGTGCCAAGGCATAAAGCCGTGGGAGGGCCTTGGATTTTATAAAGCGCGCCGGACGCCGTGCGCCAAAACTAGCGCACGCCCGAACGCTTTTTCCCGCGCGCGCGTGATCCTTCCTGGACGTCTCTGCTATCTCTACTCTCTTCTCTACTGTTATATTTATTTTATATTTAATATTTATCTCTACTTCTCTACTGTCTACTTTTTTTCTCTATACTTCTTCTTATAAAAAAACAGAGTTGATGATGATGGTGTGCCTGCCATCCTGCAATATAAGCCGCCCGATATATATATCTGACAGATAGGAAGGAAAAAATGGGCATTTTGCAAGATACCCATACCCCTCTCCAGATTTGCATATAAGGCATTCCCTCGTTCATCCTTTTCTCCCACAAGATAAACTACTCATACAAATGCATCTTGATGCGTGCAACGCATGGGCATCTTGCTGGTTCTAAAAAACTTTCCATCATTTGCCACACTACTGGTTGCAGATGAAAAACCTACCCAAGCACAGCGTGATACAGGAGCGACGCACAATTACTGTTGGAAATATGCCCTAGAGGCAATAATAAAAGAATTATTATTATATTTCCTTGTTCATGATAATTGTCTTTTATTCATGCTACAATTGTATTATCCGGAAATCGTAATACACGTGTGAATACATAGACCACAATACGTCCCTAGTAAGCCTCTAGTTGACTAGCTCGTTGGTCAACAGGTAGTCATGGTTTCCTAACTATGGACATTAGATGTCGTTGACAACGGGATCACATCATTAGGAGAATGATGTGATGGACAAGACCCAATCCTAAGCATAGCACAAGCTCGTGTAGTTCATTTTGCTAGAGCTTTTTCCAATGTCGAGTATGTTTTCCTTAGACCATGAGATCGTGTAACTCCCGGATACCGTAGGAGTGCTTTGGGTGTACCAAACGTCACAACGTAACAGGGTGACTATAAAGGTGCACTATAGGTATCTCCGAAAGTGTCTGTTGGGTTGACACGGATCGAGACTGGGATTTGTCACTCCGTATTACGGAGAGGTATCACTGGGCCCACTCGGTAGTGCATCATCATAATGAGCTCAAAGTGACCAAGTGTTTGGTCACGGGATCATGCATTGCGGTACGAGTAAAGTGTCTTGCCGGCAACGAGATTGAACGAGGTATTGGGATACCGACGATCAAATCTCGGGCAAGTAACATACCGTCTGACAAAGGGAATTGCATACGGGGTTGATTGAATCCTCGACATCGTGGTTCATCCAATGAGGTCATCGAGGAGCATGTGGGAGCCAACATGGGTATCCAGATCCCGCTGTTGGTTATTGACCGGAGAGCCGTCTCGGTCATGTCTGCATGTCTCCCGAACCCGTAGGGTCTACACACTTAAGGTTCGGTGATGCTAGGGTTATTAGGAAGACTTGTATGTGATTACCGAATGTTGTTCGGAGTCCCGGATGAGATCCCGGATGTCACGAGGAGTTCCGGAATGGTCCGGAGGTGAAGATTTACATATGGGAAGTTGTCATACGGTCACCGAAAAGTTTCGGGGGCATATCGGTATTGTACCGGGGCCACCGGAGGGGTTCCGGGGGTCCACCGGGAGGGGCCACCCCTCTCGGAGGGCCTCATGGGCCGTAAGGGGCAGGGAACCAGCCCCTGGAGGTCTGCCCCCCCCCCTTGGGCCCATGCGCCTAGGGTTGGGGGGAAACCCTAGTGGGGGCGCCCCCCTTGCTTGGGGGGCACGCCCCCTCCCTTGGCCGCCCCCCCTCTAGATCTCATCTAGAGGGGGTCGGCCCCCTTCCCCCTTCCCCTATAAATAGAAGGGCAAGGGGAGGTATGCACACAACATCCAAGGTGCAGCCCCTTCCCTCCCCAACACCTCTCCTCCTCCGTTAAGTGCTTGGCGAAGCCCTATCGGAGTACTGCCTCTCCACCATCACCATGCCGTCGTGCTGCTGCTGGAGCCTTCTTCCTCAACCTCTCCTTCCCCCTTGTTGGATCAAGAAGGACGAGACGTCATCCGCTCCGTACGTGTGTTGAACGCGGAGGTGTTGTCCGTTTGGCACTTGGTCATCGGTGATTTGGATCACGGCGAGTATGACTCCATCATCCCCGTTCCCTTGAACGCTTCCGCACACGATCTACAAGTGGTATGTAGATGCATCTCTCTCCTATCACTCGGTGCTTAGATGAACTCATAGATGGATCTTGGTGAAACCGTAGGAAAAATTTTAATTTTCTGCAACGTTCCCCAACAGTGGCATCATGAGCTAGGTCTATGCGTAGTTCTCTATTGCACGAGTAGAACACAATTTTGTTGTGGGCATAGATCTTGTCAACTTGCTTGCCGCTACTAGTCTTATTTTTCTTCAGCGGTATTGTGGGATGAAGCAGCCCAGACTGACCTTACACGTACGCTTATGTGAGACAGGTTCCACCGACTGACATGCACTAGTTGCATAAGGTGGCTAGCGGGTGTCTGTCTCTCCCACTTTAGTTGGAGCGGATTCGACGAAAAGGGTCCTTATGAAGGGTAAATAGAAGTTGACAAAAATCACGTTGTGGTTATTCGTAGGTAAGAAAATGTTCTTGCTAGAACCCAATTGCAGCCACGTAAAAGATGCAACAACAATTAGAGGACGTCTAACTTGTTTTTGCAGCAATTGTCATGTGATGTGATATGGCCAGAAGTTGTGATGAATGATGAATGATATATTGTGATGTATGAGATCATGTTCTAGTAATAGGAATCACGACTTACATGTCGATGAGTATGACAACCGGCAGGAGCCATAGGAGTTGTCTTTATTTTTTGTATGACCTGCGTGTCATTGAAGAACGCCAGGTAAATTACTTTACTTTATTGCTAAACACGTTAGCCATAGAAGTAGAAGTAGTCGTTGGCGTGACAACTTCATGAAGACACGATGATGGAGATCATGGTGTCATGCCGGTGACGAAGATGATCATGGAGCCCCGAAGATGGAGATCAAAGGAGCTATATGATATTGGCCATATCATGTCACTATTATATAATTGCATGTGATGTTTATTATGTTTATGCATCTTCTTTACTTAGAACGGCGGTAGTAAATAAGATGATCCCTTATAATAATTTCAAGAAAGTGTTCCCCCTAACTGTGCGCCGTTGCTAAAGTTCGTCGTTTCAAAGCACCACGTGATGATCGGGTGTGATAGATCCTTACGTTCACATACAACGGGTGTAAGACAGTTTTACACATGCATAAACACTTAGTGTTAACTTGACGAGCCTAGCATGTACAGACATGGCCTCGGAACACAAGAGATCGAAAGGTCGAACATGAGTCGTATGGAAGATACGATCAACATGGAGATGTTCACCGATGATGACTAGTCCGTCTCACGTGATGATCGGACACGGCCTAGTCGACTCGGATCGTGTAACACTTAGATGACTAGAGGGATGTCTAATATGAGTGGGAGTTCAATAAATAATTTGATTAGATGAACTTAATTATCATGAACTTAGTCTATAACCTTTGCAAAATATGTCTTGTAGATCAAATGGCCAAGGCTCATGTCAACATGAACTTCAACGCGTTCCTAGAGAAAACCAAGCTGAAAGATGATGGCAGCAACTATTCGGACTGGGTCCAGAACCTCAGGATTATCCTCATAGCAGCCAAGAAAGGATATGTCCTAGAAGGACCGCTAGGTGAAGCACCCATCCTAGAGGACCAAGACATTATGAATGCTTGACAGTCACGTGCTGATGATTACTCCCTCGTTCAGTGCGGCATGCTTTACAGGTTAGAACCGGGGCTCCAAAAGTGTTTTGAGCAACACGGAGCATATGATATGTTCGAGGAGCTGAAAATGGTTTTTCAAGCTCATGCCGGGGTCGAGAGATATGAAGTCTCCGACAAGTTCTATAGTTGTAAGATGGAGGAAAACAGTTCTGTCAGTGAGCACATACTCAAAATGTTTGGGTTGCACAACCGCATGTCCCAGCTGGAGATCAACCTCCCGGACGAGGCGGTCAGTGACAGAATCCTTCAGTCGCTCCCATCAAGCTACAAGAGCTTTGTGTTGAACGACAATATGCAGGGGATGGTGAAGACCATTCCTGAAGTATTTTCAATGTTCAAGTCAGTAGAGGTTGAAATCAAGAAAGAACATCAAGTGTTGATGGTCAATAAGACCACTAAGTTCAAGAAGGGCAGGGGTAAGAAGAACTTCAAGAAGGACGGCAAAGATGTTGTCGCGCCCGGTAAGCCAGTTGCCGGGAAGAAGTCAAAGAATGGACCCAAGCCTGAGACTGAGTGCTTTTATTGCAAAGGGAAGGGTCACTGGAAGCGGAACTGCCCCAAATACTTAGCGGACAAGAAGGCCGGCAACACTAAAGGTATATTTGATATACATGTAATTGATGCGTACCTTAACAGTACTCGTAGTAACTCCTGGGTATTTGATACCGATGTCGTTGCTCATATTTTTAACTCACAGCAGGAGCTGCGGAATAAGCGGAGACTGGCGAAGGACGAGGTGACGATGCGCGTCGGGAATGGTTCCAAGGTCGATGTGATCGCCGTCGGCATGCTACCTCTACATTTACCTACGGGATTAGTTATAAACCTCAATAATTGTTATTTAGTGCCAAGTTTGAGCATGAACATTGTATTTGGATCTCGTTTGATGCGAGATGGCTACTCATTTAAATCCGAGAATAATGGTTGTTCTATTTATATGAGAGATATGTTTTATGGTCATGCCCCGATGGTCAATGGTTTATTCTTAATGAATCTTGAACGTGATGTTACACATATTCATAGTGTGAATACCAAAAGATGTAAAGTTGATAACGATAGTCCCACATACTTGTGCCACTGCCGCCTTGGTCACATTGGTGTCAAGCGCATGAAGAAGCTCCATGCTGATGGACTTTTAGAGTCTCTCGATTATGAATCATTTGACACATGCGAACCATGCCTCATGGGTAAAATGACCAAGACTCTGTTCTCTAGAACAATGGAGCGAGCAACCAACTTGTTGGAAATCATACATACTGATGTGTGTGGTCCAATGAACGTTGAGGCTCGCGGAGGATATTGTTATGTTCTCACTCTCACTGATGACTTGAGTAGATACGGGTATGTCTACTTGATGAAACACAGGTCTGAGACCTTTGAAAAGTTCAAGGAATTTCAGAATGAAGTAGAGAATCAACGTGACCGAAAGATAAAATTCTTACGATCGGATCATGGAGGAGAATATTTGAGTCATGAATTTGGTACGCACTTAAGGAAATGTGGAATCGTTTCACAACTCACGCCGCCTGGAACACCTCAGCGTAACGGTGTGTCCGAACGTCGTAATCGCACTCTATTGGATAGGTGCGATCTATGATGTCTCTTACCGATTTACCGCTATCATTTTGGGGATACGCTCTAGAGACAGCTACATTCACTTTAAATAGGGCACCGTCTAAATCCGTTGAGATGACACTATATGAATTATGGTTTGGGAAGAAACCTAAGCTGTCATTTCTAAAAGTTTGGGGACGCGATGCTTATGTCAAGAAACTTCAACCTGAAAAGCTCGAACCCAAGTCAGAAAAATGCGTCTTCATAGGATACCCTAAGGAAACCATTGGGTATACCTTCTACCTTAGATCCGAAGGCAAGATCTTTGTTGCCAAGAACGGATCCTTTTTGGAAAAAGATTTTCTCTCGAAAGGAGTAAGTGGGAGGAAAGTAGAACTCGATGATGTACTGCCTCTTGAAATAGAAAGTAGTGCAGCTCAGGAAAATGTTCCTGTGGTGCCTACACTGACTGGAGAGGAAATTAATGATGATGATCAAGGTACTTCGGATCAAGTTGCTACTGAACTTCGTAGGTCCACAAGGACACGTTCCACACCAGAGTGGTATGGCAACCCTGTCCTGGAAATCATGTATTAGACAACGGTGAACCTTCGAACTATGAAGAAGCGATGGTGGGCCTAGATTCCAACAAATGGCTAGAAGCCATGCAATCCGAGATAGAATCCATGTATGAAAACAAAGTATGGACATTGACTGACTTGCCCGATGATCGGCGAGCGATAGAAAACAAATGGATCTCTAAGATGAAGACGGACGCAGATGGTAATGTCACCATCTATAAAGCTCGACTTGTCGCTAAGGGTTATCGGCAAGTTCAAGGGATTGACTATGATGAGACTTTCTCTCCCGTAGCGAAGCTTAAGTCCGTCCGAATCATGTTAGCAATTGCCGCATACTATGATTATGAGATATGGCAGATGGACGTCAAAACGGCATTCCTTAACGGCTATCTTAAGGAAGAGCTGTATATGATGCAGCCGGAAGGTTTTGTCGATCCTAAGAATGCTAACAAAGTATGCAAGATCCAGCGATCCATTTATGGGCTGGTACAAGCATCTCGGAGTTGGAACATTCGCTTTGATGAGATGATCAAAGCGTTTGGGTTTATGCAGACTTATGGAGAAGCCTGCGTTTACAAGAAAGTGAGTGGGAGCTCTGTAGCATTTCTCATATTATATGTAGATGACATACTTTTGATGGGAAATGATATAGAATTCTTGGACAGCATTAAGGACTACTTGAATAAGTGTTTTTCAATGAAGGACCTTGGAGAAGCTGCTTACATATTAGGCATCAAAATCTATAGGGATAGATCAAGACGCCTCATAGGTCTTTCACAAAGCACATACCTTGATAAGATTTTGAAGAAGTTCAAAATGGATCAGTCCAAGAAAGGGTTCTTGCCTGTATTGCAAGGTGTGAGATTGAGCTCGGCTCAATGCCCGACCATGGCAAAAGATAAAGAAGAGATGAGTGTCATCCCCTATGCCTCAGCCAGTGGATCTATTATGTATGCCATGCTATGTACCAGACCTGATGTAAACCTTGTCGTAAGTTTGGTAGGAAGGTACCAAAGTAATCCCGCAAGGAACACTCGACAGCAGTCAAGAATATCCTGAAGTACCTGAAAAGGACAAAGGACATGTTTCTCGTTTATGGAGGTGACGAAGAGCTCGTCGTAAAGGGTTACGTCGACGCTAGCTTCGACACAGATCTGGATGACTCTAAGTCACAAACCAGATACGTGTATATGTTGAATGGTGGGGCAGTAAGCTGGTGCAGCCTCAAGCAGAGTGTAGTGGCGGGATCTACATGTGAAGCGGAATACATGGCAGCCTCGAAGGCAGCGCATGAAGCAATTTGGGTGAAGGAGTTCATCACCGACCTAGGAGTCATACCCAATGCGTCGGGGCCAATCAAACTCTTCTGTGACAACACTGGAGCTATTGCCCTTGCCAAGGAGCCCAGGTTTCACAAGAAGACCAGGCACATCAAGCATCGTTTCAACTCCATCCGTGAAAATGTTCAAGATGGAGACATAGATATTTGCATAGTACATACGGATCTGAATGTCGCAGATCCATTGATTAAACCTCTTTCACGAGCAAAGCATGATCAACACCAGAACTCTATGGGCGTTCGATTCATCACAATGTAACTAGATTACTGACTCTAGTGCAAGCGGGAGACTGTTGGAAATATGCCCTAGAGGCAATAATAAAAGGATTATTATTATATTTCCTTGTTCATGATAATTGTCTTTTATTCATGCTACAATTGTATTATCCGGAAATAGTAATACACGTGTGAATACATAGACCACAATACGTCCCTAGTAAGCCTCTAGTTGACTAGCTCGTTGGTCAACAGATAGTCATGGTTTCCTAACTATGGACATTAGATGTCGTTGATAACGGGATCACATCATTAGTAGAATGATGTGATGGACAAGACCCAATCCTAAGCATAGCACAAGATCGTGTAGTTCGTTTTGCTAGAGCTTTTTCCAATGTCAAGTATCTTTTCCTTAAACCATGAGATCGTGTAACTCCCGGATACCATAGGAGTGCTTTGGGTGTACCAAACGTCACAACGTAACTGGGTGACTATAAAGGTGCACTACAGGTATCTCCGAAAGTGTTTGTTGGGTTGACACGGATCGAGACTGGGATTTCTCACTCCGAATTACGGAGAGGTATCACTGGGCCCACTCGGTAGTGCATCATCATAATGAGCTCAAAGTGACCAAGTGTCTGGTCAGGGGTTCATGCATTGTGGTACGAGTAAAGTGACTTCCCGGCAACGAGATTGAATGAGGTATTGGGATACCGAAGATCGAATCTCGGGCAAGTAACATACCGTCTGACAAAGGGAATTGCATACGGGGTTGATTGAATCCTTGACATCGTGGTTCATCCGATGAGATCATCGAGGAGCATGTGGGAGCCAACATGGTTATCCATATCCCGCTGTTGGTTATTGACCGGAGAGCCATCTCGGTCATGTCGGCATGTCTCCCGAACCCGTAGGGTCTACACACTTAAGGTTCGGTGATGCTAGGGTTATTAGGAAGACTTTTACGTGATTACTGAATGTTGTTCAGAGTCCCGGATGAGATCCCGGACGTCACGAGGAGTTCCGGAATGGTCCGGAGGTGAAGATTTATATATGGGAAGTTGTCATACGGTCACCGGAAAGTTTCGGGGGCATATCGGTATTGTACCGGGGCCACCGGAGGGGTGCCGGGGGTCCACCGGGAGGGGCCACCCCTCTCGGAGGGCCTCATGGGCCGTAAGGGGCAGGGAACCAGTCCCTGGAGGGCTGGGCGCCCCCCCCCCCTTGGGCCCATGCGCCTAGGGTTGGGGGGAAACCCTAGTGGGGGCGCCCCCCTTGCTTGGGGGGCAAGCCCCCTCCCTTGCCCCCCCTCTAGATCTCATCTAGAGGGGGCCGGCCCCCTTCCCCCTTCTCCTATAAATAGAAGGGCGAGGGGAGGGCTGCACCTCCCCTCCACAACATCCAAGGCGCAGCCCCTCCCCTCCACAACACCTCTCCTCCTCCGTTAAGTGCTTGGCGAAGCCCTGTCGGAGTACTGCCTCTCCACCATCACCACGCCGTCGTGCTGCTGCTGGAGCCTTCTTCCTCAACCTCTCCTTCCCCCTTGCTGGATCAAGAAGGAGGAGACGTCATCTTCTCCGTACGTGTGTTGAACACGGAGGTGCTGTCCGTTCGGCACTTGGTCATCGGTGATTTGGATCACGGCGAGTACGACTCCATCATCCCCGTTCCCTTGAACGCTTCCGCACGCGATCTACAAGTGGTATGTAGATGCATCTCTCTCCTATCACTCGTTGCTTAGATGAACTCATAGATGGATCTTGGTGAAACCATAGGAAAAAATTTAATTTTCTGCAACGTTCCCCAACAATTACAAGCTGATATTCTGTTGGACAATGGAGGTTATAACCAATTACTTTTATGGGAACAATAGCACCCAGGAAATTTGAAGGGTAGGTATGAACAAAATTGGAACTGCACATGTACTGCTAATTGATTCAATACACACATTACCAATGGAGGAGGAGAACGATGGTCGTGGCGGCCTCTGTGAGTCATGGTCGGCACAATAGTCAGTTCATTGTCCACAACGGTGGAGCTTCTGCGCTTGGCGTCGGTTTCCGGGAAGAAGATCCGAGACTGTGGAAGATGGTGCCGGGGAAGAGGCTCTGTGTACGACGACGACGGTGGACCGACTCCACTGCTGCGTACGAGGTCGTCGATGAGGCAGATGAGCTGCGGTGGACGAGTGTGTCACACCCTAGCTAGTCATGCATTAGAGTGTTGCATCATGTTTACTCTTTCACCAAAAACTTGAAATGGGGATTTGTGAAACCCTCAGAATCATTTCTGAAAATGATCCAAATAAAAATTTCTCCAAAAAGGTCCAAGAAAATGCTCATGTTGCTCTCTGAAAATATTGGACAGAGATAAAAATCAAACCAATATTTTAAGAGCTCATAAGTATTTATTTTGGGCATTTGGAATTAATGCATAAATATTTGCATTGGAAATATATTAGTTATATATATTAATATATGACCAAAAATTATGCCACCTGTTGGGGAGCTCTGGAATAATATATCTAGCTCCTGCAAAAATTGGCATAAGGTTATAAAATGATTTAATATTTTATTTAAATCAAAACAAATGTCAGAAATTAGAAAAACAAAAATAAATAAAGGAGGGAAACCTTACCTGGGCCTCTTACCTGGCGCCTCTGGCCCAGCCAGCTGGCCGGCCCAGCCCGTCTCCCTCCTCTGTCGTCTTCGTCCTCGACAGAGGGAGGGGAGTGTGCCCGGCGCGCGTGCGCGCCACCGCGCCACGCCACCAGCTCACCTGCGTGCCTGCCCCTCCCCTCCTCGTCTGGATGGCCTGGAACGACGCCACGCCCTCCCCTTGCTCTCTCTCACTCTCCCTCGGTTCTTCCCCTCCTCGCCCTCGCTCTCCCTCTCCCGTGTCCGAACGCCACCATCGCCGCCGTTCGCCATAGCAGCCGCCACCGGCCACCCCTCGCCCCTCCGCTGAGCTCAGGAGCTCCGCCGCGACCCCCTCTTCCTCCCCACCAAGCCAAGCCCCTCGGGAAGCTCTGCATCGCCTCCACGCCATCGTCTTCGTCCTCGACCGCCGCCGATGGTCGCCGTCGATTCGCCGCCGTTCGTGCTTCCCCGAGCTCGCTGACCCTCCCTGCATGATCCCCGTGAGCCCCTGCTTCGTTTCCCCCTAACCCCATGTTCCATTTCGAGCTCTAGCCGCCCCTCTACCGGAGCCGAGACGCTCCGCCGCATGGGCTCGTCGCCGGCGAAGCCCCGGTGACCATTTGGTCACGGGCGTGCACCCGTTGTGCTTGCCGCGACCCGTAGAGCCCCTCTAGCGCCTCAGCTCCCTCGCCTGCGAGCAGCAGCGCCGATCCCGACCGCACCCGAACTCCGGCCGCCGCTCACGAGCTCGCCGTCGTCGGTACCGGCCACCACAGGCACGGCCACCACCACCGTTCGACGCGCGGGAGCAAGGGCTCTCCAACGAGCCCAAGCACAGCCTCGCCCGTGCCCTGTAGCACGTTTCCGTATCGCGCCGCCGTCTCGGGCCTCGCCGGCGTCATGTCGCCGGTGGGTTTGACCTGTTCGACCTGGGGTTTGACCCCCCAGGGTCACTGACGCGTGGGCCCCGTCGGCCAGGTGGTTAGATTAGCGCTAATCACTGTTAGTTAACCCCCCTGACACTGACCAGTGGGCCCCAGCGCCACTAACTCCTAATTAGGATTAAATTAACCCTGTTAAACCCCCTGTCACTGACGTGTGGACCCCACACGTCAGGTTTGACCCCAGCCAGCCGCAGTTGACCACTGACGTCATGCTGACGTCATGCTGGCGCAATATATATATTTCTGAATTTAATTAAATCAGGAAATTCCAGAATATTATTTAAACTTCAAAAATTCATAACTTTTATTCTGTAACTCCAAATCAGACAAATTATATATGAAAAATGATCAGAAAAATCCAATCGATCCATCTGTACTATTTTCATGCATGATCAAACAAGTTAAATTGATGTTTAAAGCAGAACAAGGAAAAGCACTTTAAAAGGCCATGCTTGAGTTTGAAATTTGAATCTTTGATTCAAATTGGTTCAAACCCTTCTGGTTTTAGTTGCATTAGCCCAACACACTCATATTGCCATGTTTCATGCATGCATCATATTGTTGCACATTGTTTGGTGATGGTTGTGTATCGGTGTCCTTTGCGACAGGTTCTGCCTCCCAGGAGTACCGTGATTACCCTAACGAAGAACCGTATCAGTGCATCGAACCATCAGGCAAGCAACCAACCATTTGATCATATCGATACAATTCCATGTTCTCGCTCCTGCTCTCTTTTACTGCATTAAGACAACGCGTTTCAGACTGCTGTGTGCTACGGTAGTTGAACCCACTTCCTCTGCATGACCTGTCATTGCCACAGTAACTAGATGAAACCCACTAGCATGTGTAGGAGTTGTATGAGCCATATGTATGTGTTGTTCCTACCTTGCTATGCCTGCTATGCTTAGAGTCGTGTCAGGTCTGGTTCATCTGGGTGATGGGCTAGAGTGAAATGATTATGTCGGTAATGAGAGTGGTGTGGTGAACACGATTTGGTAAAGGTATCGATGAGAGGCCATGTAGGAGTACATGGTGGGTTGTTTCATTGAAGCCGACCTTAAGCACTGAGATCTGTATGTGTGATTTAAGATACAGTTACTACCATGCATTGGGCCCTGAAATATGACCCCGCTCGACTTCTTATTCACCCTAGCTCTCTGTCCAGGAGTTGCAAGTAGTTTCTGGTGTTTGTAGCCTACTGGAGGCCGTGGACAGCACTGACCGTAGGGGTGGGCTGTGATGCGGTAGGTACGTGGCACGGTGTACCGAATACCCGTTAGGTATCTCGGGAACCCTGTTCACATCGTTCGGGGCCGTATGGGAAACCTCGGCCGGACTCCCTGCGGATGGAACCTGAATAGGCGATAAACCTGGACTAGAGGCTTAAGTGTTTAGGTAGGTCGTGGTCTACACCCACGTCGGCTTTCGCTTGAAGTCTGCCGAGCACATGTCGTGTGCAGACGCTAAGTGGTGGAAACATGTATGAAGAAGTACACCCCTGCAGGGTTAACATGATCTATTCGAATAGCCGCGTCCGCGGTAAAGGACTACTTGGTTGCCTATACAGTTCATAGACAAGTAAATGGAAACTGTTAAAAGCCTCAAGATAAGTGTGAGTGCCGAGGATGGCTCTTCCATAGGGAGACGGAGGTGGATCCTCGGTAGTGTATTGAAGTGCTGAGTAGTGGACTCGTGTGTGCAAAACCATTTCAAGTTGGAGTATCGTAGGATAGTCTAGCCAAGAGTCAAAGCTGGCTTGCTGCAATAACTCCACCAACCCTTCTTGATAATATGCATGTATGTAGGATCTGATGTAAGTCTTGCTGAGTACCTTTGTACTCATGTTGCTATAATTTACATTTTACAGAAGACGCTGCAACCCCTTCTGATGGGTTCTATGTAGACGTTGACATCAACGAGTAGGCTAAAGGCCCAGGTGGTGACCCTGAGCTTGTGAAGGACCATGTAGTATAGCTAGGCTTTCCAAACCTCTTTTATTTTACTAGTTGTCTGTACTCAGACAAGTTACTTCCGCTGTTGGTTTGTATGACTGTATGACTTGAATGTTGGGTCGTGAGACCCGTGCCTTTGTGTATGTTATGTATGGCTCCCTGAGCCTTAAATAAAGTACTTGTGTCATAGAGTCATGTTGTGATGCTTCGTTGTATTTGCACATATCGAGCATATTGTGTGTATGATTGAAATGCTTGGTATGTGTGGGATCTGACTATCTAGTTGTTTATCTTTAGTAGCCTCTCTTACCGGGAAATGTCTCCTAGTGTTACCGCTGAGCCATGGTAGCTTGCTACTGCTCTAGAACACTTAGGCTGGCCGGCATGTGTCCTTCTTCGTTCCTGTGTCTGTCCCTTCGGGGAAATGTCACGCTTTGAGTACCGGAGTCCTGTTAGTCCACTACAGCCCGGTTTACCGGAGTCCTGCTAGCCCAGTGCTACAGCCCGGACCCACTTGCTGATGACCGACACGTTCGAAGCTGGGTCATGGATGCCTGTCCCTGTAAGTCTGTGCCACTTTGGGTTTACGACTAGTCATGTCAGCCCGGGCTCCTTATCATAAGGATGCTAGCGACACTATCATATACGTGAGCCAAAAGGCGCAAACGGTCCCGGGCAAAGGTAAGGCGACACCCGTGGGGATACCGTGCGTGAGGCCGCAAAGTGATATGAGGTGTTACCGGCTAGATCGATGTGACATCGAGTCGGGGTCCTGACAGCGTTGGCATCAGAGCCGGACTGCCTGTAGGTTCTCCAAGCCAAACTGGTCGATGTTGAGTCTAGAAATTCTTTAGTTATATGTAGGGGAATTGTTTGTGGGTTGGAACATAAGGCTCTTTTTATTCCTTTATCTTATGACATTCTGATCTGAGTCAGTCCTTTCTTCCACCGGGGGTTAAGGAATTAGGATCTATTCTCTCTATCAGGATCACGTGTTACTAATCAGTAGTACCTTATAGGTATGATGGATACAAGCCTAGTTCAGTTCTTCTACCATATTATGTTGCTAGGATGGACTCAGAATTTGATATGATGATGTTGAGTGTGTATTAAATCCTTTGTCAAATGTCTCAAAATCCTTCTTGAGCATTTACAGCTGTTATGCTGCCGAAATTTTGCTAGAAATTCTAATGCCTTTGCATTATGATTGTGCTTTCAGATGGCCACTCGCGACCTCAATCAAGTGGTTCGCCTGACTCGATGCCTAGATGTACCCGGCCATACTGCCAAGTTGGTCAGGGTAATGACTGAGGCTGGATACCGCTGGTATCCTGAGTACACGGTCGAAGAGCAATTTCGGGACTTTAATCAAAGCCAGTATCTCTGCACTGTCAGGATATTTCCATCTTATCCTGGATCCACCGAGCCCCTTCACTGCTCCTATGGACTCGGGGTTACTATTGAGATGGCTGTGCAGGACGCCGCCTACTCTATGATGACCATCATGCGAGTCAGATCTGGACTATTTCGGGACTCTGATTTCCGGTATATGCCAGGATCACTTCCGGGAGCACAAGGGTATCTCCAGGCTATCTATGCTGACCCCACCCAGGAGGATTCACGGACTCGCACCACTGCTGAGATGCTTGAGGATAAGGACCGTGAAAATTGGGCCTTGAGGTTAGAGCTCTTCAATACCCGTGCTGACCACTGGGCTACTTTGACTCGGTTCGCACCGACGGTGCAAGCTGGATATTCAGATATGCGCGATCTCTATCCTGTGAGATCTGCTCTGCCAGACGTGATGGGTTGGCGTGATGTAGGAGGCATCACCCCACCTCGCGGTCCCCGCAGGCCACCGTCTGTTGGTCCAAGACCTCATCCTAGCCCCTATGGTCCACAAGCTCCGCGAGATCGTCTGTTTCTGGATGATCATGTTGAGCTTCCAGGCTATGGAGGTGACTTCTACGAGGACTACTACGGATCAGTCTGAGTTAGTGGTAGTATCACTAGTTCGCACTAGCTGTGTCATCTATCGTCCCGCGTGACTCGTGGGATATGACCTAGTTTGTACTCTTTCCGGAGGAGTAGAAAAATAATGTATAGGAGCTTGGAATGCCTCCGATGAGATGTAATCCTCTTTTCACCGTAATAGTACTTTGTTTGGTCTTGTACTAAACCCTGTATGGTGTGTATGACGATGGAATAAAGAAGCAGTTTCTGTATTTACCATGTCATACGGATGATCATCTTGCATTTCGAGTTATCCCTTACATTTTGTATCCTATGTCGGAATTTATCATCCTGACTAAATCATTGTCTTGTTTACCTAGGATGGTCAACACACGCACTAACCCTGCTCCTCAAGAGCAGGCCGAAGGCAGTGAAGTCAGGGATGCAAATCTGCCTCATCCTCCTTCCCTAGCCGAGGTTATGATGGAAGCTGAGAGAAACAAGCGGGAGACCAACCGTTTGTTGGAGCGTATTGAACAGAACACGGCACACCATCAGAGGACTAACATGGTGTCACTCAGTGATTTTATCAAATTACATCCACCCATGTTCCACCACTCCGTCGAGCCTCTTGACGCTGATGACTAGCTTCGCAGTATCTCTCACAAACTGCGTTCCGTGCTGGTAGCGGAGGCTGACAAGGTCACCTTTGCTGCATATCATCTTGAAGGCCCCGCCAGTCTATGGTGGGAGAATTATGGAGCTATGCGCCCAGCGGGCCATGTCACTACTTGGGCTGAATTCAGTGAGGCTTTCCGTGAACATCACATTCCGGAGGGTCTCATGGACCGTAAACGTGAGGAATTTTGCAGTTTCACCCAAGGCCGACTTTCTGTGGATGCTTACAGCAGGGAGTTTGGTAATCTCGCACGATATGCAACTGAGGAAGTGTCTACTGATGCCAAGAAGCAAGCAAGGTTCCGTAAGGGCCTTAGTCCTGAGCTTCGCCGTGACCTCCGTCTGCATGAGTGCACATCTTTTCAGAAACTTGTTAACAAAGCTATCAGTGCTGAAACTGGTCAGACTGACTATGACGCAACACGCAAGCATGGCCGTGACATGGGTTCCTCGTCCGGTGCTGGTCCTCAGAAGCGCCGCGTGTGGGTGCCCAACACCGCCCTGCCACCCAGGTTCACACCGAGGCCATCTTTCCAGGCGGCTCGCCCTGTTCAACAGTCTGCACCAGCCAAGCCCTATGGGGGTCCAACCAACAATGCTCCTCCACGTACCAGTTCCGTGACTTGTTTCAAGTGTGGGGAATCTGGCCACTATATGCGTGAGTGTCCCCAGACCAACCCCAACCAGTCTGCTAAAGCTGTTGGCCGTGGCAAGCCGACAGGAAAAGTATTCCACGCCAAGCCGGTCACCGCTTCACGTGGCCATGTCAACTGTATCTCGGCCGAAGAAGCTCAAGAGGATCCCAACGTCGTTCTCGGTACGCTTCTTGTTAATTGCCACCCGGCATCTGTTCTTTTCGATACAGGAGCCTCTCATTCTTTTATATCCGAAAATTATGCTCGTTTGCATAACGTCGCATTCGGTGATATGCCAACCTCTATGGTAATTCAAACTCCGGGATCCAAATGGCAAACTTCTAGAGTAAGCCATGGAAATGAAATCCAAGTCGACAGACTTGTTTTCCTCGCGTCTTTGATAGCCCTTAAATCTTCAGATATTAATATCATTCTGGGTATGGACTGGATGTCGGCTCATCATGCCCAAATTGATTGCTTCTCTAGGACTGTTCAACTCACTCACCCTTCGGGGAAGATAGTCAATGTCTTGACCCGAATAGCCAAGCGACAGTTATATTCTCTTAACGCCAGCCCTTTGCCAGACCTTGAAGACGTTCCGGTAGTCCGTGACTTCCCGGATGTCTTCCCAAAGGAATTGCCAGGTGTTCCACCTGACAGGGATGTTGAGTTCGTAATAGATCTCATTCCAGGAACCGTTCCGATTGCTAGAAGACCTTATAAGATGGCACCACTAGAACTAGCCGAGCTTAAGAAACAACTCGATGAGTCCTTGAAAAAGGGTTTCATCCGACCTAGCTCATCTCCGTTGGGCTTGCCCCGTCCTATTCGTCAAGAAGAAGGATGGTACGGACCGGATGGTTGTAGATTATCGACCTGTCAATTTGGTCACAATCAAGAACAAATATCCGCTTCCCAGGATCAACGACCTGTATGATCAGCTCGCTGGATCCTCAGTCTTCTCCAAGATGGATTTGAGGTTGGGCTACCATCAAATCAAAATCAGAAACGGGGACATTCCTAAAACGGCCTTTGTCACTCGTTATGGCCAATACGAGTACAACGTCATGTCCTTCGGATTAACCAACGCTCCAGCCACCTTTTCTCAGTTAATGAACTCAATCTTCATGGAGTACTTGGATAAATTCGTCGTGGTCTACCTCGATGATATACTCATCTACTCCAAGAACGAGGAAGAACATGCCGAACATCTAAGGCTAGTGTTGAAGAAACTTCGAGAGCATTGCCTTTATGCCAAATTTTCTAAATGTGAATTCTGGTTGTCAGAAGTGACCTATCTGGGTCATGTAATATCTGGTAAAGGTATTGCTGTTAACCCTGAGCGAGTTCAAGCCGTCCTTAATTGGACTCCACCTGAATCGGTCAAGCAAGTTCGGAGTTTTCTGGGCTTAGCGAGCTATTGTCGTCGCTTTGTCGAGAACTTCTCCAAAGTTGCCAAACCTCTAACCGAACTCCTCAAGAAAGATAAGAAGTTCGAATGGACTCCACAATGTGAGCACAGCTTTCAGGAACTGAAAAGACGCCTGACCTCTGCTCCCGTACTGGTACCGCCAGACTTCTCCAAGGACTTTGTTATCTACTGCGACGCCTCGCGACAAGGACTAGGTTGCATTCTCATGCAAGATCGACACGTAATTGCCTATGCCTCACGGCAATTGCACCCACATGAGGAGAATTATCCTACTCATGATCTAGAGCTTGCAGCCGTAGTCTATGCACTCAAGACCTGGCGACATTACCTCCTCGGTAACCGTTGCGAGATATTCACTGATCACCAAAGCCTGAAGTACATTTTCACTCAACCGGATCTGAATCTCAGGCAAAGACGTTGGGTTGAGTTGATCACAGACTTCGACCTAGGAATAACTTACACCCCAGGGAAAGCCAACGTCATGGCTGATGCGCTAAGTCATAAATCTTATTGTAACAACCTGATGTTACAACAAAGTCAACCGCTTCTCCATGAGGAATTTCGGAAGCTTAACCTTCACATTGTTCCTCAAGGTTTTCTTTCCACCTTGGTAGCAAAACCTACTCTTACGGATCAAAGCATTGCTGCCCAAAAGCGAGATAAGGGAATATCTAAAATCAAAGAGAACATTGCTAGCGGAGGTGCTAGTTGTTTCTCCACAAATGATCATGGTGTTGTGTACTTTGAGAACCGTCTAGTGGTTCCCAAGAACCAGCATCTACGGCAGTTGATCCTTAAGGAAGCTCATGAGTCTCCTCTCACCATTCATCCCGGTAGTACTAAGATGTATCAGGACCTACGCCAGAAGTTCTGGTGGACTAGGATGAAGAGAGAAATTGCTCAGTATATTGCTAATTGCGACGTCTGTCGTCGTGTAAAAGCAGAGCACCAACGGCCTGCTGGCACCCTTCAACCCTTAGCTATTCCTGAATGGAAATGGGATAAAATTGGTATGGATTTCATTACCGGTTTTCCCAGGACCAAGCGAGGGAATAATGCTATCTTCGTCGTTGTCGATCGTCTCTCCAAAGTAGCCCATTTCCTACCTGTTCGTGAGAGTATAACCGCTTGTCAGCTGGCAGACCTATACATCTCCCGAATAGTGTCCCTCCGTGGTGTTCCTTTGGAAATTAACTCGGATCGAGGAAGTCTTTTCACCTCTCGATTTTGGGAAAGCTTCCAAAATGCTATGGGGACCCGTCTCTCCTTTAGCACCGCCTTCCACCCTCAGTCGAGTGGTCAAGTGGAACGCGTCAACCAGATTCTAGAAGACATGCTTCGAGCCTCTGTTATCTCATTCGGAATGGACTGGGAGAAGTGCCTTCCATTTGCCGAATTCGCTTACAACAACAGCTATCAATCTAGCTTGGGTAAAGCCCCTTTTGAAGTTCTCTATGGACGACGGTGTCGAACACCCATTAACTGGTCAGAGACCAGGGAAAGACTATTCTTTGGCCCGGACATGATTCAGGAAGCAGAAGAACAAGTTCGTATCGTTCGTGAAAAGTTGAAAACAGCCCAATCCCGTCAAAAGAGTCAATATGACCGAAAACATAAGGCTATGACTTTCGAGGTTGACGAGAAGGCTTATCTTCGGGTCACCCCTCTGAAGGGAACCCATCGTTTCGGTATCAAAGGCAAATTGGCTCCTACATTGGACCTTTTCACATTCTCGCCAAACGAGGAGAAGTTGCCTACCAGTTGGAACTACCTCCGCACCTCTCCAGAGTCCACGATGTCTTCCACGTTTCTCAACTCAGGCGTTGCTTCTCGGATCCTATCCGTGGAGTGGACCACGAAACGCTTGATCTCCAAGATAATCTTACATATCGAGAGTACCCCATTCGTATCCTCGATCAGGCCGAGCGTACCACTCGACGTCATAATATCAAGTTTCTCAAAGTACAATGGTCGCACCATTCTGAGGATGAAGCAACTTGGGAAAGGGAGGATCGTCTTCGACTCGAGTATCCCGCCTTCTTCCCGGAGGAACCCAAATCTCGGGACGAGATTCTTTTGAGTGGGGGTGAGTTGTCACACCCTAGCTAGTCATGCATTAGAGTGTTGCATCATGTTTACTCTTTCACCAGAAACTTGAAATGGGGATTTGTGAAACCCTCAGAATCATTTCTGAAAATGATCCAAATAAAAATTTCTCCAAAAAGGTCCAAGAAAATGCTCATGTTGCTCTCTGAAAATATTGGACAGAGATAAAAATCAAACCAATATTTTAAGAGCTCATAAGTATTTATTATGGGCATTTGGAATTAATGCATAAATATTTGCATTGGAAATATATTAGTTATATATATTAATATATGTCCAAAAATTATGCCACCTGTTGGGGAGCTCTGGAATAATATATCTAGCTCCTGCAAAAATTGGCATAAGGTTATAAAATGATTTAATATTTTATTTAAATCAAAACAAATGTCAGAAATTAGAAAAACAAAAATAAATAAAGGAGAGAAACCTTACCTGGGCCTCTTACCTGGCGCCTCTGGCCCAGCCAGCTGGCCGGCCCAGCCCGTCTCCCTCCTCTGTCGTCTTCGTCCTCGACAGAGGGAGGGGAGTGTGCCCGGCGCGCGCGCGCGCCACCGCGCCACGCCACCAGCTCGCCTGCCTGCCTGCCCCTCCCCTCCTCGTCTGGATGGCCTGGAACGATGCCACGCCCTCCCCCTGCTCTCTCTCACTCTCCCTCGGTTCTTCCCCTCCTCTCCCTCGCTCTCCCTCTCCCGTGTCCGAACGCCACCATCGCCGCCGTTCGCCATAGCAGCCGCCACCGGCCACCCCTCGCCCCTCCGCTAAGCTCAGGAGCTCCGCCGCGACCCCCTCTTCCTCCCCACCAAGCCAAGCCCCTCGGGAAGCTCTGCATCGCCTCCACGCCATCGTCTTCGTCCTCGACCGCCGCCGATGGTCGCCGCCGATTCGCCGCCGTTCGTGCTTCCCCGAGCTCGCTGACCCTCCCTGCATGATCCCCGTGAGCCCCTGCTTCGTTTCCCCCTAACCCCATGTTCGATTTCGAGCTCTAGCCGCCCCTCTACCGGAGCCGAGATGCTCCGCCGCACGGGCTCGTCGCCGGCGAAGCCCCGGTGACCATTTGGTCACGGGCGTGCACCCGTTGTGCTTGCCGCGACCCGTAGAGCCCCTCCAGCGCCTCAGCTCCCTCGCCTGCGAGCAGCAGCGCTGATCCCGACCGCACCCGAACTCCGGCCGCCGCTCACGAGCTCGCCGTCGTCGGTACCGGCCACCACAGGCACGGCCACCACCACCGTTCGACGCGCGGGAGCAAGGGCTCTCCAACGAGCCCAAGCACGGCCTCGCCCGTGCCCTGTAGCGCGTTTCCGTATCGCGCCGTCGTCTCGGGCCTCGCCGGCGTCATGTCGCCGGTGGGTTTGACCTGTTCGACCTGGGGTTTGACCCCCCAGGGTCACTGACACGTGGGCCCCGTCGGCCAGGTGGTTAGATTAGCGCTAATCACTGTTAGTTAACCCCCCTGACACTGACCAGTGGGCCCAGCGCCACTAACTCCTAATTAGGATTAAATTAACCCTGTTAAACCCCCCTGTCACTGACGTGTGGACCCCACACGTCAGGTTTGACCCCAGCCAGCCGCAGTTGACCACTGACGTCATGCTGACGTCATGCTGGCGCAATATATATATTTCTGAATTTAATTAAATCAGGAAATTCCAGAATATTATTTAAACTTCAAAAATTCATAACTTTTATTCTGTAACTCCAAATCAGACAAATTATATATGAAAAATGATCAGAAAAATCCAATCTATCCATCTGTACTATTTTCATGCATGATCAAACAAGTTAAATTGATGTTTAAAGCAGAACAAGGAAAAGCACTTTAAAAGGCCATGCTTGAGTTTGAAATTTGAATCTTTGATTCAAATTGGTTCAAACCCTTCTGGTTTTAGTTGCATTAGCCCAACACACTCATATTGCCATGTGTCATGCATGCATCATATTGTTGCACATTGTTTGGTGATGGTTGTGTATCGGTGTCCTTTGCGACAGGTTCTGCCTCCGAGGAGTACCGTGATTACCCTAACGAAGAACCGTATCAGTGCATCGAACCATCAGGCAAGCAACCAACCATTTGATCATATCGATACAATTCCATGTTCTCGCTCCTGCTCTCTTTTACTGCATTAAGACAACGCGTTTCAGACTGCTGTGTGCTACGGTAGTTGAACCCACTTCCTCTGCATGACCTGTCATTGCCACAGTAACTAGATGAAACCCACTAGCATGTGTAGGAGTTGTATGAGCCATATGTATGTGTTGTTCCTACCTTGCTATGCCTGCTATGCTTAGAGTCGTGTCAGGTCTGGTTCATCTGGGTGATGGGCTAGAGTGAAATGATTATGTCGGTAATGAGAGTGGTGTGGTGAACACGATTTGGTAAAGGTATCGATGAGAGGCCATGTAGGAGTACATGGTGGGTTGTTTCATTGAAGCCGACCTTAAGCACTGAGATCTGTATGTGTGATTTAAGATACAGTTACTACCATGCATTGGGCCCTGAAATATGACCCCGCTCGACTTCTTATTCACCCTAGCTCTCTGTCCAGGAGTTGCAAGTAGTTTCTGGTGTTTGTAGCCTACTGGAGGCCGTGGACAGCGCTGACCGTAGGGGTGGGCTGTGATGCGGTAGGTACGTGGCACGGTGTACCGAATACCCGTTAGGTATCTCGGGAACCCTGTTCACATCGTTCGGGGCCGTATGGGAAACCTCGACCGGACTCCCTGCGGATGGAACCTGAATAGGCGATAACCCTGGACTAGAGGCTTAAGTGTTTAGGTAGGTCGTGGTCTACACCCACGTCGGCTTTCGCTTGAAGTCTGCCGAGCACATGTCGTGTGCAGACGCTAAGTGGTGGAAACATGTATGAAGAAGTACACCCCTGCAGGGTTAACATGATCTATTCGAATAGCCGCGTCCGCGGTAAAGGACTACTTGGTTGCCTATACAGTTCATAGACAAGTAAATGGAAACTGTTAAAAGCCTCAAGATAAGTGTGAGTGCCGAGGATGGCTCTTCCATAGGGAGACGGAGGTGGATCCTCGGTAGTGTATTGAAGTGGTGAGTAGTGGACTCGTGTGCGCAAAACCATTTCAAGTTGGAGTATCGTAGGATAGTCTAGCCAAGAGTCAAAGCTGGCTTGCTGCAATAACTCCACCAACCCTTCTTGATAATATGCATGTATGTAGGATCTGATGTAAGTCTTGCTGAGTACCTTTGTACTCATGTTGCTATAATTTACATTTTATAGAAGACGCTGCAACCCCTTCTGATGGGTTCTATGTAGACGTTGACATCAACGAGTAGGCTAAAGGCCCAGGTGGTGACCCTGAGCTTGTGAAGGACCATGTAGTATAGCTAGGCTTTCCAAGCCTCTTTTATTTTACTAGTTGTCTGTACTCAGACAAGTTACTTCCGCTGTTGGTTTGTATGACTGTATGACTTGAATGTTGGGTCGTGAGACCCGTGCCTTTGTGTATGTTATGTATGGCTCCCTGAGCCTTAAATAAAGTACTTGTGTCATAGAGTCATGTTGTGATGCTTCGTTGTATTTGCACATATCGAGCATATTGTGTGTATGATTGAAATGCTTGGTATGTGTGGGATCTGACTATCTAGTTGTTTATCTTTAGTAGCCTCTCTTACCGGGAAATGTCTCCTAGTGTTACCGCTGAGCCATGGTAGCTTGCTACTGCTCTGGAACACTTAGGCTGGCCGGCATGTGTCCTTCTTCGTTCCTGTGTCTGTCCCTTCGGGGAAATGTCTCGCTTTGAGTACCGGAGTCCTGTTAGCCCGCTACAGCCCGGTTTACCGGAGTCCTGCTAGCCTAGTGCTACAGCACGGACCCACTTGCTGATGACCGACACGTTCGAAGCTGGGTCATGGATGCCTGTCCCTGTAAGTCTGTGCCACTTTGGGTTTACGACTAGTCATGTCAGCCCGGGCTCCTTATCATATGGATGCTAGCGACACTATCATATACGTGAGCCAAAAGGCGCAAACGGTCCCGGGCAAAGGTAAGGCGACACCCGTGGGGATACCGTGCGTGAGGCCGCAAAGTGATATGAGGTGTTACCGGCTAGATCGATGTGACATCGAGTCGGGGTCCTGACAGAGTGCGCCAATGTAGAAGGGGAGGAGCACGAAGGCTGCAGTGCCGTGGAGAAGTATATTTTGCGGTGGGGATATAAAATGGGGAGTATTTAGGTGTACTACTCTGGGTGCCGGGGTGGGGTTGGCTGGGTAGGGTGAACCTGAAGTTACGAAAACAGCCCCCTACCAATCGTCATCCGTAGGCCTGTTCCAAAGGCTATGATGGTAACTTCCCACTGCTCGAATCAGGGTCACGGGAGATTTTCCCGCTGTCCTCAAAATTTTGTGACACTGAACTCCCCATGTGGCGTGTTGAGTGATTGGGCTAAGCAACTAGCGAGTAGTACTAGTAAACTCTGCATATTAGGTTTGACCGAAGTCAAACTTCTGAAAGTTTGACCAAGTTTATAGAAAAATATAAACATTTACCATAACAAATAAGTATGATGTGAAAGTACATTCAATAATGAATCTAATGGTATTTATTTGTTATTGTATATGTTAATATTTTTTGTTATAAGCTTTCTGAGAGTTTACAAAACTTGACTTTGACCAATGCTAATACACGGACTGAAATAAAAACGGAGGGAGTACACATTTGTTTTCTTAGTTTGTAGTGAACTAATCATTTGTTGAAATTGTGAAATAAATATATTAGGCTACTGACTTCGAATGTAATGGTCTATACAATTCAATAATTACAATCATTGTCGAATTCCAAGATGTATACAAGGTCTATAGTACTTCACCACATTCTCAAACTCACATAATCCCAGTCAAATGAGAATCTAAATGCATTTCATAGTTATTACTTTGTACGATGCAACAAAACCAACCATAACTCTACATCAGCCATTATAGAAGCAACATTTTGAACATATCCCAATGTGTGAATGAAACATGCAGAGAGAGCTTGCGAAGATGGAGCAGATAGGGCAGGAAAGATTGTATGTATGTGGACGAGAGAGTAGGAGACAAACCTAACGAGACAGAGAGAGAGATAGAGAGAGAGATAGAGAGAGAAAGAGAGAGGAAGAAGTTAGGTCTGTGAGAAAGATGGAGACATGTAATATACGTGAGATGCTTGTGCATCCAGAGTCTGTATACGTGGAAGGAGAAGAGACAACTGGTTTGATGAGAGAGTTGGAAAAACATGGACGAGAGGGGAAGGATCTCGTGGGCTGAGGGATTGATAATTTTGTGCGGGGGATAGAGGGATTGGTAATTTTGTGCGAGAGAGAGAGAGAGAGAGAGAAAGAGGGTGGGGGGAGGAGTCAGTCAGCCGTCGTCACATCATCCTGCTTCCAAATGGCCCCGCATTCTCTAGCACGGTGAGGTCACCGTCTTTGATCTCCTCGATGCCCTCTTTGAAGATTGAGGTGTTGTGCATGCTGGGGTGCAAAGAATCACAAGCGAGAGTGGTCGCCATATAACCTTGGATGGGGATGAATTGTGCGCTCAGGGGAGGGGGTGTGTGTGTTGTGTTGTGTGTGTGTGTGTGTGTGTGTGTGTGTGTGTGTTTGTGCGTGTGCGTGTCAGATATTGATAGAGAAAAAACCTAAGGAGAGAAATGGATATTCACGAAAATATTGTGCGGACCTTGAGGTGGGAAGGGGCCGGGTGAGGGTGTCAAAATGTGCGCGTTGATGATCATGCGAGGGACGGACGAATCGAGAGAGATGGTTGTTGTGTTAAAGATGCTCCTCTCTCTCTTTCTCACACACACACACACACAAGTAAACTAGAAGACCGTTCTCTCATGTATACACAACGTATCGGCATCTGTCTATGTCTCACTCATGCATGATCATTTGCACATTCACACCTCTCTATGTTTGTATCACACGCACACCGTCTCCACATTGCCCTTCCGCCACAACACACATATGGACACATACACACGTTCTCTCTCAGTCACACACACAAAATTAGTATTAAAAAAGACTAGGGCACACCTAAAACGTCCAAATCCAAATAAACATGAACTGGAGCTAAATTCAAATATATGCAAATATTGTAGCGTCAAGAACTTTTCCAGGAAAAAAAATGAGGAATATTCGGGGATTGTTTTCACATACACAAAAAGGTTCGGTGGATGTCCTTCGAGCACGACACGGTGACACACCGTTCGATCGACCACGCGGCCGCGGTTCACGCGCTTGCACAAGATACCGTATCGTGGATGTTGTACTAACTAATAAAAGCGCCGCCTAAGTCTAATTTTAACGTGTACTAGTGCGGTTTTCTTTTAGGTTTGATCAACCCTATATAAAACTAAAGTAAGCTCCCATACGCGCACTCATCAATATGCGGCCGCCGCCGTTGCGCATGCCGGTGCCCGCCTGCTCTGGCCAACAATTTCTCGCCCATCACCACCGTGTCGCCGCCATCCCTGTGCCATCAAGCCGAAGGCTCGCCCGCTCCCGACATATGCAGTCCCTCCTCGCGATGCCGCCGTGCTGCCAAGCACGCGAGCAGCTTGTGGAGCCGTGTCTATGCACGTAGCGTACGAAGAGGAGGACGAGCGCATGCTCCAGCACGCTGGCGAGGAGGAACTAACGTGTCATTGTCGTCTCCGCCTGCGCATAAGAGGCGCACATGGTGGCTATTGCGGCAGAAGCCGGTCGCGCGCGCGTCGAGCCCGCAAACCGGGTGCGGACACAGAATCTACCTTCCAGACCTTGAATGCCACGTGGATCCTGCAATCTGAAGGAGAAATTTCGGTCAGTCGACTCTTCTGAGTCGTTTGATGCAACATGGATGGCTAGAAGGGCTTATTCCACCTCTTCTGTCGTCTTCTTTCTTCGCTCCATCGAACTTCTTTCACAAATCAATTGACCCAAATTATACTACTAGTGCGAACGTATTAAGTACAGTAGGAACACGAAGATACGAGCGGTAGTACCAACTGCAAGAAGAACAGTAGTAAGACATAGTACTAGTAGTACTATATGTACTAAAGAGTTCAAATAATGAGAAAGAACATAAACATCGTTCTACTGGGGCCTCATCAAAACACACCCTTGAAAATAAACTAAGCAACTAGTCCGCTTCACACTGCAGTAGAACCAGCATGAGTGACGGCACTGCCACCTACTCGGAGTCCGAGTCCACGTCCTCGACTTCGTCCTCGTCCCTCTTTCTCTTCCTCTTCGACCTAGTTGGCTAACCAATCCGGATGTTTGATTTTCCTAATGAACCCGTCCTCTAGCAGTTTGGCTAGCTCTTCTACCATGGCTTGACACTTGGAAAACCGCCGCAGTGTCTACTTAACATGTTTGAACCCCTTAATTATGTTTAGGTTGTGTTCGGCCAGCCTTCATGGGATGTCGGGCATGTCCGAAGGGTGCCAGGCAAAAATATCCCAATTTTCGTGTAAGAATGTGCGTAAAGCGGCATCCACTACCGGATCTAGCTGCACTCCGACGGATGTTGTTTTGCTGGGGTCCGTCGGGTGCACTTGAAATTTGACTATTTCATCTGCTGGCTTGAAAGAGGTGGATTTAGGTCTCTTATCGAGGATCACATCGTCCTTGTCCATCATGGACCGTAGGGTGGTTACTCATTCTGCCGCTAGGGCTTCGGATAGTGCCTGGAGGGCCAAGGATGTAGTTTTGTTTTCGGCTCGGAGAGCTTTGTCCTGGTCACTCAAAATTGTGATTATTCCATTGGGCCCTGGCGTTTTAAGCTTCATATACCCGTAATGGGGTATAGCTTCGAAACATGAGAAAGCATCCCATCCAAGGATAGCATGATATCCGTTGTTGAAGGGGACCACATGGAAGGGCAACTCTTCGGACCTGTAATTTTCGGGCGTGCCGAATACCACATCCAATTTAATTCTCCGAGAGCATAGTGCTTCTTGACTAGGGATAATTCCTTGAAAGGTGGTGTTGCTTTTCTAGATGCGTGTTCTGTCAATCTGCATTTTGTCGAGCGTGTCCTCGTAGATGAGGTTAAGCGCACTGCTGTCGTCCATGAGCACTTTGGTAAGTCGAAAGTCGTCCACAATGTGTATTAGTACTAGGGTGGCAGGTGCTCGGACTGATCGGGCCTTTGGTTCACCTTCGGCAGTGAAGGTTATTGCCGCATCGTTCCATGCGCATAGCGTGGTTACTTGGTGGACTTCGGCAAGGTCACGGAGTGCCCTTTTACGCTGATTATTTGAACGAAAGGTCTCGAAGACCATGAGGACGTTAAAATCATCCCTCTCCGGAGAGTATTTCTCTAGAGTGATGGTGGCGAGGATGGCCTCCCCACTCTTTGCTACCTGCCTGAGTACCCAGCATGCGCAAAGACTATTGGTTGAGTTTGTACTTGGAGTCGCATGTATTGGAAACAGCTTGTCAAGGAGTTCGTCAAGAACGGACCTATATCCCATAAAGGGTTTGTTTTTTCTGCCAACCGACTAATGATTGGATGCCTTGCTAGGGTGTATCCGTTTAGCCCGGGCCACACACTGCTTAAAGGCAGCAGGTTCCAGTTGAGTTTTCTGGGCCTTCCATGTGCTTTCCATTGCGCAGTATTTTTGTACCACCTGTGATAGTTCCGTGAATCTCTATATGTGTCGACGGTCGAGGGGATTCTGGATTCCCTTGTCGGTACAATTGTTATGGAAGACCAAGACTACATCGTCATAGCAGCAATCTTTGATCTTGTTTTTAACAAGTAGGAATCTAGCCCAAAATTGATGGACCATTTCCTGAGGTTGCTGTCATACATACATCAGGTCATATATGTCTGGAGGTCCTGAATTTCTTGGAGAGTATTGATTGTGATGGGTGGGTGGGCTAAAATTTGAATCCCGACCTACAACTGTGTCCGGAGCTCTCACGCCCAATATGCGATCCTATTCGAGAGGAACTTGAAGGTCCCACCAAGGATAGAAGCGCATATTGAAGACGCTTTGCAAGGTGGATATCATTACATCGTACCATTATATAATAGATTGGGGTACATGCAAAAGGCATACAATGCCACATGAATAAAACAACATCATACATAAGAGCAACATCCGACTACGGATGAAACACAAACAGAAACTCAAACGACATCCACCCTGCTAGCCCAGGCTGCCGACCAGGAACCTATTCCCTGAACGAAGCAGAAGAAGAAGAAGAAGAAGAAGAAGAAGAAGAACTCCAAAACAAGAAAGCATCGCTCTCACATCATGATCATCACATAACCTGTACCTGCAACTGTTGTTGTAGTAATCTGTGAGCCACTAGGACTCAGCAATCCCATTACCATGGGTATCAAGACTAGAAAAGCTTAATGGGTATGGAATGGATAGGTGGTGAGGTTGCAGCAAGCGACTAAGTAATGTATGGTGGCTAACTTATGAGTACAAGAATAAGATGAGAAGCTACGCAAACGATCGCAAACTAGTAATGATCACTAAGTGATCCTGAACTACTTACGTTCAAACATAACCCCAGTGTGTTCTCTTCTCGAAATCAACCGAAAAGAGACCGTCACGGTTACCCACTCGGTTGGTGTATTTTAATTCGAGTCTCGTGTCAACTTCTCTACAACAGGACATTAAAAATACCCATCTGCCACATAACCACGAGCACGGCTCTCGAAAGTTTAAACCCTGCAGGGGTGTCCCAACTTAGCCCATGACAAGCTCACAATTCGCGGAGACAATCCTCCATCGTAGGACATCCGATCAGACTCGGGATCCCGGTGCACAAGACATTTCGACAATGGTAAAACTGATCCAGCAAGACCTCCCGGCGTGCCGACACCCTGATAGTAGCCACGCATATCTCGTTTCAGGCCACGCCCGGATTGGCTAAGTTTCCTGCTGGCACACCCGTTGGTGGCCCCGGCTATTGCCAGTTTGGGACCAACACCATCAGCACTGGCCCCCTTGTTTATCTGGAATTACTCCTCGGGTTCATGATGCCCTATGCCAACTAATTAATTAATTCAGTATTATTATGTAGGAAAATTTTAAAAGAAAAGTTGGGCCTTGCTGGAAGTGTTTTATTCAAAGTGAACTGTCAAGAGGGGCCCATAAACCCTCCTCGTGTTAGGGACACAAAATCAAGGAACATAACACCGGTATGACCGAAACTAGGGCGGAAAGAGCAGAACAAATCACCAGGCATAAGGCCGAGCCTTCCACCCTTTACCAAGTATATATGTGCAATAATTAAATAAGAGATATTGTGATATCCCAAGATATCCATGATATCCAACATGGAACAACCTGCAACTGCACCTACAACTAGCAATGCTATAAGAGGGGCTGAGAAAAGCGGTAACATAGCCAAACAATGGTTTGTTCGGATGGAGAAAATGTTAGAGGCTCTTTCATGGCATAATGGGAGGCTTGATAAATAAGTGGTAGGTAGCGCGACATAGTGATAGCATCGAGAAAAACTAGCGAAGCAAAGATAGTAGTGAGATTCAGGGTAAGGGTCATCTTGCCTGAAATCCCGCTAGGAAGAAGATCAAGTCCATGAAGAAGACGAACGGGCGTAGACGAACCAAGCGTAGTCGAACGAATCCTCACGATCGCAACGAAACAGGAACTATCGAGAAGTAGCACAATCGAAAAGAAGCAAACATCATGGTAAACACACAACACATAAACATGGCATGATGCTCAACCAAGGATGATGCATGATAGGGATATATGATGCTACTCATGGTAAGAGATGATGCATATAAGAACACACATCAAAGCAGGTTTAAATGAGGTCGGAAACAACATATAACAATTCCGGTAAGTCCTCGTATGCTATTTTCGAAATTGGTCCAGATCTGAACAATACAATAAGTTGAAGTTGTTAAACAGCAAGTTAAAATGCACCATGATGATCTACACTAATTTCTAGTCAAGTTTCATATTAAGTTCATTTAGTTCGGAGCTACGGCCTAGAAGATATGAGCAAAACAAGTTAAACATGGCATTGATGCAAAATGTATTCAAACATCAAGAAAACACACTCCAAACATGGATGCAACAAGATAATATAAAACTATATGCAATTCTAAGCAAGTTTCATATAGAGCATGCTCAAAATGGAGCAACGGTGCAACACATACACTCCAAACAAGTTATAATAATCTGCCCAAAACAGCAAGTAGGCACTTTGCAATCCTCAGAACAACAAGCTACAAGAAATATATGAACACAAACTTGATACGCACTGAAAGTGCACATACCATGCTTCAAGTATCATGAAGGTTCAGGTTCATAGGCATCAATATTAATCCAAGATGATCAATGCAAAAAGCAACTTAATAACACAGATTATGACAGTGAAAACAGGGCATATGCATGAGCAGTGTTAATATGATGACGTGTTGGAGGCAAGAAACAAAGATGCTACAGCAACGGTACATAGAGACCAAGGGCATGGCATCAAAGTAAGCATATGAAATATTAAATGACATCAAGGCATCATAAGCATATGGCTCACAGACTAGTGGGAACCAACAAGACAAATTTGAACGTTGAAACAATTTCAGCAAGTGTAAATCAGCAACATTATCATAGCATGTTTGCAAGCATGTAACAGAGATCATATGAAGTCCAAAATTAAAAACTTGGATTTTGTAATAATTAATAATAACATACTTAAATTCATGTAACTGGAGCATCTCCAAAAGAGGCATAGATTAATTAATATCAAGCTCACAACATGGCAACATGAAGTTAACAAAAAACTGGAACATCATTTAGGCAAGTTCATAGAAACAAAAGCATATGCTACTGGACTTATATATGTCATCAAAAGTCATGGCATGATAGAGAATAACATGGACATAAAAACATGTCAACTAGGTATCTCCACATTATGTATGGATTAGATGTTAGAATCAAGCAAACATAACAACATGATATGACAGGTTCAGACTTGACAGAACATTAACAGCAAGTAGCCCACTTCACAACCTTTATGCACTCACCACAAGGCATATCAAAATACATGTATTGCGCCACTACAAATATGGCATGATTATGCTACTAAAACATGTTGATATGATGCTCAAAATAAAATCACACAAAACAATATAAATATGAAAAAATGACAAGTTATAGCAGTTTTCAGCATTTAACATCAGCAAGCACTTCTGCGACAGGGATTAACATGTCAAGATGCACCCTAACATGAATGAAAAGCTCAACAATATGTAGAGAACTCTGAGATGAATAGTTGCATATCAATATCATCAGCATAGGATCAACAGGGACAAAGTTACAACACTCACAAGATGTATACATGATGTTAACAAACAACAGATTTCAACAGTTTATATCACTTAGCAGTTTTGCAACAAAGATTAAGGCATCAAGATGAGAAGTAAAATGAATGCAAATTAGACTAGCATATAGAGCATCAAGAGATGAACATTTTGACATATCATACATCATCAGAGAGTAAACATGCACAAAGTTACAAGGCACACAAGATGCACACATAATGTTGTTACCGAAAAGATGGCAAAATTTCACCTCGTGAAAAAAAACAGAGGACGGATTGAATCGGGCCACGTGGGAAAGATCGGCCGGCTCGGGGTCGCGGCTGGGTCACGGGAGCTGGGCCGGCGGGAAGCAGCAGCAGCTGGGCCTGCGCAGCTAGGTCTGGGCTCGTGGGCCCACACGATCGACCGTCCCGGTCAACGCGGGCGGGATCAGGAAGAGGCGCGATGGCGTCATGGCGCCTGTGCTCAGTAAGATGGTGGCGAGCCATTGGCAGGAAGGAGGGGTCCATGGCGGCGCGGGACAGGGTGGATCTGGGCGCGCCTGCCCGGATCTTGCCAAAGGCGGGGACGACGGCGAGGTTAACGAGCTTGACGGCCGGCATCCATGGCGGCGAGCTCGGGACGAGCAGGGCAGCTAGGCGACGGTGCTCCAGGGCGGCGGACAAGCCTAGGGGACGGCGTGGTCGAGGAGGGGGCCGGCGAGGGACCTGGTG
>NC_041385.1:294985895-295026184 GCF_002162155.2 Triticum dicoccoides
AGAGAGAGTGGCCCGACGACGGTTTCGGAGACCGAAACGTCCGACGAATAAACCGGCAACTGTGCCGCTACGGATGACGGTTGGGCTATCAAACAGACTCCAAACTTGGCAGGCAGCCTACCTACACTAATAAGACCGCTCGGCAAGTTTCAACCCATTTCGAGAACATTTTTATGCCACTAAGAAAATAATATTTCGCATGTGTTGCGGGAGCGTGCGGGTGTGGTTGAGCTCAGAACGGAAAACAGAGAGAACTGGGAGGACCCAGACGGACGCAAGTTTTGAAAAACATGCAGATGAAATGCACATAATGACATGGAAAAATGCAACATGCAAGTGAATTACATGGCAAGGACAACGAATAACTGGAAGACACCTGGCGAAACGGTCTTGGGGCATTACAACTCTCCTCCACTAACAGAAGGTCTCGTCCCGAGATCTTTGGAACGAGACAGAAGGCAAAGAGGATGAGGTGAAGTGAGAACGCAAGAGATAAGATGAACAAAGTCGGGAGAACTCGGTAGAAAAGAGGAATGGCGAATATGACGAGACTCAAAGGCTTAAGGAGTAAGATAGACTCTGAAACCACTCCGGTTAGAACAAGGTAGAAAAGGAATAAGAACAAAAGAATTTCGGTAGCAGTCCGGCTGAAAATTGAAGGAATAGAACATGAACTTCACAATCTGTGATGACACTTGACGAGATGAACAACACAATGCCTCCGGAAGAATGGAATGAAAATAACGGATAAACGAATAACAACTTCCACCACGAATGAATTAGGTAGTATCCTTATAGGGAAGGACTGAATGGAGTAGTTGAGAAAATCAACAACAAAAGAATCATCTTGTTGTGGACTTATGGAAAAACATCTCAAACATGAGGTGAAATTATGCCACAACCAAATGCCTGAATAGTTGAGAAGAACGAAGAAATGCAAAACTCCACTTCAAAATAATACGAAGAATTATTTGCACCTCGAGAAGCAAGAAGAAGAATACTTGAGCTCCTGTAACAAGAATCTTGATGAACACTTGAAGAATGAATTAAATCATGAAGAACCACCATGAAGAACTCCAGTAAACAAAGGTATGATGAGATAGAATGAAGGATGAAAAGAATAAGATTAGAGCCTCGCGATGATCTAGATGGGGCTTCACGACGAGACAAGTGAGAAAAACATGGAACTCCGGAAAAGAGAAGATGAACAACTTAGAACCGAGAGATTATTCATCATGAAAAATCCCCGAGGGAAGGAATTACTCAACTTGATGAAGAAGAATAAGAATTATGTTATGCTTATCCTCCACCAGTTAAATTGATGAGAAGCAATGGATTGCATACTCACTACAAAAAAAGACACATCCATGACATTTTGGGCCGAATGAAAAAAAAATTATGTCATCCTTATGACACTTCTATGATGATAATTGTGACAAAACCCAGTATCATCATAGATGTGGTGGGCTCCTACTTCTATGACAAAAAATCATGACATAAAATGGGCTTTTCGTCCTGGACGGGCCAGAGACGCAGCTGCATGACATTCTTTGGGACGTCCATGATGGGAAAAACATGGTAGAAGCGAGGGCGAGGAAAATATCAGGGAGTTCCCTATTACGATGGGCGGTCGGGGGCCGAGTGATGCGCGTTTCTCTCGTACACGTACGCGCGTGGGTGCGAGGCGTTGGGCTCTAACTAAACCCGTGCTAGGCGTTCGCCTAACTGAACCTGAGCGATTGGACTACAGGCTATGCGTTACTGAACCCGAGCGATCAAGCGATACCTTCACTACTGCTGCTAACTGAAGCCGATCGATGCTGCTAACTGAGCGTTGTTCAGGGTTGGATGAATAGTTCCCGGTGGGGGTTGGATGAATAGGACCCCGTGGTGTTGCCGCTGGATGAACAGGATCCCGATCGATCGAGCCAGTTGGGCGTGGACGAACAGGACCCCGTGGAGGGCTGGATGAACAAGACACCATGGAGGGAAGGTTGAACAGTAGCCGGTGGAGGGCTGGTTGAACAGTAGACGGTGGAGGGCTGGATGAACAGTAGCCCATGGAGGGGTGGTTTAACAGGACCCCGTGGAGAGGGCTGGTTGAAAAGTAGCCGATGGAGGAGCGCGCGGTGGAGGCTGGATGAATAGGAGACCATGGATGAACAGTCGCAGGTGGAGGCTGGAGGAGGTCGGCGGTGGATGAAAAGTAGCCCGTGGAGGCTGGAGGAGGTCGACGGTGGAGATGAACAGTATCCCGTGGAGTCCTGTTTTGCTGTACGCCACACCCCTCCCGATGAACAGGACCCCCGTTTCGACCATAGCGCTCCAACACAAGTCCGTTTCCTCTGTTTTGCGGTACGCCACACCCCTCCCGATCAACAGGACCCCGTTTCGACCATAGGAGGTCCAATAGAAGTCTGTTTCCTCCGTTTTGCGGTATGCCAGACCCCTCTCGATGAACAGGATCCTGTTTCAACCGAGGCCGATCGACCACAAGGCCGTTTCCTCCCTTCTACATTACGCCAGGCCTCGTTTCCATCGGCCGTTCCGTCCAAGCCGGTTGGCTCCCGATGAACAGCACGCGTTTCATTGCCTCCCGATGAACACGACGCATTTCGTTACCTCCCCATGAACACGATGACGACGCATTTTCTCCGTTCCAACCCAGCCCTGTAAACTAGCCCTGGCCATACGTATGCACGAATAGGTGTTCGAGACCCCGCCCATATGTACGTACATGGCCGTATTTACTTTCTTGCACCCTGGCCGTTGTACATACGTGTACATGCTACATGTGCGCCTCTACTACGACATGTGCGCGCCTCTACATCGACCAGTATGTACGTACACGTTCGCGACCAAAATGACAACATTATGTACGCTTCGACCAGGTGGGTCCCGACTGTCAGGCACTTCCTTGCGTGTGAAGATGTAACTAGTGGGTCCCAGCAGTCAGGGGCGAATCATTTTTTTTGCCCGTAATATGGACGCGCTTCCTTGCGTGCGAAGATGTAGCTGCTAGGTCCCAGTAGTCAGGGGGAAACTTTTTTTTTATGAAATATGGTGGCCCATCCGGTGGGTCCTTGCTGTCAGGTGGAGGAATCATTATTTTCCATGTAATAAGGAGTCACTTCCTTGCTGCGGCCGTGGACCCAGCTGTCAGCCTCTCCACATACACTACTCTTCCGATGGAAGTCGGTCGTTGACCACATTGACCACGCCGTGTCGAGAGCACCAAGGCGGTGGATGACGGTGAGGCTTAGGAAGGGGACGACACGGAGTCGGGGAGGATGTGGCAGTGGATGCCCATGCGGAGAGGAGTATGAGGGTTCACTGGTTCGGCTGAAGTGTGAGGCTGTCGTTGTCGCAGAATAACAGGGGGTGTGGGTAGGGGGCGGTAAGGCCTCCGCGGCAGCACAGCCGGCCACGGGAGGCAGGAGCAGGCGGCATGACCGGCGCTGCTTTGGGCGGCCGGAGCAAGAAGACTAGAGGTCGAAGAAGCACTACGACCGTTGGATGGACATCGTACGGTCACTAGAGCTAGAATCGTTCATATTGACTAAGTTGACAAAGCCCTCCATCCCCGTCGACTTAGTAGGCCCACAAGTCAGCCTCCCACTATACTGGGTCCCAACTAGCAGGGGAGTATTCATTTTTTTGTGCGTAATAAGGAGGCACTTCCTTGCATGGGAAGTTATAGCTGGTGGGTCTGAGCTATCAGCGGTGGTAACGTTTTTTCGCAAAATACAGAGGCCCTTTCGGTGGGTCCCAGATGTCAGGTGGAGGAATCATTATTTTGCGCGTAATAAGGAGGCATTTCCTTGCGTGCGGCCATGGACCCATCTGTCAGCCTCTCCACGTACAGTCCATTTCCTTGGGCATAATAAGGAGGCATTTCATTGACCACGTTCACCACACCGCGCTGAGAGCCCCACGGCAGTGGACGACGGAGAGGCCTAGGAAGGGAATGATACGGAGCCAGGGAAGACTCGGCAGTTGTTTCCCACGCGGAGGGGAGTATGACTGTATGAGGGTTTACTAGTTCGTCTGCTGTCGCCGGAGAATAACAGCAGGTGTGGGTGAGTAGAGGGATGGCTAGGCCAGCAATGGGAGTACGGTGGGGTGGTGAGGCCTGCGCGGCAACATAGCCGGCCGCGGGAGGAGGGAGTAGGCAGTCCCGCCGGCGCTTGTTTGAGCGGCTGGAGCAGGAAGAGTAGAGATTGAAGAAGCACAACGGCCGTTGGATGGACATCCAACAGTCACTGCTTGTGCGTCAACCTTTTTTTAGGAAAAACTCAAATCTGTGGAAAACAGCAGCCCATCTGCCATTATTTCTAATAATTTACATCACATTTGCTAATTCTTAAGGGTTCTTTTGGAGCCCATATTCTTTTTGTTAGCATTACATCCCACATTGTGGCCACGGTTAAAAAACTATATGAAATTTTGCATATTTTGGTGTGGTCCGAAGTATTTTTAATCCCGAAATTTCGAGTCACATTCAAACTGATTTTAAAAATAAATGTACATCAATATAAAATCCAACAAATTGTCCATGCATAAAAATCAATGCAATTTAAAATTCCGAAATGAAAAAAAAAGAAATTTGAAACTAATTGCCGGTTTGATGTGTTTTAAAAATGTACAACCCATTTCTCATTACTGATAGTCCATTTTCTCAGCCAACCGAATGAAGTTCTCCTTGTCTTGAAAGATTTGCATCCCAACAGGCCTGACAAAGCGACTTACTTGACAAATCACAAAAAAACTTGGCTAGCCATTTTTAGAAAGAAAGAAAAACTACTAGGCTGGTCTGTGCTAAACATAAAAGAAAAGGTTGTCTAGACAGGCCAGAGTGCTCCGCACAGCCCAGTTGACACCCTGCTTCTTTCTCAAAAACAAATTAGATAAATGCCACTCCAATTATGGTGATTCATAAAAATACCACTGCAATTTCCAAACTTTGAAAAATGGCACTGCAGTTTTTGCAAACTTTGAAAAACGCCACTCCAATTTGCAAACTTTAAAAAACGCCACTCCAGACTTCGAAAAATGCCACTGGAAATGGCATAAAATGGCATTCTTCAAAGTTTGGAAATTGTAGTGGCATTTCTCAGAATCACTAGATTTGGAGTGGCATTTATCAAATTAACCCAAAACAAAAATAACTGGGCAAGCTGCTGGGTCCGTGGTGTCAGCCGCTCGTTATGCAATTCTCTCATTTATTGACTACGTTGACAATGGCATGGGACCCAGATGTGAGAAATCCATTAGGAGGATCCATTTTTTTATTGGCTTGAAATAAGGAGGCACTTCCTTGCGTACTGCCATGACCTTGGTGGGTCCTTGCTGTCATCCTCTCCACATACAATCATCTCCTAATTGTGTACGCGTCAACTTGGTAGGCCCACAAGTCAGCCTCTAAACCCATGGCTGACAAATACAACCCATTTAAAAAAATAACAACCCATTCCATGCGTTCAAACGGAAAGTTCAACATTCAGAGCAAAGTAACAGGTCTGATCTAGATATAGAGTACTGAACTTCCACGTTGACAACCATCATAGCCAAGTTAACTATCTACTCCCACTAATACTCTAGTAGTGTACAAGTACTAACTTACTCTTAGCTAACTAGACGATGCCGGCCGCCATATACGGTACACGCTATACGACGGCATCGGCGTCCTCCGCCTTGCCTCGGACTTGCCAGAGGTGCGATAGGGAGCGTTGCTCGCGTTGTTCGCCCTTTCCATGCCGGCGTGGTCCACTGAAGCTTCGGCTTCTAAGCGGGAAACCCACTAGATGAGCTGGTAGTAAAATTTGGTGTCGCGAACGCGTGCCTGCCCGACAGTCTCCAGGGCTATTTGCCGGGCGCCGGCCTCCATGTAGTCGGCCCAGATGCGGGCGGTCTGCTCGCGACTCAGAGCGTCGGTGTGCTGCTGCTCCATGTCCCGCTGGCGGCGCAAATCGGCGATATGCTGCTCCTCCGCCAGGAGGTCGCGCTCCAACAACTCCTCATACTCCGCATTTCCATCTAAAGACTGATAGAATGCCTCCTCCCTCTTTCTTCCTTCTAGTGAAATACTGAACACTAGTGTCGGCGGTGACCGCCTCCGACATTGCCTATCACGGACGGGTTGGGCATGGCAAACATGGCGAGAGCAGGGATAAGTGGCGAGCGACGTCGGGCCGGTGGGGGCTTATGAGGATAGGGAGAGTTGGGTGATAGTGCCACTAGAGAAGGCCGGGAAACAGTACTTATAGGTGGAAGGTAGGCAAACCAGTGTGCCACGGGAAACGCGACGGTCATCATGGTCATCAGAATTCAATGCATAAGCAGGCATGGCTTAGCGCGCCAGCTTGCCATGGAAAACTAGAAAAACTAAAATTATCACTGTGCCGTCCCATCTCGTCCGTGCTTGGTCACACACCAGCATGACGGTCAAAGGAGTGCACTCGAATCATCTAGATGAGGTACTCCCTCCTTGTCAATAATGATTCCATGGATTTAAATGGCCCGCAACAATTAAAGCGCATCTTTTTTCGCATTAGTTAACTGCCTTAATTACGGCCAGCTGCATGCAACCACTCAGAATTGCTTGCAGCCAATACGCGGAGCAGCATGCAATGAGTCGCAGCCGAGGGCACACATCCAGCCACTTAAATTGCTGGAATTAATTAGATCATGCAGTTAATTATTGCCATGCCTTGATCTTGCTGCTTTGGCTCACAAGACTAATAAACCCGGACGGAGGGAGTACCATGGTTGGTGAGATTTTTGAATTAAGCTCTACAAATCGTAAAGGAGGTACTAGTACGTGCGTGATCTGCTATTTATTCGTGTAGGATCAAGTAAGTCGTTTCTTGAATTGAGCACTGCAAATCGGAAAGGAGGTAGTACGTGTGTCATCCGCTATTCATCTATGTAGGATCGAGTAGGTCGAATAGTGTACGTGTAGGATCGAGTAGGTTGGATTGTTTACGTGTATGATCGCATTAGCTGATGAACGTTTGCTGGGAGATAAGGCATTTGCGAACGTTTTGGCTGGCTGTTTCTTCATATTCGCATGGCATTATCTTTAGAGTAGCTTGTCAGTTTCTTCAGAGGTGGGCATTTTTATCCAAAAAACTCTCGCTTCGGATCTTGCTCGCAACTAAAACTGCTAGGAGCGCATCATTAGGCTAGCTAGTGATCGATCGGTAACTTGTAAACACTGAACGAACAGAAATAAGGAACTGTTAGTAACTTGTAAACACTGAGAACACGGAAGTAAGCATCATGTTATGCATAGTAGTAAGAGTCGATCTGTTCGAAATGTTCACACGAAACTCACAGGCCTGGCATTGTAATATGTTCACATTAGTAGCCCAAATTCAAAACTAACTAGTACGATTCCCATACATAAGATCAACATGTTAATGCATCTCTATGATTCACAGATCATATACAAATATGTAGCTCCAAAAGCAAAGATCTAGAAAAACATATGTTCTTCCTACTAACATGGATGCTTCTCTTGGCCAACATTCAGTATAGAGTGAAAGACAAATTTGTTTGTGAAGTCTACAATTCCTCTTGCAAACGTAAGTGGTTTCACCAACAGCTAGAACCATGAGAATGAACCACACATGATGGAGGAACTTCCACTACAATATGATTTGGTCTTCTCTCGATCACACGGCAAGACTATTTTCGGAATACAAACTTTAACTTCAAAATGATGCCCATTCTATAATCAGAACAAAGCAATGAAGCACCTAGTGTTGGCCAATAAATAGTACAGTACTACTTTTCTGCAGTCCATGAAGTGACTATCCAATCTTTCTGTGCCTATTTTCAAATGGCACTGCATGCAGTGACTATACTATTCTCTTGTGCAGATCAACCAAAATTGCGGTCACTTTATTTGTTTGCCAAATAGCAATGGGCAGACATCTCTGTCTGCACAAATATCAAGCAGCTAGTAAACATTTTCGGTATAAACACGTCTCTTCCGCTTAGCATCTGTCATGTTTTGCACTGGACAATTTGATACAATCATGTTTTGCCCAGGACAATTTCATACTGAATTGATTTGCTGGTTTAGAGCAGAAACATAGTGCCTATTCTTCATCAGACCAAGGATATCCATGTTCGTAGTGGTGGAAAAGGTGAAATCGATACAACCAAAATTGAGCATCCAATCATTGAATCCTGTCATGCACCTCCAATGTAGGTCCACCCTGCAATTAAATTCACATGCAAACCATTAGTATTACTATCTAATGACAGTACAAAAAGAGTAGCAAGATAGTAGAAAACCATGTACCTTCGTAATGAACAGCTCATAGTGCCACCAATTGGATATAAAGGTTTGGAAGAAAACATACTCCTAATGTTCCACCAAAATCGAGCATCCCTGTTTGCATAGGTATTGAAAGTGTGATTACTATAAAAGTGGCACTAGCTAAAGCTTAGACTCACAAATATAAACATTCCAATTTCTTAATGGGAAAAGGTAGCAAGACTGTTTCTAACCACCTGTTTGAAGGAATAAATTAGGAAGCAGCCGCTGATGTCAAGAAGGCATACAAAGTTTTTTCTGAAAAATTCAGCCATTCCTGACCTTTCCTCTTCTCTTAAGCATATTTTGTGCAGTTCAACTAAAATAAAATTCCATCACTGCCTTGACAATTCAGTGACATTGTACAGAAGGAAATGACTTAACATTACATCATGATGTCAGGTATGTAGTCGACAGGCATTAGAGACAAACATACAGACCTCCTCCGATAACATAATGAACATTAATTTTAACAAAGGTGTGACTAGCTTTACCAGGATAATTTGAGTGAACTCTACACCCTCTGTTCCTTAATATAAGACATTTCCGTAGTTCAATTTAAAGTACCCAAACGTCTAGTATTTAGAAAAATAGGTAGTAGTTTTGTTGAGCATATATTTGGGAAATCTTGCCACACTTTATATATGTCCATACGCTAATGCAACACCATTCGAATAGTACAAATATACACTAATCCAGTGGCTAGTGCAACAATAGAGTAGTTATTTTATTACAGGGTACAATATAATGGTTTTACTGAACAGATTTCCATAAGCCCTAGCATTGGTAGATTTCTATAAGAATTAACAATACAAAATGTAAAGGTAAGAAGTTTCAGCATTGGTATACTTGCTGTGCAAGAGCATTAAACCAAATACAAAAGTCTGAAGGTAACGAGCATTATTAACTAATGATAGTACAAAAAAATTGCAAACCATGTACCATCAAGGTAAATATCATTTCGAACTCGACGGGACCTAAAAATTGCTATCCCAATCTTGATAATCGGTCAAACATAAAAATTTGATTGAACGAATCAAGAGAACAGTCCGAGGAGGAGGTGCCCAACCTTTCCTCTTAACACTACACAAAAAAATTGACTTATCTCATGAAAGTGAGGTATGTAATCTATAAGCATTAACAATGCAAAAATCTGAATGTAGTAACAAGATTCATCGGTGGTATACTGGCTGTGAAACAGCATTAGAATGCCTTAGCTGAAAAATCTTTAATACATCCACAATCAACAGCTAACCCTGAAATAATCCAGTGACATTAAATGACATTGCTTAAATTTATCGGTGTCATTAGACTTAGTGCAGCATTAGTTAAATGTGGCATCACTTTAGCAGTAGTGTTCCTTGACTTGACCGCTGGCGTTATATGAACAGCAAAAAAGTGGCAACAAGAGCATGGGAGGCCCATTCGGACAGTGGGCGCACCAGTACGATGTACCTCCACGGATGCATAGAGTGGTGAGGGAGGTATGGTTGCCTAGAGCAACAAATATCCAGGCAGCATATGTGGATTACGTCCCATTTTTGTTCTCTTTATCCACCGTTTTCCTATGTGAGGACAACAAACCGATCGACCTGGTTATTCTCTATTGCATTGTCATGCCTTTCTACCCCGTTTCAAACAAGAGACACGAGACTCGTTCCTTACCTACTGATTTTCCCCTTTTCAACCTAGATGCAGGTTCGATGTCTACTCTCTTGGACAGTACAGTCTCCCTTCCTTTCCTTATTCAACCCAGACATGGATTAGTCTGCATGAAGTAGGGTTTCCTTTAATAGTGCAAATTAAGGTTTTTGTCTGCGTGACCAGCAGAGCAGATGATAGCAAATTGGGAAGATGGTGGAGTGGAAAAAGATCCACATGCAGCGACGTGGCAGATGGGGCAATAGAATAAGGGTATGGTTCGAAAAGAGGCAGCATACATGAGGGTCGGTGGGAAGTGGCTTCGCTGGTGGTCATCGTCCTCCGCACACACTATGGCAGCGAGCTTGGGGACGGAAGCCATCCCGCGCGGGCGCTAGGTCTGAGAAGATGGCCTTGTCGTTAGTGCGTGACCTCGCTCGCCGACGACGAGTGCGTCAACGCTGCACGTTCTTTTCTTCCCTGGCGGATCGGTGACCATGGTGAGGAGGGAGAGAGAGGCCGTCTTTTTTAGATCTGGAGAGAGGGTGATAGTGTGAGGAGCAAGTGGTCAGCCCTTAGCAAGAAAGCGCTGAAGCTCCAGCCTATATATCTTTTTTATACTACTAGTACTAGAGGTGGAGTAGTGGTAGAGTAGTTTATATTTTCTCTGCATACAGTACTAGTTAGTCATACTTCAAAACTGAACGGCACGCCATTAAAAAATTAAAGGTCGATAACTAATGCGGCACCTCGGGCCAACACGGCCAGATCGCATTTTGCACGAGAAATTACACACCATGTTTCGTTGACATGTGGTCCTGTTCCAACATGTCAGTGAGACAACGGCGAGTCCTTTAGTACAATTTCCTAACGGACGCCTATGTAGGCCGGAGCGCCTCTTCGTGTACCGTGGCAACCGTCCACTGCCTCTTTACCTTTCCCTCTCGATTTGGAACTGTTGTTGCATGCTCTTCCTCCCTCCTCCATTTGTCTTCACCCTTCCTTCTGCCATTGTTTGATCGTCTTCTCCATGGAAGTAACAGGCCGGAAATGACCCCGTTATTCTTTCCCCGATCTAAAAGATGACATGGTGGAGGAACTCATTGATCGGTGCAATGTCTGAGGGAGTCTTTGATTAAGGGGTCCTCAGACGGCCGGACTATTAACATGGCCCGGACTGTTGGGCTATGAAGATACAAGATAGAAGACTTCTCCCCGTGTGCGGATGGGACTCTCCTTGGTGTGGAAGGCAAGCTTGGCGATTCGGATATGTAGATTCCTTTCTCTGTAACTGACCTTGTACAACCCTAGCCCCCTCCGGTGTCTATATAAACCAGAGGGTTTAGTCCGTAGGGACAAGCATAATCATACAGTCTAGACTACTAGGGTTTTAGCCATTATGATCTCGTGGTAGATCAACTCTTGTAATACTCATGTTCATCAAGATTAATCAAGAAGGAAGTAGGGTGTTACCTCCATAGAGAGGGCCTGAACCTGGGTAAACATCGTGTCCCCCGTCTCCTGATACCATCAACCTTAGACGCACAGTTCGAGACCCCCTACCTGAGATCCGCCGGTTTTGACACCGACATTGGTGCTTTCGTTGAGAGTTCCGCTGTGACATCAAAGATAGGATTGATGGCTCGCCTTGTTATCAAGGACAACATCACCTCTAGAGGAGCCCTGTCCTCAGGCCAAACCCTCCGGCTGGGCGGCTTCACTATGACCGCCCGTTCGGCCGTCGGGCCGACGATGACTTCTCAGGTCATCGAAAATCGCCTCCGCATCAACTCAGAATACTCCAAACAGATGGACCCAACGGAGTTGTCTTATTTAAACAAACTGCTAGATCACATTGCCGCCTTGGGAGTCGCTACAGACTACGATCAGATGGGGCTTAAACCCATCAGAGAGAAATTGAATCTCCACCGATCACCCATTAGATAGCGGTAGTAGAGGAGCAACACAACAACTCTTCCTCTATAATAAGGACGAACTATGTTCGGATTTCTAAGCTCACGGAGCTGGACACCCACCCACGGGAAGACGTTCCCCATACTCCGAACCTAGAGTCGGACTGTGGGCCTGAAAAATTGGTTGATATCCCGGAGCCCGAACTGTTAAGCTTGGAAGTTCCCCCGAACTCCGGATCCTAGATTAGGTCAGGGTTCGGACTTAAATCCACCCACCCACCCAGATACACGCGATCTTATCCACATCATACAGCGGTCCCAAGAAATGGTCCATCACTTTTGGGCCAAATTCCTCTTGGTAAAAAAGAAGATCAAAGACTGCCGCGATGAAGACGCAATCTCATTATTCTGCAAAAATTGCACGGACGAGAGAATCCTCAATGCAATCAACAGCCGTCATGTATCACACTTTGCTGGCTTGGCAACCATAGTACAGAAGTACTGCGCAATGGAAAGAGCGTAGAAAACTCAGGCAGCTTCTTGGGAGCCACCGGTTTCCACTCAACCCCTCATCTGGACAAAAAGGATGCACCCTCGTCGGTCGCCTGATCCAATAGTAAAAGCCGAAGCCCATTACTGGGCGCGGAACCATTCTGGAGGGATGGCTCGATAGGCCATATAAAATACACTCAACACCAGATACCATACCAACCCATAGCCTTAGAGCATGTTGGATACTCCGGCAAGTGGCCAAGAGCGGCGAGGATCTCCTCACCAAAAATACCGCAGACCAACATCCCACGGAAGACAATGATCCTATAGTATTGACAGTCTTCGAGACTATCGCCTCAAACAATAGGCACAAAAGGGCACTCCACGGCCTCGCTGAGGTCTGCCAAGTCGCAGCAATACACCCCTGGAATGACACAGCCATAACTTTCAATGCTAGTGACGAACCAAAATCCAGGATAGTCCGGGCACCAGCTGCATTGGTCCTTAGTCCGATCGTAGATGGCTTTCAGACTACCAAAGTGCTCATGCACGGCAGCAGCGGACTAAACCTCATTTACGAGGAAACTCTCAATAAAATGGAAATAGACAGGAGCCGCATTGAGCAAAGTAGCATGACCTCCCAAGGAATCATTCCTAGTCGGGAGGCACGATGCGCAGGAAAAAATCACACTCGATGTGGTATTCGGCACGCCGAAGAATTACCGGTCCAAAGAGATAACCTTTCAAGTGGCCCCATTCAACACTGGATATCACTCTTGCCTTATTAGGGCAAGATGCATTTGCATGCTTCCAAGCTATACCCATTACCGGTACATGAAGCTCAAGATGCCCGGGCCCAACGGTATTATCACTCTTGCCAGTGATCCGGACATAGCACTTCGTGCCGAAAACAAAACCGCAGCCCTGGCCCTCAAGGCATTGTCCGAAGCCCTCGCAGCCGAAGAGTTAACCACATTGCGCTCCATGGTGGATAGGGACGACTTGATCCTGGACAAGTGACCCAAATCCACCTCCTTTAAACCAGCAGGCGAAATAGTCAAATTCCAAGTCCACCCGACGGACCCCAAGAAGACAACATCCATCGGGGCACAGCTAGACCCAACAGTTGACGCCGCACTACGAGCGTTCCTACGCGAAAACTGGGACATATTTGCCTGGCACCCTTCTAATATGCCAGGGATCCCACGCAGGCTGGCCGAACACAGCCTCAATATATTGAAAGGATATAAGCCAGTCAAGCAAACACTACAGGGCTTTTCCAAACCCAAACGACAAGCCATGGGGGAGGAGCTAGCCAAGTTACTCGAGGCCGGATTCATCAGAGAAATAAAACACCCGGATTGGCTAGCAAACCTGGTGATGGTACCAAAGAAGGATAAATCTTGGCGCCTGTGTGTCGATTTCAAAGACCTCAAGAAGGCCTGCCCTAAGGATCCCTTCCCCCTCCCCCGCATCGATCAGATTATCGACGCTACAGCAGGACACGACTCACTGTGTTTCCTCGACGCATACTCCGGATACCGTCAAATCAAGATGAAGGGGTCCGATCAAGCTTCAATAGCATTTATTACCCCATATGGACCGTTCTGCTTCAACACTATACCATTCGGACTCAAAAATGCCGGCGCCACCTATCAACGCATGATCCAAACATGCCTGGAAAAACAGATCGGCAAGATAGCTGAAGCATACGCGGATGACGTCGTCATTGAAAGCAGGCACGTCGAGTCACTAATAGACAATCTGCGTCTCACATTCGATAACCTCCGTACCTATGACATCAAGCTCAATCCGAAAAAGTGTGTTTTCGATGTTCCAGCTGGAAAACTGCTGGGCTTCATCGTTTCCAACAGGGGAATTGAGGTGAACCCAGCTAAAATCCAAGCTTTGTCACAGTTGGCCACGCCAACAGATCTCAAACAAGTTCAGAAACTATCCGGATGTGTGGCAGCTTTAAGCTGCTTTATCTCCAAACTAAGAGAAAAGGCATTGCCACTCTATCGCCTTCTCCGACGCACCGATCACTTCGAGTGGACGGACGCGGCAATGGCCAGACTGGAAGAAATAAAGGCTCTTCTAGCAAGCAATCCAATCCTGGCCACGCCGAACGTCAGCGAACCCATGTTATTATACATATCGGCCACACAGCAAGTCGTAAGTGTGGTGCTCGTCGTTGAACAAGAGGAGGACAGACACAAAATTCCCGCTTGAGAAGCCGGTATACTACGTATCCACTGTACTCACACCATTCAAATCTCGGTACCCTCATTACCAAAAAATAGCATACGCGGTCTTCATGGAATCTCGGAAGCTACGACACTACTTTCAAGAGTGCTTGATAACAGCGGCCTCCGAGGTACCACTCAATGACATAATAAACAATGCGACGCTACGGGCCGGATTGCCAAGTGGGCCATTGAGCTCCTCCCATTCGACATAACATACAAACCGCACAGGGCCATTAAATCTCATGTACTGGCTAACTTCTTCGCCGAATGGACAGAGGCCGAACTCCCTATAGATTATGGCACATATTCCAACTAGGTCATGCACTTCGACGGCTCCAAAATGTTGGCAGACTTAGGAGCAGGCGTTGTCTTAACATCCCCCACTAGAGATACAGTTTAGTACGTACTCCAAATATTATACATAGACTCCAACAATGCAGCCGAATACGAGGCCTTGTTGCATGGTCTTTGGATGGCTGTCTCCATGGGCATACAATGTCTAGAAGTGTGCGGGGATTCAAACCTTGCAATATCCCAAATAAATGGAGATTTTGATGCCAAAGTCCGAAGATGGCGGCTTACCGTAACATCGTTCTCAAAATGCCGGCTCCGTTCGATGGGCTCAAGTTTCACCATGTGGTTCAAGAAAGTAATCAAGCGGCGGATGTCCTTGCTCGCATCAGCGCCAAGCGCGACCCCTTCCCACCTAACATCTTTTTGGAAAGGCTCTTCAAGCCATCCGTGGTGTGGCAACGGAAGAGCGGCAACACCAATCCGGATTAGACTATAACCCCAGATTCCGAACACACCGATATCATCGGGGGCTCAGCCACCAAAATTACACTATCAGCCCATCTCATCATGGCAGTCATTACCCCATGGACCAAACCTTTCTTGGCCTACCTTAATAGGCGAGAACTCCCTGAGGATCAAAATGAGGCGCGCTGCATTGTGTAGCGCTCGAAAGCCTACAAGGTTCACGAGGGAGAACTCTACAAGAAAAGTGCTACCAGAGTACTTCAAAGATGTATCTCTGAGGAAGAAGGGCGGAAGCTCTTGGATGAAATTCATGCCGGTCTCGGTGGTCACCACGTCGCGGATCGGGCCCTTGTAAGCAAGGCCTTCCATACGGGTTTCTATTGGCCGATGGCCCGAGCAGACACACAGGACCTTGTCCAACATTATGTCGGAAGCCAGCTTTTCGCCAACCAAAGCTATATGCCACCCACCACTCTACAAACAATCCCCATCACTTGGCCTTTTGCGGTCTGGGGCTTGATATGGTCGGACCCATTAAAGCAGGAAGCCATACGAAAAAATACCTGTTGGTCATGGTGGATAAATTCACTAAGTGGATAGAAGCCAAACCAGTTAAAATGGCCGAAGTCGGACCAGTGATAGACTTTATATCCGGTGTTCTGCACCATTATGGTGTTCCACGCAGCAGCATCACCGACAACGTCTCCAATTTCACAGCCGATGAGGTGAAAACCTGGTGTGCTAATCTGGGCATTAAGCTCGATTACGCCTCCGTCTATCACCCACAAACCAATGGTCAAGTCGAACGAGCCAATGGTCTTATTATGAGTGGCATTAAACCCAGACTAGTGTGGTCTTTCAAAGAACTAGACAAGCACTGGGTCGAGGAGCTCGACTCCGTACTCTGGGGGCTGCGGACCACGCCCAATCTCTCTACCAGATACACACCTTTCTTCATGGTGTACGATGCAGAGGTTGTGTTACCCTGCAACATTATTCGTTACTCACCTCGAGTGCGCATGTATGAAGAGAGAGAGGCCGAGATTGATCGGCAGGACAGGTTAGATGCTCTGGAGGAGGAGCGCGACGTCGCAAAAGCCCGTTCCGCATTTTATCAACAACAGGCCCGCAGATATCAAAGCAGAGAAGTACGGGCCAAGACTTATAATGTTGGTGAACTCGTTCTACGCTTGCCGGGGAAGAAAAAGGACAAATTAAGGCCCAAGTGGGAGGGTCCCTTCATCATAGGCGAAGTCCTCACTGGAGGAGCGTACCGCCTGTGTGATGCATCAGACAATTGCCTAGAGCCGAACCCATTGAACGTGGCCAGACTCCGAAGATTCTATGCCTAGCGCCGGACTGTTCGTTCGTCTCCTTTCTCCCTTTTGTTTCCATTATTTATTTTCCTCTCTTTTCACCTTTTCTATTTTTTTAATAAAAAGCCTTAAAGCTCTCGTGCGGCTAAACCGTACACCTACAACGCATACATTCTTAAATATGTATGTCAATTATATCTTGGGGCTTCTTGTACAGAAGCTTATTATTAATTATTTTTTGAGCATCAAGCTCACCACATATGTGTCTTTTCTGTGTATGTACCTTTTCTTCGCCATTATATGCATCGATATGACTTAAGTTTTGGCCAAGCTGGGTTGCCTGGCTCCTGTGCTTATGCCCTACGTTCCCGTTAGTTCGGCTAGGGCATAAAGGGAGCACCTCTGCGATTGTTACTGCCGGGTCATCCGGATATGTACCTCAGACTGGGTGAAGCGAAAGCTAGCGTTCTTAAGGGAATATTCGGTCGGCGGACTAAAGATGTTCTTTACTCAATACATTATGAAACCCCCAGATGTTACATATACCATGATTTTTCAATCACAATTCGGACATGCACGTTAACGCATGATGACCCAGGGAAAGGAACCCTTAACGGAACTATTCTCTCTTGAAGATGTTTCTTATGATCAAAATGTAATATAACATAGCTAGCCGGATAACTGTCTGTTCAAGCAACTATGACCCCTACGCCTGGTTTCCACGCATACCGCGGTATACGTTACCGAGCGGGTATTCGGAGACACTCCGCACCTTCGGGTCCAGAGGTCGAAGCGAAAAGGTCTGCCATGACAATCGTTTTACAATCCGGCTAGGGACAAATTTGTCAATAAAAGTACATAGTCATTTGGACTCAAAAACTTCTTCCTCTATGCCATCTAATAGGCTATCTAGCCTACAATCCTGTTGGGAATATTTGGCGGCTACTTGGACCTGGTCATATACTGTCGGGGGTTGGGTGCGACATATGCCAAAGGATGGCTTATCATGGTGGGAGCGAGTAGAACGGCACCGGTGCCTAGAAGAGGGATGAGGCGTAGACACGAACGCTACCGCACTTTACCCAGGTTCGGGGCTCTCCTAGGAGATAACACCCCTAGTACTGCTCTGTGGGGTCTCCGCATGATCACTAAGGCACTAGTGAATACAATGGTGCTCCTCGTGCTGTATGCTAGAGGTAGAAGGAGGCAGGGCTAGCTCTCTTCTTCCTCTAGGGTGGAAGTTAGTTCTAACAGGTTGGGAACCCTTTGCATGGGTGCCTTGGGGGGTTTATATAGGCCTACCCCCAGGGGTACAATGGTAATCTGGTCGGGTGTTGGACTCGGCTGTCAGTGTCTCTGGTCACCGGCTTCTCCACTGGCAGCTGGGGGCCGCCGACTGGTCTGGTACGGAGCCGACAGGCTGCCCCCGCCACTGGCGGGTCTGGTTGGTGGCTGATCACTGTAGCCATGATGGTAATGATGCAGGCTTGGTCAGTGGAGCGTGGCTACAGTCCCGCCGCCTGGTGGGAGATCGCTGTAGCCACACCACGTCTTATCTGGTTAATGGTGCATGGGCCTCGAGGGAGTAACTAGCCGCCTGCTGGAAGCCGGCCTCCCTCAGGTCCGGCTGGTCCTTCCTCCGCCGTCTTCCGGGCTCTCACTGCCTGGTAGGGCCCGCCACCTTCGGGCGTACCGACAGGCCATCGTGGGAACAGGGCTCCGCCTGACAGGAATGACGTCAAGGGGGGAGTGGCAACAGTGCCGCGTCGTGCAAAGATCTTCGCCTGTACGGGGCACTGTAGCCATGCCAAGCCCAGGTTTCGAGGGTGAGGGGCTACACTGTAGCCTCACCCAGTCTTGTCCTCTTGATGAGGGGAGAAGACTCTAAGGGTGTTGGGTGGCCGCCTGCTAGAAGCCGGCCTCTCTGGAGGTTGCCTGCTAGGAGCCGGCATGTCTTGGTGCCGTCTGCTAGCACGCAGCCGTCTTCGGGACGTCAAGCCGCTGGCCACTGGAAGGCGGAGCTTTATTCTGCAGTCTTGTGGGGCGGAGCCGGCCCAAAGTCTTGGAAGGCGCAGGGACTCGGGTGAGGCTACCCATGGCCCATTACTCCGACAGTAGTCCCCGAAGCTGGTGAGGCGTCATGGTCAACGGGTCGAGAAGTCTCAGTAGCTTCCCCTCTTGTCGCGCTCTGAACGAACGCTCAGTCCGCCTTGTGACGCGCCGACTGTCGGAGTTGATTTGACAAGGCAGGCTCGTCCGCCAATTTCAAACACCAAGGCGGGAAACAGATGGCGTGCCTGCTAAGCTTCCCCAGGCCTGCCGCCAGCCACGAGCACGCCAAGCGGTGCACGTCAGCCTGGCCAGCTTGCCATCCTACGCTCTTGATGGGACGTGACAGCGGGCCGGGCCCATCACCACTAGGCCTCGGCACGTGGGCGGATCCGCTGCGGCTGAGGCGGGCCGTTGCAATTCCCACAAGAGTTACTGTGCAGTAACTCTGCTTAGTAATCGGGGGGTCGTGGGTGCAATTAATCCCACGATCCCACATCCCGCCCCCTCGGCTTCACAGCCCGAGGGCTATAAATAGGGGGAGGCAGGGGAGCGGCGGAGCACACGCGCCCTCCTCCCCACACTTTCTTCCTCCTCTCTCTCTGTTGCTGCTGCTACTCAGTGCCCGCCGTAGCACCGCCGCAGTTCGCCATCGTCGAGCTCCTCCTTCTCGTGCAGCTCCGCTCGGACGGCATGGCGCGCGAGAAGAGTGGAGACTGGGATGGCACGACGGTGATCGAGGATCACCTCACCTTCCTCCGGGCAACGCGCCGGATGCCCAACGCGGCCTTTGTCAAGGTGTGGGTGCCACCGCGGGAGGAGATCTCACCGGTGCCACAGGGGGACGAGCGGGTCGTCTTCCGCTCGCATTTCCTCTGCGGCTTCGGCCTCCCGGTGAGAAGGTTTCTCCGCTCGTTCATGGACTTCAACCACATCCAGCCGCACCACTTGACGCCCAACACCGTGATGCTGTTGTCCGCCTTCGTCACGGCGTGCGAGGGCTACCTCGGCATCCTCCCCACCATCAAGCTGTGGGGAGCTTTCTTCTACGCCAAACTGGGCACCTCCACCAAGGAGATGGCAGCCGAGTGTGGCGCCTTCGTCGCCGTGCGCCGGCTGTCGAAGAAGAACGCCTTCCTGGTCATCAAGCTGTCATAGTTGGTGAAACTGTGGCAGCAATCATACTTCTATGTGGAGAACGTCGACCCGGCAGTTGACTTCATCAACCTGCCGGCCTACGAGGCCGGCTCCCCTACCGGGCTTCGGCCCAACTGGAGCTACATGCCGAAGCCCGTGTCGGCCGACACAGCCGCCGCCATCAGCCGGCTCCGAGTGCTGACGAAGGCGGAGGGTCTCGTGGCGTCCGACCTGCTGATCACCTTCATCGAGCGTCGGGTTCTCCCGCTCCAAGGTCGTCCTCATTTGATCCGTCGGATGAGCGGGCATCGCGACCCAAGCCTGATGTGCACAATGGAGATGCTGACTATTGAGGTGGCAAGGATGGTGAACGAGATCTCCGACCTCAAGGTGTCGGAGGGATCCTGGCCGTTCGGGAAGCGGCCGTACTCCCATGACAACCCGCCGCCTGCCGTAAGTCTCTTAGCTTCTTCTTTTTGGTTTTTGCTTTAGTCTTGATCTTGGTACGAAGTGGTTCCTTCTCTAGAGCGAAGATCTACTTGTCTGCGGCGACGGCCGCCATCGTGGGGTCGGGTGGTGACTACCAGCCGGACCGGGAGGTGAGCGACGAGGACGACCCCGACTTGGGGGCGGCCGCCTTGGAGGACGACCCCATAGGAGGCGGTGACGGAGCAGGCGGCTCCGAAGAGGGGGCGGCATGGAGACCTGGCCTGATGATGACGATGACGAAGACGAGCCGCCCCCTGCTCGGAGAACCGCTAACACAGGCGCTCGCCCCTCCGCCGGGCCGTCTGGTCGAGGTGGCAAGCGCAAGCGGAAACAGGGTGCCGCCCTATTCAGCAACATGCCGAAGAAGCCCAAGAACCCGGCCGTGGCGACCAGGCGGAAAGAGGCCGCGACGAAGGTGGCCAAGTTCCAGAGGTAGCCGAAGGCGCCGCCCATGGTGTCGGTGTAAGTATTTCTCTTATGCTTCCCCTTTCTTGCCAATCTGGCCTAAAAACTTTTTTGTCTTGCTTTCTTATCTCAGGGCCCCGCTCACCCTCAACAAGTCAGCCGCCGCCTCGGCCATCAGGTCGGCGGAGACTTCCACCACCTCCCGACGAATCGATCTAGACGCCAACCTCCGGGAGGCGCAGGAGCGAAACACGTGGGAGGTGTGCGAGGAGCAGGAAGCCGCCCGTTTGGAGAAGGTGGAGGCTGACAAGGCGGAGGCATCTACGCTGAGGAAGCTGGCACAGGCGGAGGCTGATGCCGCTACGAAGGAGCGGCTTGCCGAGGCCGCACACCGCCAGGAGCCGCTGCTCGTTACTCCCCTGAATTTCGCGCCACCTCTGCTAGAGTTTGTGGCGACGACTGGGGGTGCCGGCGACGAGCAGCCGGTCATGGAAGGGAGGGAGGCGACGTTGCCATGCCAGACGTCATCGTGCCTCCGCCACCGCCGACCAGCGGAACGCAAGACAGGCAGCTGGCCACCCCGTCGACGCCAGCAGCAAGGAATAAGGTGGTGACGGGCCCAACTCCTGAGGCCCGCACACCTGTGCGTCGCCGTCTTGCGAAGGCATTCTCGGCGCCGCGACCACTGGAGGTCGGCACCGCGAGCTCGTCAGTCTCGGACACCGAGACGACCAGCGTTGTGCCCTCTGGCTGGGTACGCGGAGGCGGGACGGGAGCCTTGAACCAGGCGGCCCTCGACGTCCAAGCCAAGCTCCGAGCTGAGGCCGACGCCCTCAAGCGGTGCAACGAGGCGTTTCTGACCTCGCGAGCAGCCATCCGAGTAAGCTTCTCTCTTCTTTTATTTTTGATCTTCTTATTTCTTGGTGGGGGTGCGCCAGCGCACCCACTGGGTGTAGTCCCCATGTTTCGGGCCGGCTGCTGAGCAGGCGGTCCTGAACTTTAACTTGCGAGCATCGAATGCTAACTCCATCTGGCATCCCCATTGCAGGATTACCACAACCTTCGCACGGCCACCTTCAACTCCAGAGTCCGGGAGCTGGAGAAGCAGACCGCCAACTTGTCCGAGAGCCAGAGTAAGTCTTGGGTTCCTTTTTCCGCGGGGGCGCGCTGGTGCACCCCCGGGCTGTAGTCCAAGAGAACGGGCCAACTGCTGAACAGTCGGGACGGATCTTCCCAGTAACTGTATTCCTTTGTTGACTATTCATGACTTCTTTCTCTGCGGGGGCGCGATAGCGCACCCGCCGGCTGTAGTCCCCGAGATTCGGGACGACTGCTGAGCAGTCGGGCCGGATCTCCCCAACAACCGCATCCCTTCCTTGCTGAGTGTTGATGTTCTTTCTTCTTTTCTCTTTGCAGAAGACAACGCCGCCTTGCAGCAGCAGCTGGGCGAAGCCAATACCGCACTGCGCGGTAAGGAGGCAGAGTGCAGCAAACTGGCCGAGGAGCGTGACCGCAACTCGTGGAGCAGATGGAGCATCTCAAGATGGCTCAGAAGGAAGTGTAGACGAAGGAGACCGACCTCCTCGCTGAGTTCGAGATCAAGCACTCCGCCTGGGCAGACAAGGAGGCGCAGTTGACTGCCTGCTACGGCAGCATTGAGGACTTGGTCGATGGTAGGCCTCTTCTTTTTTCTTTCTTTCTTTGAGTCGCCGGCCCCTATTCAGGCCAACTGCTGGCTTCTAACCTCTGGCTTCCTTGCCCTTCATCCAAACAGACTTCTTCCCAGGCCACTCCGTCGCTGCGATCCAGGCCACTGAGGCTCATCGTCAGGAGCGGAGAGCGGAAGGCGTGCAGATTGCCGCCGACGCTCCCCGAACACTTAACGAGCAACTTCTCAGCATCCAGGCCCACCTTCGGCCAGCCCATCAGATGCTGCGCCGTCTTCAGTGCATCGGGGCCCAAGCGATCTCCGCCCTCTGGCCAGGCATATCGGCTCCGCGCACTCCTAGTCGGACTGCCGGCTGGCTGGAGGTGGCGGTCGGCCGCCTGGAAGCCTGGAAGGGCTCCTGGGCCCGGGCTGGTGCGCGCTGGGCCCTGGAGTTCATCAAGCATGGTACCCTAGGCTAGATCTAGCCCAGTTGACCATGTTTCGGCTGGAGTCGTAGGAGGAGCTAGTGGCGATGGAAAGCGACCTTGTTAGGTGGGCGGCAGCGATCGCCGACTACACCGACACCAGCGTCTTTGTCCCCGAGCTGGTTGACGAAGGCGCCGTGGCGGGCTGGAGTGGTTCGGGCTGAACCCAGAGGACAACAAGGACTCGGCCGAGGTGATAGATTCCAGCAACGAAGGGGAGTAGGCGGAGGACGAGGAAAGCAAGGAGGACGCACCGGAGGTCGGAGCGGATGGCCAGCCTCAACCTGACCGCGCCTCGACCAACGACCCGTGCTCAAGTGCGCCGACTGCTGCTGGAGGCGACCAAGCGGAGACCGACCAGCCTCCCGTCCCACCGACTGGCACCGCGGACTCTACTGCCCAGCCGTCCACTCCTCCAACCGACGCTGCCAACACCACCGTCCAGCCGTCTACTGCACCAGTCGGCACTGCCGATATGGCTGTCCAGCCGGAACCCTCTGCTACTCCAACCGGCGCTGCCGACTTCATCGTCCAGCCGGAACCCTCTGCTGCTCCTTAGGCTGTTGCCTTTATTTTTCCTGTTTATCAATCTCGACGAACTTTGTTTAAATTTGCACAATTCCACCTACTGGGTGTACTTCAAACTTTGTTGCATGCTGGCCAATGGGACTTTTGCTATGTAAATATCCTTCGCCGCAACTTATGCTTTGTTTGCCGACTTCTGACTTTTCTTTCTTTCTGCTCCTTGCTTTTTTCCTTTGCCACCCTCCCTTGGCTATCCTCTTGCCAGGCAAACAGCCGCTCTGCGGACTGCGACTGGGTTGGGTACCTAGCTTTTTACGGGAGGGCAAGTACTTAGCCGTTTGGAGTGTTGGCAAGGTAAGCAGAAGCTGGCAGGCCGGCTGCTCGGCAGCCGACTGAAAAGGCGGGATGCCGGCCCCAGCTATATGCGCATTTTTCCTTAGCCATTTTTCATGTGGGCATTGCTTTGCAACCCCTGCCCACGGTACAGTCGCTCTGCGAGCTGTGGCTTCTGTCAGGAGAAGTTTTTTGGTGCCGACACACTACCTGTCCGACTTCAGGAAACGGCATATAGCAAAAGGCGGTGAGCCTCCGGGCCGACTGGTCGAACCCGGTGCTAGGCGGAATAATAAAACAACACATTCATAGGCATAACACTTGTCATATAGATAAAAGAGGGTAGTCCCCGAGCTCTTCTCATTAGACTCGGAGTCTTCGTACTTAATACAAAAGGAAGCGTGATACATACTGCTTTTAACTGTAAAATCTTCGGAGGAGGTTTGCGTTACATGGCCTCTCCGCCTCCTTGCCTGAGTCATCTCTTTTGCGTGCTCTGGGCTTCTGAGTGTCGATCAGGTAGTAGGAACCATTGCCCAGCACTTTGCTGACGATAAAAGGGCCTTCCCAAGGTGTCGAGAGCTTGTGCTGGCCGGCTGTTCGCTGGATCAGCCAGAGCACAAGGTCTCCCTCTTGGAAGGATCTTGGCTTCACTTTACGGTTGTAGTATCGGTGCAGACTCTGCTGGTAGATGGCGGACCGGCTGAGTCCCAACAGCAGGCCCTCTTCCAGCAGATCGATGTCGTCTTCTCATGCCTCCTTAGCGTCTGCCTCGGTGTACATGGTGACTCGTGGGCTGTCAAATTCTATGTCCATCGGGATGACGGCTTCAGCGTCGTAGACAAGGAAGAAGGGCGTGAAGCCAGTCGACTTGTTCGGAGTTGTGCGTAGGCTCCAGAGGACGGGCGGTAGCTCATCGAGCCAGCAGCCGGCTGAACGTTCTAGAGGCTCGACCAGTCGGGGCTTGATGCCGGACAGAATGGGGCCGTTTGCTCGCTCCACTTGGCCATTTGACTATGGATGAGCAACGGACGCTAAGTCCAGTCAGATGCCCTCCGTCGCGCAGAAACGAGCCAAGGCTCCTTTGGCGAAGTTTGTGCCGTTGTCGGTGATGATGTTGTGTGGTATGCCGCACCGAGTGGTGATGTCGGCGATGAAAGTCACGACAGTCGGCCCATTCATCTTCTTGATTGGCTTTGCTTCTATCCACTTGGTGAACTTGTCCACAGCGACAAGGAAATGAGTCATGCCACCACGAGCCATCTTGAATGACCCCACCATGTCTAGCCCCCAAACGGCAAAGGGCCAGGCAATGGGAATGGTCTTAAGCGCAGAAGCCGGCAAGTGTGGCTTGGAACAGAACTTCTGGCACCCTTTGCACTTTTGGACCAACTCCTTGGCGTCGTCTAGAGAACTCGGCCAGAACAAACCATGGCAGAAAGCTTTGGCGACAAGTGATCTTGAAGCCGCGTGGTGACCACATTCGCCTCGGTGGATATCTTTGAGGATTGCTTGACCCTGGTCCGGCTCCCGCAGCACTGGTACACACCAGTGACACTGCACCGTACCAGTTTCTTTGTTGACTATGGTGTATGTTGTTGCCCGCCGTTGCACTTGTCGGGCTAGGATCTCATCAGTCGGCAGCTCTTTGTTCACCAGAAAGTTGAGGATGGGTTGAGCCCATGAAGGTGCTGCTATTTCTTCGACTGCCACGACTGCAACTTGTACAAGGGCGATTGGGCCGGGAGGCGGCGGGTTGGAGTTGGCTGCCACCTGTTGAGTTGAAGAAGTCCCCGGGCTAACTGCTGCAGTCCCCGGGCTGGGCTCTGAAGTCCCCGGACCAGGTGCGACGGCTACAGTCCCCGAGCCACATGCCGAAGTCCCCGCGTCGTCTTCTGGGGCCCTCAAGTCGGATCCGACTGCTTCAGGAGGGGCTGGCACGAAGATGGAGTCGAACTCTGGTGACGGCTTGACAGACGCCTTAAGGAGGCGCTGTAGGGCGACGCCAGCTGGTATTGCTTGCTGAGTGGAGCCGATCCGTGCCAGGGCATCTGCTTGCTCGTTGTCATTTCTTGGCACATGGAGGAACTCGCACCCGTCAAAATATCCACTAAGTTGATGTACGAGGAAGCGGTAGCTTGCCATATTTGCATCCTTGGCATCCCAGTCACCTGACGAATGCTAGACCACCAAGTCGGAGTCACCATAACACAGGATCCAGCGAATGTCAAGTTCCTTGGCAAGCCGGAGCCCGTGTATGAGTGCCTCGTATTCAGCTACGTTGTTGGAGGCGGCAAAGTGGATTTGCAGCACATATCTGAGCTTGTCGCCTTTGGGAGAGGTGAGGATGATGCCGGCTCCCAGACCGGTGCGCATCTTTGAACCATCAAAGTGCATCCGCCAATGGGTAGAGTCTGGCGCTGGTGGCAGGTACTGGGTCTCGGCCCAGTCAACAAGGAAGTTGGCCAGCGCTTGTGACTTGATGGCGGTGCAAGGCTGGTAGTAGATGGTGTAGGGGGCCAGATCTATGGCCCATTTGGCCACTCGGCCTGAAGCATCTCGGCTTCCAATGATCTCAGCAAGCGGAGCAGTGCAGACAACAGTAATTGGGTGCTCATGAAAGTAAGGCTTCAGCTTCTTGGCAGCAAAGTGCACACCATAGCACATCTTCTGATAGTGGGGGTAGTTTTGCTTGGAAGCGGACAACACTTCACTTAAGTAATACACCAGCCTCTGGACCGGCAATGCTCTGCCCTCGTCCTTGCGTTCCACCACTATGACTGTACAGACCACCCGACTGGTGGCGGCGATGTAGAGGAGCATGGGCTCTTTATCAGTTAAAGCCGCTAGGATAGGCGGGGTGGTCAACATCTTCTTGAGCTGGAGAAAAGCTTCATCTGCCTTGTCGTTCCACTCGAAAAAAAGTGGTCTTCTTCATGAGCTGGTATAGGGGAAGAGCCTTCTCGCCCAGCCGACTGATGAAACAGCTGATTGATGCCAAGCAGCCGGTGAGCTTCTACATGTCTAGCTATCGGGTGGGCACCTCCAACTTCTCAATGGCCTTGATCTTCAAAGGGTTGCACTTTATGCCGCGCTCTGAGACCAGGAAGCCAAGAAGCTAGCCGTCTGGTACTCCGAAGACGCATTTCTCTGGGTTAAGCTTGATCTGAAATCGGCGAAGGTTCTCAAATGTCTCCCTGAGGTCTTCCAGCAGCATGCCATGCTTCTCCGTCTTCACCACCACATCATCCACGTAAACATGGGCGTTTCTGCCGAGTTGCTTGAGGAGAAACTTCTGCATGCAACGCTGAAATGTGGCACCGGCATTTCGCAAGCCGAACGTCATGGTCAGGTAGCAGAAGGCTCCGAATGGCATGATGAAGGCGGTCTTCAGCCTGTCGGCCGGGTTCAGCTTGATCTGATGGTACCCTGAGTACGCATCCAAGAAACTCAACAGCTCGCATCCGGCTATGGAGTCTATCACTTGGTCACTTCTTGGCAAAGCAAAGGGATCTTTGGGGCAAGCTTTGTTGAGGCTGGTATAATCAATACACATGCGCCACTTCTTATTCTTCTTCAGCACAAGAACTGGATTGGCCAACCATTCCGGGAAAAATACTTCCATGATAAAGCTGGCTGCTAGAAGCCGGGCTATCTCTTCTCCAACAACTCTTCTATTTTCTTCCGATAGGTGGCGCATGGGCTGCCTGACTGGCTTGGCGTCAAGTCGGACATGTAATTTGTGCTCGGCGAAATCCGTCGGAACACCCGGCATGTCTTTGGGAGACCATGCAAAGATGTCCCGATTCTCACGGAGGAAATCAACGAGCTCGCTTTCCTATTTGCTGTCAAGGTTTGCACCTATGACAGCGTGCCTCTTCGGGTGCTCCAGGTCCAAGGGTATCTTCTTAGTCTCCTTCGCCGGCTTGAACGAGCCCTCAACTTCTGACTCCTTGGGGATGGGTGACATTTCCGGTTGCTTGCCTGCCATAGCCACAACCCGGTCAAGGAGTCGCTTTTCGGCTGCAATCACAAGGGACTCGGCCAGCCGGCTGCTGTCTGCAGCACAAGCGGACGACTTCTTGTAGTCTCCGACTATAGTCAGGATTCCCTTGGTAGTTGGCATCTTCATCTGGAGGTAAGCATAGTGGGGGACCGCCACGAACTTTGCCAGAGCAGGCCGGCCAAGCAGCGGATGGTAGGGGCTCTCAAGCTCCACCACCTCAAACCAGACTGGCTATCGGCGAAAGTGATTTTTGTCTCCAAAGAGAACATCGATCTGGGTCTTGACGATTGGTGAGCAGGAAAGGCCAGGGACTACGCCATGGAATACAGTCCGACTGGGGTGAAGCTGTTTCTGCTTGATTCCCAATTTCTCCATTGTGTCACGGTACATGATGTTGATGCTGCTGTCGCCATCTATCAGTACTTTGGAGAAACAAGTTGCCCGCCTCTCTGTTGCGACGGTAGCATCTAAGACCAGGGCATAAGAGCCAGGGGAGGGCATCACCTCCGGGTGGTCGGCCCTGCTCCAACTGATGGGCTTCTCAGACCAATGCATAAACTCTGGAGTATCTGATGCTACTGCTTGTACTTCTTGTTGCTGCTGCCGTCTGCTGCATCTGTCGTCGGCCACACTGGTGAACACAATGTAGGCTCCGTGCTCCTCTGGATACTCATATTGTATGGCACCGACTGGCTGAACCGCCAGCTGCTGGGGCGGAGGTGGCGGGCCGGCAGGCGGAGGAGGCAGGAGTCCATCTCCCTTGGCGATTCTGGTGAGCTAATGGCACTTCCTAGTGGTGTGGTTGGACGGCTTCACACCACTATGGAACTTGCAGGGTGCATCAAGATTCTGCTCATATGAGAAGGCGGGCAACCAATTGGGCTTGCTGCCCTTCTGCCACTTTGGCGGAGGCTGCCCTTCTGGCTGCTGGTCTTCGACTGTCGCCACCTGCCGGCTCGTGGAAGCTGGCTGCATGGCCTTGTGCTTGTTGTCTCTTGGTTGTTGTCGCCGACTGGTGTCACCAGCCGGAGTCCGAGGAGCCTGAGGAGCTACGTTGCCAGACGCATCAACTAGGATCTCCGCCTTCATGGAGGAATCGGCCATGGCGTGCTTGTCAGCGATGATCAGCAGTTCTTCGAGAGTCGCAGGCTCGTCACAGAGAAGTCGGTGCTTGAGGAGGGTGCCCTCTCGGCACCCGGCGGTGAAATACTCGATAGCCTGCACCTCATGCACGCCTTCGCAGGAGTTGCGCAGCTCGTCCCAGCACATGAGATAGTCGCGAGTTGATTCGCTGGGCCCTTGGACGCACAAGGAGAGCTGGCGGGGCTTGGGAGGCCGCTTGTACGTGCTGTTGAAGTTGTGGATGAAGGCTTCAGTGAAATCAACCCAGCTGTTCATGTTGCGGGGCTTCAGGCTGTTAAGCCACATCCAGGCTGTGCCTTGAAGCATGAGCAGGACGTACTTCATAGCAAGACGCTTGTTGCCGTTCGCTATGCTGACGGTCGTGGAGTAGTCGACCAGCCAGTCCTCCGGCTTCACGGAGTCGGTGTTCTTGGGCGTATCTCTTGGGAGCGTGAACCCTTTAGGGAAGGGCTCATCTCAGATTCGTGGGCTGAAACAGGGCGGGCCCAATGCGTCTTCTTCTTCTAGTGCCAGGGATCGGTTGAGGCAGTCGATCCGATGGCGGGCGTCATTCTCTCCAACTCCTTCTCGGCTTCCAAGGCGGTTGCCGAGTGTCGAGTGCGTGACAGGCGGTGGAGTGGGGTGCCTTTCTCTGTGCAGCGGAGGGGGAGGTGGGTCGCCTCGCCGCTCCACTGCTCGAGGGCGGCCGTTTGCGTCATGCTCGATGGAGAGGTGAGTCCGACTGCGGCTGGAAGCCGGCTCATTGCCACTTCTTCTGCGGGCGCCACCAATCGGCGTCCGAGACATCGCGCCATGATCCTAGCGAAGGGGCGGTTCGTCGTTCCGCCGGACGGGCTCTTTTTTGGTGCGGCAGCCGGCTTCGTGCTGCTCGGCGGCCGCGTCAAGGAGCTGCTGGACTCGCTTCGTCATGTGGCGACGCTCGTCACCCACGTACTTGTCCAGCTCATCCGTCATCGCCTGGGCAGCCCGGATGTTCTCTGCAGGTGTGGCGTAGACGGGACGATCCGTCCCGAACATGCTGGCGATGGTCGCGCCACACTGCCGGATCGAGCCGATGCGGCTAGGCCCCTCAGGAGCCGGCGTGCCACCAACAGCTCGGTCCATCTTGCACCGGTAGGCTTCCGAGAGGCGTCGCATGTTGGCCAGTCGGTTGGCGCTCTCGATGAGCTGGACACGGCGTTCCTCCAGCGTCTCAGCGTCCGCGTCTTCTGGGATGGGCGCTGACAGGTCTCGCAGCGCCGCATCGAGTGGGTCTCAAACGCCTCCGTCCGAGTGCTCGCCACTATTGATGACAAGCACCTCCGTGACGATGCTCCCACCGCTGTGCTCGCGAAGAGGCGGCTCGTCATAGACCACCACGTTGGTGGGGAATGCGTCAAGCAACGTTGTGTCGGAGTCGACGATCATCGCGTCGGTAGAGCCAACAGACTCCAAGTCCACAACAGGCTCACTGGTGACATGGAGCTGGTCGAGAAGGCTGACGAGGCGGCTCTCGGGGTAGTCGGTGCCCATGTCAGATGCAGGCTCGTCGGGGAGGCGGATCTCGCCAACAAGGTCGGCTAGGCAGCTCGCCGCGCAGGCGATCTCCGCATCGTGCAGCGCATCAAGGCTGACACCGTCGGGCGTGCTGGGCTGGCTGCGCTCGCCAGGAAGGAACAAGGTTCCCGTCCAGAGCAGGTCTCCGGATGACAGTGCACCTCGCCCCACGGTGGGCGACAAATGTCGGGGGTTGGGTGCGACATATGCCAAAGGATGGCCTATCATGGTGGGAGCGAGTAGAACGTCACCGGTGCCTGGAAGCGGGATGAGGCGTAGACACGAACACCGATGCACTTTACCCAGGTTCGGGGCTCTCCTAGGAGATAACACCCCTAGTCCTGCTCTGCGGGGTCTCCGCATGATCACTAAGGCACTAGTGAATACAATGGTGCTCCTCGAGCTGTATGCTAGAGGTAGAAGGAGGCAGGGCTAGCTCTCTTCTTCCTCTAGGGTGGAAGCTAGTTCTAACAGGTTGGGAACCCTTTGCATGGGTGCCCTGGGGGGTTTATCTAGGCCTACCCCCCAGGGGTACAATGGTAATATGGTCGGGTGATGGACCTGGCTGTCAGTGTCTCTGGTCGCCGGCTTATCCGCCGGCAGTTGGGGCCTGCCGCCTGGTGGGCCCCGCCGACTTGTCTGGTACGAAGCCGACAGGCCGCCACCGCCGATGGCGGGTCTGGTTGGTGGCTGATCACTGTGGCTGTGATGCTAATGACGCAGGCTTGGTTAGTGGAGAGTGGCTAAAGTCCCGCCGCCTGGTGGGAGATCACTGTAGCCACACCACGTCTTATCTGGTTAATGGTGCACGGGCCTCGAGGGAGGAACAGGCTGCCTACTGGAAGCCGGCCTCCCTCAGGTCCGGCTGGTCTGCCTCCGCCGTCTTCCGGGCTCTCACTGCCTGGTAGGGCCCACCGCCTGCGGGCCGTACCGACAGGCCGTCGTGGGAACAGGGCTCCGCCTGACAGGAATGACGTCAAGGGGGCAGTGGCAACAGTGTCGTGTCGTGCGAAGATCTCCGCTTGTATGAAGCACTGTAGCCATACCAAGCCCAGGTTTCGAGGGTGAGGGGCTACACTATAGCCTCACCCAGTCTTGTCCTCTTGATGAGGGGCGCATACTTTGAGGGTGCTGGGTGGCCGTCTGCTAGAAGCCGGCCTCTCCAGAGGCCATCTGCTAGGAGCCGGCCTGTCTTGGTGCCATCTGCTGGTGCGCAGCCGTCTTCGGGTCGCCGACCGTCGAGCCAGCCAGCGATCGGAAGGCGGCGCTTTATTCTGCAGTCTTGTGGGGCGGAGCCGGCCCAAAGTCTTGAAAGGCTCAGGGACTCGGGTGAGGCTACCCGTGGCCCATTACTCCGACATATACCAAACTAACGGGAATTTCTTCTCCATTAGACCCTAAAGGTCCGACCTGGGCCACGTGATTCGGATCGAGCTTGGTATACCGTGTTTTACCGTGGCCCAGGCCTCTCACGCACCTTCCCGGCAGGCCGATCTTCCATAATTGGAAGCGCTTCCGCGTTCCTTTGAATAGTTGTACCAGCTCCTCCATGCTTCCTGGAGGGGAGTCAGATGGTCGCAAGGCCTTGGCAATACTCCGCATCACCTGCCGAGCTCGCTCGTGTATTTGTGACAGCTCTTGTAGCAGATCGCTCGAAGATCCGGACACCTCCTCTTCGGGACAGCTCGTCATCATACCTACAGACATAATTCTGTGAGTCCCTTCCCTAACTGAATTACACAGAGGTAAGTTTAAACACATACTAAATATGCCACCTCGCAGCCTCTTATTCTCCTTCACGGAGTCAGCCAGCTGGGCTTGCACATCTTTCAGCTCTTCGCCCAGCTTGGTGTGGGAATCTTAGACTTTGTGTTTCTCCTCCCTGACCAGTGTTAGTATACGTTCGCCCACGACATGTTTCCTTTGAGATTCTGGACCTCCCGCTTGTGCGACTTCTGGTGCCTCTCCCGGATGATCTGCTGACTCTGCCATAAGATATGCACCTTATTAATAATCCTGCTATATGATCATGTTTTCTCGATAGAGGGGAACATTAGCAGACACTGCCTTCTTGGATTTGTCCAGTTCGGCGGTAGCAGCAACTAGCTGGGCCTGACACTTTTCTAGCTCTTGAGACAACAGGCTGTTCTTCTCTGTGAGCACCTGGTTGTACAATGATCCTTAAATCGGTTGTACCAACTGTTTCAAGTCTCGGGGGCTACTGGTATATGATTTTTAGTTTTGTACAAATGTGTACTTACCCATATATCTTTCAAATACTGGTCTGTGGCTCTAGTAAGCCCATATAAAGCAGCTTGGATGTATGCATCACCCAAGTTGAAGGTGTTGAAAGCCTCTTCTGAAAAACCGGGGCCGCGAAGAGCGTCCCGCCGGTGCCGATTATTCATGGTACTTTCCATTTCAGAGTTCATGACGGACACATCATCCGAACCCTCTGCACAAGGACAATCCGGTTCCACTCCCACGTCAGCCTCTGTCCTTGAGATGGGGTCTGGAATCTGGCTGGTAGAGGCATGACCGGCAGGATCCCCAGACATAGTCCGGCGAATGCTTTTCCTGAAAAGACACAACGAATAGTGTCACACTTCAATGTGACAGCCAAGCAGCATATTTAAAAAACCCGTACCTCTTTGATGAAGGCTCGACCGGGTTGATTGCCTTCCTCTTCAGAGGCCTGCCCGGCACAGGCGTCATTCTCTTGAGAGTCGCCTTAGGTGCAGCATGGCGCGCCGGTCGCCTCCTCTTTGGAGCATGAGATAGTGTGGTGGGTAAGGCAGAATGAGGAAGTTCTTTAGAAGGAGACATCTCCTGATTACTTACATGTGAGGCAGGGAGAAGACCGGGATAGTCAGCGGTGATGGCCACTTCCGTGCCGTCATGGCTCGCCTAGTAGAACACTCCATCCTCAAGCTCCACAAATATATTCGGATCCTCTTTGAATCCGGGGTCAAGGGCCCGCTTGTGGTCCTCTGGCTGTGGCGCGGGGCTGTGGAGCTCCTTGGAGATCTCCCGCCATTCCTGTTATAAATGGACGGATTAATGTTCATGGAAAGTGACTCGGGGAGTAAATTAAGTAGAGTAATGGGATTGGAACTCACCCAGCTAGGAGGATTGTACATGGAAAATCCATATCGACGCTTAATGCGGAGGAACTCCTCTTTCTCCCCTTTGTATAGTCTGGCAGTATTTTGGCCAAAGCGGCGGGGGTGTCCGGACCCTTTTGACCACAGCGGGTAGTGTCATCTTCTTCGTTGTAGGGCCACATGGGACGCCCTCTGTATTGGAGTGGCTGGACCACCCGTACTATGGATGTCGCCATAACCACAACTACTAACAATCCGGACTGGGTGAGCGTCTTTATCTTGCTCATCAATTGATGGACTTTCATGCTATCTTCCTCCCCGAGGCTCCGAGGGTGCCAGTTGTAGCGTTTCTTCAACATTGCACTTGAAAATTCGGGAAGACCCATTCGGACTGGGTCGGGAAGGAAGACATCCTCGATATAGAACCATTCGGAAGGCCACTCTTCGGATGCCTTCTTCGGTGTGCCGGACAGGTATCCGGTCCCGGCGATGCACCATATCTCGGTGCCGCCCACTTGAAATATTGATCCCTCTTGATTACGACGGACGAGGCAGAACAGCTTCTTCCATAATTCAAAATGGGCCTCGCAACCCAGGAATAGCTCACAAAGAGCAACGTAACCCGCAATATGCAGGATGGAGGCAGGAGTGAAATTCTGAGGTTGGAGGCCATAATACTCCAGAAGCCCTCGGAGGAACGGATGTATTGGAAATCCAACGCCTCTTAGTAAGTAGGGAACAAAGCATACTCATTCCCCCTGGATGGGTTGGGGAAATTCTCCGCCTCCACCCCACCATCGGAGGAGGCGAATCCGGCTCGAACGGGGACTAGATCTGCGGGGGTAAGAAACCCTTGTGTCTGCAGCTTCAGTAGCTGATCGTGGGATATGGAACACTTCTCCCAATCGCCTTTTTTGGGGCCATGGGGGCGGGAGGAGGAGCTAGGGGCGCTAGCCATGTTGGAGTGGTTTTTGCTGCCAAGCTTTGAGGGTTCCTTGCTTGGTGCGGACTGGATCTGAAGATCCCCATCTCTTTAAATAGGCAACTTTCTTACATACATGGTCAGGGTGGTATGTGCAAAAATACCCCGACCTCTCGTATTCACTCGACATGTGGAAGCTGAAATTATGAAGGTGCGGAAGCTGATGAGAGCGACATTAAGTGAAAAGCCGGATACTGCTCTTTAGGTCAGGTACTTTGAAGTATTCGGAGAAGGAACCCGCCTTGCAATGCCGAAGATGATCTGCGTGCCGGACTCATCGTCATTGAAGCCCGGTTCAGGGGCTACTAAGGGAGTCCTGGATTAAGGGGTCCTCGGACGGCCGGACTATTAACATAGTCCGGACTGTTGGGCTATGAAGATACAAGATAGAAGATTTATCCCCGTGTCCGGATGGGACTCTCCTTGGCGTGGAAGGTAAGCTTGGCGATTCGGATATGTAGATTCCTTTCTCTGTAACCGACCTTGTACAACCCTAGCCCCCTCCGGTGTCTATATAAACCAGAGGGTTTAGTCCGTAGGGACAAGCATAATCAGACACGCTAGACTTCTAGGGTTTTAGCCATTACGATCTCGTGGTAGATCAACTCTTGTAATACTCATAATCATCAAGATCAATCAAGGAGGAAGTAGGGTATTACCTCCATAGAGAGGGCCCGAACCTGGGTAAACATCGTGTCCCCTGTCTCCTGTTACCATCAACCTTAGACACACAGTTCGGGACCCCCTACCCGAGATCCGCCAGTTTTGACACCGACAACGTCATCACCTCGGCTAGCATGGCAGGTTCGTTCAAGACCATTCTCGACTCAACTAATAACATCATTACATGGAACCCAATGGTCTAGCAGTGGTGTGATATCCCTTATCTTCTTTGCTATAAGCATGATCGCATGGGCGCGAACGACCGAGGCCTTGCCTTGTGCAAGTTGATGCTGCTTGAGAATGGTACGTGTGATGTCAAGATGCCATCTCTTAACGGTAAGGCCTGGGCTGGCGCCAATGGACATTGGGTTGTTATATTGGGTACAATTGTGAATGGGAACTTGTGAATGTGTACACTTGTCAGCGGATTCCACTTCCAAAAATCTCAGAGTGCCCTGAGGTTGAGCACACAGATGACCTACATACGTTCAAATATGATCATGATGGTTGTCGTCTACGGAAGATAGCAATTTGTCGAGTTTGCAGCCGCTCTTGGAATTACAAGAACTATGAAGTTGTTGCTATCTTCGACAAGCTTGTTGCCGTCATTACTGCTTCCACGGCTCGTCCATGGATATTGCTCAAAAATCAATTTATGTACACGAATGAGTACTGTGATGCAATTCAATACGAGGGTCTTGTGTTTGCTGCCACCACTCGTGGCACTATTTTTGCATGGGATCCTTATGCTTTCAGTACGTTTGTCTTGCACCGTAATTATAGTTGTTTCATCCACATGCATGCGGGTTAGCAAGTTTCCCTTTACTAATTAACCTTCTTGTGTTTCCAAGGTCTAGTGAACATTCCACCACCTATACTTGAAACATTTTATAACCAATGGGGAGATGACGATGGTGATGATCATGAGCATGAGGATGAGCGGAACTTATATACTCAATGGAGCCTGGCAACTAATTCTGATGGATCACCTCTTCTTGTTTGAATACAGTGCACTGAGATTTGGTACTACTGAGGGAGCACGTGTTGTCTCCCATGGTCGCCCTCTCCGTACCTATTCCAACACCCGTTGCAGGGTATTTGGGATGGATACTAGTGTGCTAGCGCCAACACCTTCTCCCTGGTTCAGTATTGATAGTCTTGGAGAAAATTCGCTCTTCCTTGGACCAAACTATCCAATGATGGTGAAAGGCGATCCAGCTGCTGTTGATGCAACGTTACTACCATTTATGAGAAGCAACTATATATATACCTCGGACATTGCGGTGGTTCCCTACCCCGGTCCTGATATATGTCGCTTCAGCCTGGATGATCAGTCCTGCGTTGCTCTCGATATTAACAATAGTTGGCTCTTCCCAGAGCACTTATGGTTCAAAGCAAGCGTTTCTAATGCCGAGGAGTGGTTGAGATGAAGTTCATTTCATTGCTTGTTATTTGTTGTATGATGAATTCTTTAGTATTTGTAGAATGTTTTGTTGGAAATAATCTACAATCCAACATGTATCCTCGTTGTCGTTGTGTGTTGATGACTTGTTGTATGTAATGAATGGTACATTTGCAAATGCATGTCGATCATAAACTCAATTTATGAATGGTTTTCGAGTCACTTCTTGGAGTGTGAGTACCGTAGTAGTATAGCCAGCATACGGTTAGTATATGAAGTTGCCACATCACATAGAGCCAACCTAATATTGGAGTATGCTAGCCCTCCACCGGCGCGCCGCTTCAAATGGCGGACGAAGTGAGAGGTCGCGTCACCTTGTGTCCAGATCTGAGATGCCACGTGTACCAGATGAATGACTCCAAGTTTGACCACCTGATGCTAGGTGCGAGCCGAGGAACACTATTGGAGAGACCCCCCCTCATAATTTTCCTACATTGGTCATTTGATTCGTAGCATAGAATGCTATAGGATTTTTTCCTATGTAATCATGTTTTAATTGGCAATCTAGCATCCACTCCAACTTTTGTTTCACTTCCTTTGTTCCTACGAAGAGAGTACTTGCTCTAAATGATGTGCCGCTGCAAGAGCCGTCTACATTAATTAACCATGCTCTAAAAAGGTGGACCAGATTTGGCTATAGTAGTACTATACTAGGTTAGTAGGTGACCTTGCGCTCGGCTCTTCTCCTCTTTCGTAGTAGGGTATTTTTTCACTCTCTCTCTCTCTCTCTCTTTCTCTTTCCTCTCATTCACCTAGGAGCACGTGAAGAGCTTGGGCATTTGTTGCCTTCCACTATGTGGTTGATGCCATATTTCTCAAAAGTATGCCACATAATACGCATCGATGTCAAATCAAAAGATTTTGGCACCGCTCTCGCGATGTGATAGTTGGCACCGCTATGCACACAGACCCACATGTATAAACAAATCAATCAAACCAACTACACCAGCCTCTCACTCTCCCAAACAAGTGTTTTTTATTGCCTCGGTCCTCTCTCTCTCTCTCCCGCGCAAGTGTTTTCTCATTGCGTGAGTTAATTTGGCACCGGAGCAAAGTAGGTGATCTAGATTGGGGCACCAGGTGAGAAATGGAGGGAAATCGATGCCAAATGCATCACAAGTGAATTTGGCACGTGTTTTGGCCTACATAGTGGAGGGCCTGCTGGGTGTGCGTGAGTGCGTCCTTCTGTGCATGCCTCCGTGAAGTGGTGAATTGTGCGTGAATGCGTCCTTCACGTGGAAGAAGTGTGTGCTCAATGCGCCCTCAATTTACTAGCATGCAGGGTGCTACCCCGAGTGGTTTTGAACTTTGTTTACTTCACCGCGTGTCAGATGGACCTCTAGTTTACTTATTTTCACCCACTGCCACATGGGCCAGCACACGAAGATAGAGAACACGAGCTGGCAAGGCAGCATGTGGACTGGTTGACCGGTCAACTAAACAATATACGGAGCTATAAAATGACACAATGAGCGTATAATCTGTCGGTATGGAGAATTTGAGTGAGAGGGGAGGCCCATGAGAGATAGCAGAGAGAGAGAGAGAAAGAGATACTCCCTCCGTTCGATAATGTAGTGCCAACATTTTTTTTAAAGTCAAACTTTTGAAACTTTGACTAAGTTTATAAAGAAAATACTTATATCTACAATACCAAAGATAAATGATAGTATGAAGTAAGTACATGTTGTGATGAATCTAATGATCGTTCGATATGTAAATGTTTTTCTCCACATATACCTGGTCAAACTTTTCTGAGGTTTGACTTTTCAAAACATCCATATGCTTATGGACGTGAGAGAGTCCCTAACTAGAGAGAGAGAGATAGAGAGAGATTGTGTGTGTGTTTGTGTGAAATAGAAAGAGTGGGTGATAAAAGTGTGTGTGCGTGTGTGAAAGAGACATGGACAACACACGATAAAAGTAGAGAAAAAGCGTGTGTGTCTTATACAAACATATCACCCATGCATCTTCGACAACGGAAGCAAGGTGAGGAGATAGTGTGTGGTTGTTTGCAACCGAGAGAGAAAGACCCCTAGCACGTGGCCAAGAGGGGTCTGACAAACAAGGGAGAGAGGTCGAGAGAGACGTACGGAGAAAATGCAGAGATTGGGAGGAGAGAGTGTATGTTTGTCATAGAGAGATCCCATGGAGATCGTGAGGGGACTACATGGGTGGGAGATCGAGTGACAAGGTGTGTGCACGATAGAAGATACCCCAAGAGATACCGAGATAGACGTATGGATGGAGGAGACAATACGTGTGTTCCTGATGGCTAGTGAGAGATAATCATACTTAGGGGGGAGTGCTTGCGCCTATGCTGGAGTGAGGGATTATGGTACTTAGGGGGGTGCGTGTCACATAGAGAGAGAACAAGGGCGGAGAGTGTTGGATGGGTCTATATGTAGCGCGAGTGAGACATGTGTATGTGTGAACCAGGGAGATATAAAGTTTGAGAGAGATAGAGGAGCCGCGATAAGGCTGAGTGGTGCATCAAATAGCTGAGAGGGGGAAAGAGATATTCCATCCACTCGTTAATGCAGTGCATGTAAATTTTTAAAAAGTCAAACTTTGGAAACTTTGATCAGGTTTACGCAAATGTTATTTATATCTACAATACCAAAGATACATCATACGAAACTACATCTCATGGTGAATCTAATGGTATATGTTTGCCGCTCTAGATGTAAATATTTTTCTCCACGTACATGGTCAAACTTTGTGATGTTTGACTTTTCAATAAATCTATATGCTATGGACCGAAGAGAGTGCCTAAGTCAAGAGAGATCAAATGCGTGTGAAGGAGAATGAGTGAGTGTGCACAAAGAATATGTGTGTGAAAGAGAAAGTGACAATAAACGATAAATTAGAGAGAGAGAGAGAGTATGTTCTTTTGTTTCTTATGCAATCATATCATGGATGCATCTCCGAGATAAAAAAGCGAGGTGAGGAGATACACGAAGATAGCTAGCGCCTGATTGTTTGCGACGGAGAGAGGCACCCCTATAGCACATGTCCAATAGAGGTCTTGCCAATAGGGAACAAAGGTCGAAAGGGACACATAGAGAACATGGACACATGGGGAGGGAGAGAGGGTGTGTTTGTGATAGAGAGATCCCCTCGAGATCGTGAGGGGACTATATGGGTGGGAGATCGAGGGAGGTGCGTGCGCGATAGAAAGATGCCCCGAGATAACTCGAGATGGACCATGCACATGTTTGTGATGGAGACTAAGATTAGCTAGTCATATACATATAGGGGGGACTGCGTGTTCTTACAATTGAGTGAGAGACCATCATACTTGGCTAGCTAGGCATGAGATTGTGTGTGTGTATGAGATGGAGAGAGAACGAGGTAGAGAGATAGAGTTTTAGATGGGTATATCGAGTGCGAGTGAGATATGCATGTGTATGTGTGACCCAGGTAGATGGAGATTTGAGAGAGAGGGAAGAGCTCCGAGACGACAGAGTGGTGCGTGAGAGAGTTGCAGGCAACGAGCCAAGGAATTTGTGTGTGTATGATGAGTGCACCCAAGATATCTAGATTGGACTAGAGAATCATACATAGTGTGTGAGAGAGACCTATAGATGGAGTATATATGCATGCGAACTACAAAGACCCCCCCCCCC